>NC_064859.1:92332569-92632569 GCF_024139225.1 Suncus etruscus
AGCCACCAGAAAAGGGGGGCAGACACTGTATGTAGACTTGGTGGAATTATTGGGAAGTTCAAGTCTATTTCCAGAGTGTTAGTCATGCACAGACATTTGGAGTTGATACCCTAAATGCTGATTTTGTATTGTAAAAATGAAGATGATATTCTAGTCATCCAGGGCACTGTAGAGGTGAAGGCAGGGAAGAGGTGGTCCCCGCAACCTCTCAACAATTCCTTTCCTTGATAATCCCATCTCTCCAAGTTTTCTTTCCTACTGTAGCAGCAATAATGGCAGAATTTAATTTCTCTTCCACCTGTGAGCTAGGGAGGAAGGGACAGTTCGGGGGGTGCAAGATTCATTGCAGAGGTATCATGAGATGTGAGCAGAATCGTTTCCCTTAGAGTGGGTGGGAAGTTTGGATAAAGGGAAGGAGCATGTGGATAAAACACCAAATTAGGAGTGCCATCAGGAGACTAAGAGGTGCTGGGCTGGACAGCAGGGCTAGGGCAGCAGGAAATTCTTCCCTGAGCAATCAGATCCTGCTCTTGGCTCAAAGTCAGCAAGCAGCTTGGGAAATTCTGGTATAGAGAAGCTGGAACTGGGGAGAAACAGCACTAGGCCTTCAGGCCAGTGGGACACCCCCCACATTGTCTGCTTTTCCTTGTCAACACATACATGCTTGTATGTAGCTGCTTTGTCTGAATCTCTTATCTGAGAGTCAAAGGACTGGTTTCCAGGGCTGGGCTGGGTTGGAGGAAATAGAGAGATGTTGGTACAGGAAATACAGAATCCATTCTGGCATAGAATTACATCTTAATTATAGAGTCTTTGATGGTTGTGTATGGATGGTGAGGCCTGTTTTGGCCAGGCCAGGAGCCTGCAACCCCTTCCAGCTGGCGGGTCTGAAGGTTGAGGGTAGCAGCAAAGAAATGATCCACAGCAGTCAGATTTCAGGAGGCACGAAGCTGTCTTATTAATAGACCTTAGCCAACATGTGTGGCTTCTAACATAAACCTTTTTTTTTTTAAACTGGAGCAAATAGATTTATTTGCAGGACTTTTCTCTTCTACACCAGCCTGCAGCTTTCTTGGAAGAACCTTACCACAGAGGCTGGGCACAGTCTGGCACCAGCTGCAGAAAGGACTAAGGGGCATGTCAGTTGACCACCCTCAGTTCCATCCCCAGCTCCAAAAAACCCACTCAGCAGCATTAGCATTTACTGTCCTCCATCTCCTAGACTGGAGGCTGCCATGAGTTAAGCTCCAGGCTTGTGCCAACCTGCAGTGCTGCATCCTCCCCTCAATTCTTTGGGTCACAGAGAAGAGGGCAGGGCCTGCACCTCCTCCAGACACTCATCATAGGCATCCTGATATTCCTCATGAGGCTTGATCATGATCACGCAAGTGGGCCCTTCGCTTCGAGGATACGGCAGCGCCCAGGTCCCTTTTGGAGGGGATATAGACATAGGGCAGGCTGAGGTCCTCGCACATGACCGGCAGGTGGCAGTACACCTCAATGGGCAGCGTGTCCCCCATCCAAAACCATGATCCCTTTTTCGCCTTTGTTGAGAAACTTCTGCAACTTCTTCACTCCGCGTGAAGCACTTCGCGCCAGCCGGGGGATGGAGGTCGAAGGCTGCCTCCGAATGTACGAGCTGGCGCACAGGAGGAGAGGCACACCAGGCCTGCGGCACTGGCAGGAGGAGCAGGAGCGCCAGGTGCGCGCCCTGTCGGAGAGGGCGTCGGAGCAGCTGCAGCGCTTCGAGGAGCACCAGGAGCTGAGGCGACACCAAGAGTGCCAGGACCTGCGGCGGGTCCTGGAGAAGAGCGCCCGGGAGGCCCTGGCCCGGCAAGAGCAGCTGCAAGCCGCGCATCGCCACAGAGCCCAGCTTCTCCACCAGAGGCTCCGGGAAGCAGAGCAGCAGCGCCTCAAGGCAGAGGAGCAGGAGCGACTTGGCCAGGAGGAGGCTGAGGGTCGTGGGCCAAGCCTGTGCGCCCCGCAGGAGGAGCGACCGCGCCTCCCCCAGCCGCCAGCTGCCTGGGCCCAGCAGCCGCACTTGCTTCAGGGGGATCCCGCCACCTCGCGCGCCCCTGCCAGCCCACCGTGCAGCCACATCTCCGCCCTCACTCCTGGCTCCGGGGAGCATCTCCCTCCCGCTGCAGAGGACCAGGCTGTGGCGGAGCAAGCTCTCCAGGACACTCGGGACCTCCTTGCCCCCCTGCAGCAGGAGGTGGCCGCGGCCAAGGGAGAAAAGCGGCGGCAGGAAGAAGCGGCCCGGGCCAAGCCTCAGCCATCGCACACGCAGAAGGAGCCTGAGGTCCACAAGGACTTGCCAGCCCCCAGCCAGGGCTCGGGAGGGAAGCAGAGCCAAGGTCTCCAGGGCCAGGCCCAGGAGAGCACCATGCAGTGGTACCAGCAGCTGCAGGATGCAGCCGACCGGTGCGCCTTGGCCTTGGGTGGCCTCACCAACGCCCAAGACAGCCAGACCAAGAAGATCAAGATGAACCTCCAGAAGGCAGCCACCATCCCCGTGAGCCAGATCTCCGCCGTGGCAGGCTCCAAGCTCCAAGAGATCTTCCACAGGATCCACGCCCTGCTGTCTGGCCAACCTGTTTCTACCGGGGGCCATTCCGTGTCGGTCACTCAGACCCCCCAGGGACTGGACTTCGTGCAGTACAAGCTAGCGGAGAAGTTGGTGAAACAAGGAGAAGAGGAGGTGGCCTCCCACCACCAAGCTGCCTTCCCCATCGCCCTGGTGGCCGCTGGCATCTGGGAGCTCCACCCCAGGGTGGGAGACCTCTTGCTCGCTCACCTGCACAAGAAGTGTCCTTACTCCGTCCCATTCTACCCAGCTTTCCGAGAAGGGATGGCTCTTGAGGACTACCAGAGGAGTCTTGGCTACCGGGTTCAAGGGGCCACCGTGGAGCAGCAGCACAGCTTCCTGAAGCGCATGTCGGGGATGATGCGCCTCTATGCTGCCATCCTTCAGCTGCGGTGGCCAGGCGGGAACCCCCAGGAGACTCCCCCTCACGGCCTCAATCAGGGCTGGCGCTGGTTGGCCCAGATCTTGAACCTGGAGCCGCTGCCCGAGGTGACCGCCACCCTTCTCTATGACTTCTTGGAGGTGTGTGGCAATGCCCTGATGAGGCAGTATCGGCTCCAGTTCTGGAAGATGCTCCTTCTCCTCCAAGAGGAGTACTTGCCCAGGATGGAAGCCATCACCAGCCCAGGCCAGATGGGCTCCCTCATTCGCCTTCAGCAGTTCTTGGAGCAATGTTTGCACGACAGGGAGGTGCCCGTCCCCAAAGGCTTCCTGACCTCTTCCTTCTGGCGTTCCTGATGCTGCCCGCCCGGAGTATGGCCAGCTGCCGCCCCAGTCCACCACCCCATGGGACAGAGGCAAGAAAGGGCCCTGAACCGGCTGCCCAGAAGGAGTCTGCCCAGTGGAGGGAGATTCCTACCAGTATCTATTTTTCTACCTCTGTGTCTGTCACTTGGGACGGACGTGGGATCACAGAATCTAGGTGGTCCTGAATATCTGCGATAGCCCCTCTCGGGGTGGGGGGGTGTCTCTCTGACAGATAGAGCCTCCCCTTCTCATTTCCCATTTCCACAGAAATCACAAGTAGCTCTGAGCCTGCCCCATGCTTCTTCCGGACACCATTCTCCTGTCCCAGCCTCTCCTCTTGCAGAAAGCAGCTCTCGTGAGCTGGATTGCTGTGCCCGCTTCCCTCCCTCCTGATGCCCCTGCATAGTCAAAGGCGCTCCCAGAAAAGGAGGCTTCTGAGGGCTTTTGGACCTAACAAAAAAGCTTTCCCCTAACCCTCCTGGGTGCTAATGCACCTGTGTGGGCATGGGCGCGGACTCTGAGTCTAGCCCCGCACCTGGGGCCTCTCTTCCACTTCTCGCCCAAGAGATACCTGTTGTGGATGAGGGACAGTTAGGGGTGACCTCTCTCTTCCTCGAAACAGAAAGGGTGCAGGTCCCAGGAGCAACTCTGTTCCTCCTCATGGACAGCTGGCTCTCTGGAGGGTCCCCATGGGGAGGGTAGAATCCTGCATATGCCTGTTCAGCTTTTCCATTGGGATGACCAAGGGGGATTGGACTGTCAGACAGGAGCTGAGCCAGAAATGTCAGGGTTCAAGGAAGAATGAAATGACTTTCAGAGCCTGTGTTCTGAGAACTGCATGGGAGGGCTCCACTGGCCTGGCCTGGCCTGGCCTGGCCTGGCTCCATGATGAGCTGCCTCTCCTTGGTGGCCGCAGCCTGCCCACTGCCCTCAAAGCCTTGTGTGGAAATGAGCTTTGGAGAGGAGGTGCACCTCTCCATGGCTTGAAGTGAGCCAGTGGATGAGTTGGGACTGGTTCCAGAAAAAGAATCCAGCCATGGGCTGGAGACATACCACAGTGGTACGGTGTTTGCCTTCCACTCAGCCAACCCAGCATGGCTGGTGGTTCAATACCTGGCACCCCAGGCTGCCAGGGGCAATTTCTGGGCACCGCCGGGTGTGACCATAAAAGATGATGATGAGAATAACAAGAACAAGAACAAGAACCAGAACAATAAAGCTAATAGCTCACTGGATCTCTCTGCTTTAATTCCTTAGCTTGGTCTGTGGTGTCCTGAGGTGAGGGGAAGGCAGGAGCCTACTGGCAGCAACCTCATCTGACCCCTTCCCTTCATCTCTCTCCTTTGTCTTGCACTTCACCTAGGACATGGCTTTCCTGGTTTAGCTAGGAACTCTGATATTTGGGGGGCAGGAGCACACCCGGGATGGTTCAGTGGTTCCTCCTGGCTCTGCACTCAGGAATCACTCCTGGAAAGTTTGGGACCCTATGGCATGCAGGGGATGTGCCACATGCAAGGCAAGTGCCCTCCCCCAATGTGGTAGGGCTCTGGGCATTCTGTCCCCGGTTTGTTGTTGTTGTCTTTATTGTGTATGTCAACATACGGTGGTAGCTACTTCAGTTCCAGTGGTGAGCCCCAGAGCTGAGAGCCTGTCAGCAAGGCAAAACCTCAGAGTCCACCCAGACCCTTGAGTCAGAACCCTTTTCGCCACCCCCAGCCTTCATGGAGGCCCTTCATCTCAACTCGCAAAGCCTTCTAGAGCCATCTCTGGCTCACCCAGGACTCATCTCCAGCACCCAAGAGCATCCCCCAGCACCACCAGGTAGGATCTGTCTGAGAGCGGAGCCAGGAAGAAGACTCAAGGACAGTAGGTGTGGCCCCGAACCTCCCTCCCTCCCTCCCTCCCCAGGGCTCAAGAAAATGCAGCCAAGAAAACACTGCCTGGCTCAGGTGTGTGCCATGAAAGAATCAGGGATGGAGTCAGCGAGTGGGGGGGTGGGGGGATGTGGAGAAGACCTTGGATCCTTTTCAGCCCCCTGCCGGGAAGGGGAAGGCCTTCGTTGGAGGGGATTCTGCCCGAGACCCCTCCCATTCCTGGGCGGGGCCTAGGTCAGGTTCCCCCAAGGACGCAGTGCCTGGTTTCCTCCCTCAGGTTCGCAGCCCTGTTCAGTCCCCAGCGACCCTGCTCCCGGCCACTCGCTGCGCTGCGCGCTCAGCCATGCCCATGCCCTCGGACGGGCGCTGCGGGGAGACTCTGCAGGCGCTGCGCCGCTCCGACAAAGGCCGCCTGCGCTACCACCGCGACTGGCTGCCGCGGGGCGAGGATGTCCTGGGAGAAGGGGGGTCCCTCCCCGCGCTCTCTTCCTACTCCGGATGGGTGGTGGAGCATGTGTTGCCGAACTCCGCACCAGAGCGCCCAGCTCCCTCGGAGGAGTCCGAGCGACCTTCCCGTGTCCCCGCGTCTTCGGGAAGAAATGCTGCTGCCGTGTCCCCAGCCACTCGGGATGGCACCCGGGACCAACAGGAATGTCAGCCTCTCGACTCGAAAGCACTTCGCGCCAGCCGGGGGATGGAGGTCGAAGGCTGCCTCCGAATGTACGAGCTGGCGCACAGGAGGAGAGGCACACCAGGCCTGCGGCACTGGCAGGAGGAGCAGGAGCGCCAGGTGCGCGCCCTGTCGGAGAGGGCGTCGGAGCAGCTGCAGCGCTTCGAGGAGCACCAGGAGCTGAGGCGACACCAAGAGTGCCAGGACCTGCGGCGGGTCCTGGAGAAGAGCGCCCGGGAGGCCCTGGCCCGGCAAGAGCAGCTGCAAGCCGCGCATCGCCACAGAGCCCAGCTTCTCCACCAGAGGCTCCGGGAAGCAGAGCAGCAGCGCCTCAAGGCAGAGGAGCAGGAGCGACTTGGCCAGGAGGAGGCTGAGGGTCGTGGGCCAAGCCTGTGCGCCCCGCAGGAGGAGCGACCGCGCCTCCCCCAGCCGCCAGCTGCCTGGGCCCAGCAGCCGCACTTGCTTCAGGGGGATCCCGCCACCTCGCGCGCCCCTGCCAGCCCACCGTGCAGCCACATCTCCGCCCTCACTCCTGGCTCCGGGGAGCATCTCCCTCCCGCTGCAGAGGACCAGGCTGTGGCGGAGCAAGCTCTCCAGGACACTCGGGACCTCCTTGCCCCCCTGCAGCAGGAGGTGGCCGCGGCCAAGGGAGAAAAGCGGCGGCAGGAAGAAGCGGCCCGGGCCAAGCCTCAGCCATCGCACACGCAGAAGGAGCCTGAGGTCCACAAGGACTTGCCAGCCCCCAGCCAGGGCTCGGGAGGGAAGCAGAGCCAAGGTCTCCAGGGCCAGGCCCAGGAGAGCACCATGCAGTGGTACCAGCAGCTGCAGGATGCAGCCGACCGGTGCGCCTTGGCCTTGGCCTTGGGTGGCCTCACCAACGCCCAAGACAGCCAGACCAAGAAGATCAAGATGAACCTCCAGAAGGCAGCCACCATCCCCGTGAGCCAGATCTCCGCCGTGGCAGGCTCCAAGCTCCAAGAGATCTTCCACAGGATCCACGCCCTGCTGTCTGGCCAACCTGTTTCTACCGGGGGCCATTCCGTGTCGGTCACTCAGACCCCCCAGGGACTGGACTTCGTGCAGTACAAGCTAGCGGAGAAGTTGGTGAAACAAGGAGAAGAGGAGGTGGCCTCCCACCACCAAGCTGCCTTCCCCATCGCCCTGGTGGCCGCTGGCATCTGGGAGCTCCACCCCAGGGTGGGAGACCTCTTGCTCGCTCACCTGCACAAGAAGTGTCCTTACTCCGTCCCATTCTACCCAGCTTTCCGAGAAGGGATGGCTCTTGAGGACTACCAGAGGAGTCTTGGCTACCGGGTTCAAGGGGCCACCGTGGAGCAGCAGCACAGCTTCCTGAAGCGCATGTCGGGGATGATGCGCCTCTATGCTGCCATCCTTCAGCTGCGGTGGCCAGGCGGGAACCCCCAGGAGACTCACCCTCACGGCCTCAATCAGGGCTGGCGCTGGTTGGCCCAGATCTTGAACCTGGAGCCGCTGCCCGAGGTGACCGCCACCCTTCTCTATGACTTCTTGGAGGTGTGTGGCAATGCCCTGATGAGGCAGTATCGGCTCCAGTTCTGGAAGATGCTCCTTCTCCTCCAAGAGGAGTACTTGCCCAGGATGGAAGCCATCACCAGCCCAGGCCAGATGGGCTCCCTCATTCGCCTTCAGCAGTTCTTGGAGCAATGTTTGCACGACAGGGAGGTGCCCGTCCCCAAAGGCTTCCTGACCTCTTCCTTCTGGCGTTCCTGATGCTGCCCGCCCGGAGTATGGCCAGCTGCCGCCCCAGTCCACCACCCCATGGGACAGAGGCAAGAAAGGGCCCTGAACCGGCTGCCCAGAAGGAGTCTGCCCAGTGGAGGGAGATTCCTACCAGTATCTATTTTTCTACCTCTGTGTCTGTCACTTGGGACGGACGTGGGAGCACAGAATCTAGGTGGTCCTGAATATCTGCGATAGCCCCTCTCGGGGTGGGGGGGTGTCTCTCTGACAGATAGAGCCTCCCCTTCTCATTTCCCATTTCCACAGAAATCACAAGTAGCTCTGAGCCTGCCCCATGCTTCTTCCGGACACCATTCTCCTGTCCCAGCCTCTCCTCTTGCAGAAAGCAGCTCTCGTGAGCTGGATTGCTGTGCCCGCTTCCCTCCCTCCTGATGCCCCTGCATAGTCAAAGGCGCTCCCAGAAAAGGAGGCTTCTGAGGGCTTTTGGACCTAACCAAAAAGCTTTCCCCTAACCCTCCTGGGTGCTAATGCACCTGTGTGGGCATGGGCGCGGACTCTGAGTCTAGCCCCGCACCTGGGGCCTCTCTTCCACTTCTCGCCCAAGAGATACCTGTTGTGGATGAGGGACAGTTAGGGGTGACCTCTCTCTTCCTC
The DNA here is from genome assembly GCF_024139225.1 of Suncus etruscus. Classification (NCBI taxonomy): domain Eukaryota; kingdom Metazoa; phylum Chordata; class Mammalia; order Eulipotyphla; family Soricidae; genus Suncus; species Suncus etruscus. The sequence goes on from NC_064859.1 coordinate 92,340,821, forward strand.
GAAACAGAAAGGGTGCAGGTCCCAGGAGCAACTCTGTTCCTCCTCATGGACAGCTGGCTCTCTGGAGGGTCCCCATGGGGAGGGTAGAATCCTGCATATGCCTGTTCAGCTTTTCCATTGGGATGCCCAAGGGGGATTGGACTGTCAGACAGGAGCTGAGTCAGAGACTTTCAGAGCCTGTGTTCTGAGAACTGCATGCGAGGGCTCCACTGGCCTGGCCTGGCCTGGCCTGGCCTGGCCTGGCTCCATGATGAGCTGCCTCTCCTTGGTGGCCGCGGCCTGCCCACTGCCCTCAAAGCCTTGTGTGGAAATGAGCTTTGGAGAGGAGGTGCACCTCTCCATGGCTTGAAGTGAGCCAGTGGATGAGTTGGGACTGGTTCCAGAAAAAGAATCCGGCCATGGGCTGGAGACACACCACAGTGGTATGGTGTTTGCCTTCCACTCAGCCAACCCAGCATGGCTGGTGGTTCAATACCTGGCACCCCAGGCTGCCAGGGGCAATTTCTGGGCACCGCCGGGTGTGACCATAAAAGATGATGATGAGAATAACAAGAACAAGAACAAGAACAATAAAGCTAATAGCTCACTGGATCTCTCTGCTTTAATTCCTTAGCTTGGTCTGTGTTGTCCTGAGGTGAGGGGAAGGCAGGAGCCTACTGGCAGCAAACTCATCTGACCACTTCCCTTCATCTTTCTCCTTTGTCTTGCACTTCACCTAGGACATGGCTTTCTTTGTTTAGCTCGGAACTCTGATATTTGGGGGGCAGGAGCACACCCGGGATGGTTCAGGGGTTACTCCTGGCTCTGCACTCAGGAATCACTCCTGGAAAGTTCGGGACCCTATGGCATGCAGGGGATGTGCCACATGCAAGGCAAGTGCCCTCCCCCAATGTGGTAGGGCTCTGGGCATTCGGTCCCTGGCTTGTTGTTGTTGTCGTCTTTATTGTGTATGTCCACATAAGGTGGTAGCTAATTCAGTTCCAGCGGTGAGCCCCAGAGCTGAGAGCCTGTCAGCAAGGCAAAACCTCAGAGTCCACCCAGACCCTTGAGTCAGAACCCTTTTCGCCACCCCCAGCCTTCATGGAGGCCCTTCATCTCAACTTGCAAAGCCTTCTAGAGCCATCTCTGGCTCTCCCAGGATTAATCTCCAGCACCCAAGAGCATCCCCCTGCACCACCAGGTAGGATCTGTCTGTCAGCTGAGCTAGGAATAAGACTCAAGGACAGGAGGTGTGGCCCCGAACCCCCCTCCCTCCCCAGGGCTCAAGAAAAGGCAGCCAAGAAAACACTGCCTGGCTCAGGTGTGTGCCATGAAGGAATCAGGGATGGAGTCGGGGAGTGGGCGGTGGGAGTGGGGATGCGGAGAAGACCTTGGATCCTTTTCAGCCCCCTGCCGGGAAGGGGAAGGCCTCAGTTGGAGGTGATTCTGCCCGAGACCCCTCCCATTCCTGGGCGGGGCCTAGGTCAGGTTCCCCCAAGGACGCAGTGCCTGGTTTCCTCCCTCAGGTTCGCAGCCCTGTTCAGTCCCCAGCGGCCCTGCTCCCGGCCACTCGCTGCGCTGCGCGCTCAGCCATGCCCATGCCCTCGGACGGGCGCTGCGGGGAGACTCTGCAGGCGCTGCGCCGCTCCGACAAAGGCCGCCTGCGCTACCACCGCGACTGGGTGCCGCGGGGCGAGGATGTCCTGGGAGAAGGGGGGTCCCTCCCCGCGCTCTCTTCCTACTCCGGATGGGTGGTGGAGCATGTGTTGCCTAACTCCGCACCAGAGCGCCCAGCTCCCTCGGAGGAGTCCGAGCGACCTTCCCGTGTCCCCGCGTCTTCGGGAAGAAATGCTGCCGTGCCCCCAGCCACTCAGCTTGTCACCCATGACAAACAGGAATGTCAGCCTGTCGAATGGAAAGCACCTCATGCCAGCCGGGGGATGGAGGTTGAACGCTGCATCCGAATGTAGGAGCTGGTGCACAGGAGGAGAGGCCTTCCAATTAGCCACCCAGCATGGATTATGTTTCAATTCCTGGCATCACAGCCTGCTATGGGCAATTTCTGAGCACCTCCGGGTGTGACCTAAAGAGACAATAATAAAACTAATAGCTCACAGTTTGTCTAAGCTCCATTCCCTTAGATTGGTCTGTGGTGTCCTGAGATAAGTCTATGGCCGGAGCCTAGTGGCAGCAACCTCAGCTGACCCTCTCTTCATCTTTCTCCTTTGTCTTTCACTTCACCTAGGACATGGCTTTCTGTGTGTTTAGCTAGTAACTCTGATATTTGGGGGGCAGGCGCGCACCTGGTATTGTTCAGTGGTTCCTCCTGGAAATTTGAGGACCCTATGGCATGCAGGTGATGTGCCACATCAAGGCAAGTGCCCTCCCCAATGTGGTAGGGCTCTGTGCATTCTGTCCCTGGTTTGTTGTTGTTGTCTTTATTGTATATGTATACATTTTTAATGAGATTATTATTTTACTGACCCTCCCCTTACTGGTGATTGTGCCCTACCCTAGGGTGTGACCTGGCATTCTCCTCCCACCTTAGGGGTGGTACCTAATTCTGCTGCCACCATTGAGTGGTACCTAATCTCACCATTGGGCGGTACCTGAATCTAAGGGATAAAAGCGAGAGTGGCATTTGTGTGCTGGGAGCTGTAGGAGAAAGACCTCATCCTCCATCACTCCATCAGTCAGCCCCATCAAGGGCTGACTTGCTACAAGCCTGAGTAAAGAAAACAATTTCTTCTCCTAAACCATGGCATATCAGTTCTACAGATATACTACTTTGGGAAACAGTCTTCAGGAGAGCCTTGATCAGCTCATACAGTCTCAACAGATTACCCCCCCCAACTTGCCCTCCAAGTTCTACTCCAGTTGGATAAGGCTGTAAATTCAGCGGTGGCTCAGAGAGTCAGGAACCGTGCCAATTTCAGGGGCTCTCTAAGTACATACAGATTCTGCGATAATGTGTGGACTTTTGTACTGAATGATGTTGAATTCAGAGAGGTGACAGAACTTATTAAAGTGGAAAAAGTGAAAATTGTAGCCTGTGATGTTAAAAATATAGGATCAGTACTTACAGAATGAATAGAAAAAACAATGGCACCTTTTCTCTGCTGAGCCTGCCTACATCCAAGTACTATATCCTCTTCAGGACCCATCCCGGTAAGATGTCCCCACCCAATGCAAGTCGGGCCAATTCCTGCCTCGATTGTGTACCCAGAGACTTTTAAACCACAGTGGCCTTGCTCTCTACCTTTTCTCTGCTGAGCCTGCCTACATCCAAGGACTAAAGCCTCTTCAGGACCCACATCCGAAATGCGGCTGCTCCGCTTCGCTTCGTTGCCGTGCTTATCTTGTAACCCCTGAATTACATTTCTGTACATTTTAAGAAGCAATCTACATCCTTGCCTTATGGAGTAATTTTGCAGTACACCCCCATATTTACAGAAATCAAGGTGGCTCCTCTAATAATCTAAAAAGTAGGAAACTAATAGGTGTCCTCTCAAGAAGTTTAGAGTAGAATTATGGAAAACGCTCAGGGAGATCAAAAAAAAAAAAAAGCATCGATAAACTTGACTGGAGCAAAATTAAGCATCAAGAAGTTTTGTCCGGGGCCCGGAGAGATAGCATGGAGGTAAGGCGTTTGCCTTTCATGCAGAAGGTCATCAGTTCAAATCCCAGCGTCCCATATGGTCCCCCGTGCCTGCCAGGAGCAATTTCTGAGCATGGAGCCAGGAATAACCCCTGAGCACTGCTGGGTGTGACCCAAAAACCAAAAAAAAAAAAAAGAAGTTTTGTCGGGGCCGGAGAGATAGCATGGAGGTAAGGCGTTTGCCTTTCATGCAGAAGGTCATCAGTTCAAATCCCGGCATCCCATATGGTCCCCCGTGCCTGCCAGGAGCAATTTCTGAGCATGGAGCCAGGAATAACCCCTGAGCACTGCCGGGTGTGACCCAAAAACCACACACACACACACACAAAAAAGAAGTTTTGTCAACTGAAATTAAAAATTTCCACACTGAACTAACAGATCAGAAAACCTGAGTTTACTGGGACCCATATTCCTAGCCTGAGGAGTGCTGGGAGGCTTGGCAGGCCCCCAGCCATCCTTGTCTTTTTCCTCTGACTCCAGGCCTTTTCTGGGTGCCAGCTCAGATGGCCAGAAATGGGTTCAGGTGGACTCTTAGTGGTCCTCAGGGTCCCCCCTCCCTCCGTACTCCAGGGGGGAAGTGCATGCGGAGGAGGGCGGGCAGACATCTGGCTTCCGATTTCGTCCTTGATTCTGGAGACCAGCTCTTGCCAGGTATAGGGTTTTTCTCCCCTGGACTTCAGTCTTTCCCTGGGCACCGGTCTAGGTGGACTCTATATGGGTCAACAAGCTTTCCCCCTATCTCTCCCTATACTAATGGGAATGCGCTCTGGGAGGAGGGCAGGCTGTTCTAGCACTGGTTTATGTTGGGACAGTCAGTGGAAATTTTTTTCTTTTTTTTTATATTGATATTATTGTGTGCATATATTCTATATATCCATAATATCCATCTTGTATTGGGACCTTGATACTGCCCTACAAAGCTCATTTCTAATATTTTACTGCCTCAGTACCAACCCTTACTTCCCCCAATCCTCCCATGTAGGTGCAGCTAATGACATGAAGCTCACCACATAGAATGATAAGTGCAGTTAGAGAAATAACTACACTGAAAACTATCATAACAATGTGAATGAATGAGGGAAAAAGAAAGCCTGTCTCGAGTACAGGTGTGGGTGGGGTGGGGAGTAGGTAGATCTGGGAAATTGGTGGTGGGAATCCTGCACTAGTGAAGGGGGGGGTGTTCTTTACATGACTGTAATCATACAAGTACAATTATTTGTAATCACGGTGTTTAAATAAAGATAATAAAAATGGCTTCTTTTTTGAATATATATTTAAGTAACATGATCATATTTGGGTTACAGTCATAACCAGAACACCTCCCTTCACCAGTGTAACATTACCCCCTCCCCCTTCCCATCCCTGCCCGTATTCAAGACAGGCATTCTACTACTGTTATTTGTTTTTAAGTTCAGTAAGTTGTATTTTCTCCCTTAAAGGATAAGAGTAAGAAAATATATTAAAGGTGTGATAGTGGGAATCGCCATTGTTTGCATAGGTCCAGAAAAATGGGAAAATGGAGAAAAACTCCTTGACCTGATTACAAAAAGGCCACACCCTAGAAGTTTATTGGCATAAGACAGACTCTGGGTTCCAGGCAATGGCTTCTTTATGCCATCTTCATTGTCCATCACAATTTGAAAAGAAACATAGAAGAGATTTTTTTTTACTTATTCTAGCATTGCAGAAATTACTACATTGTGCTAAACTATCAGAATTTTATTAGGAAGTTGCTTGTACTTCTGTAACATCTCATCTTTATGATCCAGCATGAAGAAGCAGCTTTTTTAAATGACAAATCAAACATTGTTGCCTTCCTACGAATGTTCTTTAATAAACCCATTTAAACAGTGAAAAAAAATTTTATCCTAACATCATTGCTTCATTTCCCTCAATTTAGGTTTTAAGCTGGAGATGAATTCATAATGCTGACATAACTATACTTTTTAGGTAGACTCTCTTCATAGTGCTCCCCACCTATGATTGACTATCATAGAGTTCCTGATATACAGTAACTCTGTATATATACTGTTATATACTTATAATAGTGTTTTCCATGTTTGTATTGTGCATGAAATTCTCTTTCAGATCTGCTCTGTTCTACCATAAAAATTTTTTTTTGAATTTGAAATTATTCATCTAAACAGTGTGCCGGCTATTACATTTTTAAGCGCTTTTTGTTGATTCAGCTGAATTTTTTCTTTTGCTCTATTTTGGATCCTTTCCAACAAATATTATTGGTAAGTATGAGTGTTATGGCCATATTTGTTGTGAAGTCTGTATGTGTATGCCTTGTTCTGTCTGTCTGTTTTGCATATTTTGTATGTAGTTTCCTTTTTCCTAATTTTAGATTCCCCAATTTTGTTTTCCTTATCCTTCCCTCTCTCTTCCTAGCCCTTAACATTTAATTTTCCGGAATCCCTTCACATGTGCAAACCATCTCCTTCACCCACAGTTACAAGCCTCCTGATCTCGGCCTGAGGAAGAAATCATTGACTGTTGGAGTTTTGTACCCTGTACCAGGCTGCAACCCACTTTTTCAGACTCATCAAGTGTCTTTTGCCCGTCTTTTCGGAGTTCCAGACCCCTCTTCTTTACAGATTGGCATTGGACTCTGTAGAAATTTCACCTTTTGTAATTTTCTTATAATTGTAATCATTTGAATTTGATACTACACTTCTTTTGACTATTATAATCAATGTTTTTTCATTTTAGTTTTTTTTGTTTGTTTGTTTTTGGGCCACACCCGGTAACGCTCAGGGGTTACTCCTGGCTATGTGCTCAGAAGTTGCTCCTGGCTTGGGGGACCATATGGGACACCGGGGGATCGAACCGCGGTTCGTCCAAGGCTAGCGCAGGCAAGGCAGGCACCTTACCTTTAGCGCCACCGCCCGGCCCCTCATTTTAGTTTTTTATCTTAGGAATTGATGTTGTATTACATTAGGGTCTTGCTTTCTTGACTTTAGGTTAGTGGGTTAGATATTGTTGTCTATAATTTCCTAAATGATACTTTCGTTGGGGTGGTACCTGAATCTAAGGGATAAAAGTGAGGGCCTGTGGAAGTTAGGGTTTTTTTTTTTTTTTTTTGGCTGAACTGAAGCCGAGGTTTTTGGCTTCAGTCTTGTCCTTGGAATAAAGCTGATATTTTCACAAGCCCGATCGCCTGCTAGCCTTTTACCCGCTGCATTCACTTCAGCGGGATACAAGACAAGAGCCTTAACTTGAGTGGGTCTCTCCGGCCCAACTACCCACAACCTGCAACAATGGTGCGTGTCTGCAGACATTGGTGCTGGGCACTGCGGGAGGAGTTGGAATGAGAGGAAGCTCTCTCAGAAATAGTGTCCTTCTTCCTCTCAGAGATAGTGTCCTTCCTCTTCCCCTGTGCCCTTTCCAGCTGGTCCTCCTTTGGATCTGCTTTTCAACATGTCACCCATGAAGTCTCACCTCAGCCCTGGAGTGACCTGAAGCCCAAGGTCCCCTTAGGGAGCTGAAGGAGACTGAGGCAAGGCTGTTTTCTAGGCTCTGAGGACAAATGATCTCAACAAAAGCCACATGGAAGAAGCCACAGGGGGTCCCTGGCCCAAGAGGGAAGAGCAGAAATCTCCATAGACCATCTGAATGAGAAAGACACAGAGACAGAGAGGACTGCTATGTTTGGTGTGGGGCGTGAGGGGAGGACCTGGGGCAGCTGTGATGCAGGATGGAAGCTTCTGCTCTTCAGGCCTCCTGCAAGAGAGGAGGGCCAGGCTGGAGCCCTCTGGGCAAACTGGCTGGGGGCCAGCAGCAGAGCCTCTTGTGGCTCCCTGCCTCCAACTGGGCCTAAAGTCCCAAGTGCAGGAAGTGGAACGGAGGGAGGGGGCCAGGCCCCTTGCATCAAAGTTCTTTCCAGAAAGGGCCAACTCCTTCCTAGCACCAGCCTGAGGCCCCCCCCCTCTTTCCGGGACACCTGGGGCCCCCATTTTCTGAGGCCAGTGAGCTGCTGGGAATAGGGAAACTCTTGGCTTCAGACACCCTTAGGCTCCTGTGAGCAGTTCCTGGGAAAGGGTGTGGAAGAGCCTCCATAGAACCCCCTGCTTACTCTGAGCTCTGGGCCAGGTGGGGAATTTTCCAGATCCCTTCCCCAGGCTGGAAGGGCCTCATGCTGTCAATCATGCCTCCTCCTCCTCAGTTCTCTGCTGTAGATTCCAGCAGATTCCTGCGCAGGGACAAAGGAGATGTTTTTGGCTCCAGTGAAGCTTCAATTGGCTTTATGAACTGGAGCACAAACTTTGGGTGCAGAAGTGGGTTCAATCCTTGGTATCTAAGGGTTCTCAACACCACCAGGTAGGATCCCAGAGCATGGAGTTAGGAGTAGCCCCTGAGTACCACTGAGTGGTATCAAAAAAGGAGAAAAAACTGATACAAGAGACACCGGATGAATTTTGAGAACATGCTGAAAAAAATGAATCAGAAGACATATATATATATATATATATATATATATATATATATATATATAATTTATATTTACCTCAATGATATGTCCAGAATAGGTTAGTCCAGAGAGACGGTATATTTAGATTTTTCTCTGGGTTGAGTTAGTGACCAGAGGTAAATCCTGAATTCAGAGCCAAGAAAGAAAAGAAAGAAGGAAAGGAAGGAAGGAAGGAAGGAAGGAAGGAAGGAAGGAAGGAAGGAAGGAAGGAAGGAAGGAAGGAAGATAAAGGAAAGAAAGAAAGAAAGGAAGGAAGGAAGGAAGAAAGGAAGGAAGGAAGGAAGGAAGGAAGGAAGGAAGGAAGGAAGGAAGGAAGGAAGGAAGGAAGGAAGGAAGGAAGGAAGGAAGGAAAGAGAGAAAGAGAAACGAGAGAGAAAGGAATGAAGACAAAAGAGAAAAGAGGGCCCGGAGAGATAGCACAGCGGCGTTTGCCTTGCAAGCAGCCGATCCAGGACCAAAGGTGGTTGGTTCGAATCCCGGTGTCCATATGGTCTCCCGTGCCTGCCAGGAGCTATTTCTGAGCAGCCAGGAGTTATCCCTGAGCACCGCTGGGTGTGGCCCAAAAACCAAAAGAAAAAAGAAAAAAAGAGAAAAGAAAGGAGATACATATTTATGAAGTGAGTTATAAATCAAATATAGTAAGACATTCTCGAGTTCCCTTTGGAAGACTCTTCAGAAATTAGTCACACTTGGGGCCAGAGAGATAACAGCAGTAGGGTGTTTGCCTTGCATGCGGACTACCCAGAGTGGACCAAGGTTCAATTCCCGGCATCCCATACGGTCCTTCGATTTCTGAGCACAGATTCAGGAGTAAACCCTGAGACTCAGCCAGGTGTGACCCAAAAACAAACGAACAAAAATAAATTGTCACGTTACATTTTATTGTTTGGGGGGACCAAACCCAGCAATGCTGAGGCTTGCTCTTCTGCTTGGTGCTGGAGTGTTGCTCTGTGATGATGGAGGGTCACACTCTGATGTGTGCATGCTCAGTCTGTTGCACCATCTATTCAGCTTCAATTGTACTATCTTTATATTTGATCTAAGTCTGATGCTGTTTCTTTCTTTTTTGGGGGGGGTCACACCGGGCAATGCTCAGGGGTTACTCCTGGCTCCACACTCAGAAATTGCTCCTGGCAGGCTCAGCAGACCATATGGAATGCCGGGATTTGAACCACCGTTCATCTGCATGCAAGGCAAACGCCTTACCTCCATGCTATCTCTCTTGCCCCATGATGCTATGTCAAGATAAAAATTTGACCACAAATGCAGTTGCCATGTGTGTATTCGGCCAACTTCATAGTCTCACTTTGTCCTCTAAAGAGATATAAACCAAGCCTTGAGAAATTATGGTACACTGGCCACACAGCTGGAAGCAAAAAGGAGATGGTTGACCAAGTCCCTGCCCCGCCAAATCCATGATTGTTGCCTCCATCACCCAGAATTACCACTTTGCCCCATGGCCCTGCTTCTCTGCTCCACTAAGACTCTCTGCAGAGACACTAATCTGACCAAAACTCGAGGCAAGCCAGTATTTGGTCAGATATCACCAGAAGTCTTTTTGGAGTGAGTGTGGGTAGCTTCCCCTGCCTTCTTGTACTTCCTGATAGACTTGACAGTCAAAAACACCCCCACAGAAGCCACAGTATCAGCAATAGTGCTTGAAATTCCTGGAACACTTGGCCGCATTCTCAGTCACGAGACAACTCCGCTTTTGCTTAATTTTGTCATCCCCGTAGGAACACACCAATCTAGATGTCAATGTGAACTGAAGCCACCTCATGCTCAGAAGCAAATGAAGTACTCTAAAAGAATAGTCAACTAGCAGCAAGAGCTTACTCAACCTTTTTTTGTTTTTGTTTTTGGATCACACCTGGTGGCACTCAGGGGTTACTCCTGGCTATCTGCTCATAGCTATCACTCCTGGCAGGCTCAGGGGATCATATGGGATGCCGAGAATCAAACCAAGGTCTGTCCTGAGTTGCCCCGTGCAAGACAAATGCTCTGTTACTGTGCTATTGCTCCGGCCCCTTACTCAACCTCTAACAATGAATCCATGACCTCATTGGAGATACAATAATTTTCACAAATTTGTGCGTCACTGTATTCTGTTTTTTCCTCTTCTTTTTTATTCTAGTTTAATAATTTCACTTCCACTAACCTGGAAACAAATATATTAGGATAAACTATGTCAACTATATGAAACATGCTCTTTAAATAAAGTAAATTTTAAAAAGATAACATTTGAACTTTTTCAAAAACAGATGTTTCTCCCACTTGGAGTCTGACTGGCCCAGACTCACTCTCAGATCTTTCTGAGCACATCTTCCTAAGTGGTTCCTTGAGGTCTGTCCTGTTTTCTCACCTGTACTTTGGCAGCTAGCTGATGGTACTTACCAAGGAGAAACAGCATTCACCAGTTTCTCACATGATGACTGAAAGATAAAGATTAGCCATCTTTTGTTTGTTTTTGTTTTGGGCCATGCTTGAGATGCCCGAGAGTTACTCCTGGTTCTGCACACAGGAGTCACTCGTGTTGATTTCAAGGGATTATATTGGGTGTCAGGGATTGAACCCATGTCGGCTGCATGGTTCAAGGTCTATACCCACTCTACTATCACTCTGTCCCAATATTAGCCCTCTTTAATCAAGTAGCAAGAAAATGTACTCTTTCCATTAGCAAAGTAATTTGTGTTCATTATGAAGTTTGGGAAAAGTAGATCTATTTTTTTTTTTTTTGGTTTTTGTGTCACAACCAGTGGTGTTCAGGGGCTACTCCTGGCTCTGTGATCAGAAGTTGCTCCTGGCAGGCTCAGGGGACCATATGGGATGCCAGGATTTGAACTGGGGTCTGTCCTGTGTTGGCTGTGTGCAAGGCAAATGCCTTATCGCTGTACTATCACTTCGGCCCCAATGTAGATTTATTTTAAAAAAATATAACTGTAATGCCTTAATTCTGTAAAAATTTATATTTTGGGATATTTCTTTCTGGTTGTGACATATTCCTGTATCTATCCTACAATATTTGGCATAGTGACATAATCCTGTGTAACACATTTTGTTCATGGATGCTAGACACCTGCTGTGTGTAATGCTAAGGATTCTGAGATGAATGACAGACACGTGTGAGACATATGCTCTACCACTGAGCTACATGCAGGCGCCAGCACAGACCTTCAAATACTGATTGGGCAGGAAGGGGTGGGGCCAGCCCTAATGATATGCAAATATCTGTGCATGTCTGAATTTTTCTGGGGAAGTACACAAGGCTGTTATCTATTTTCTTTCCTTTGTTTTTGTTTTTGGGTCACACCGGGCAGCGCTCAGGGGTTATTCATGGCTCTACGCTCAGATATCGCTCCTGACAGGCTCAGCGGATCATATGGGATGCCTGGATTCAAACCACCAACCTTCTGATTGCAAGGCAAATGCCTTACCTCCAGGCCATCACTCCGGCCCCTGTTATCTATTTTCAATGTCTATTAACAAGATCAAAGGCTCAGTGGTTGGGCCAGAAACATGATACAGCCCTGAAAGATGGCCACTTGCCTTGCATGCAACTGACCTCCGTTTGTTTGCTGTTGTTTGGTGGCCACACCTGACAGTGTTCAGGGCTTCATTCTGGCTCTGCACTCATGGATCACTCTTGGCAGGGTTCAGGGGCCAATATTGGGCTGTCGGGGAATCAAACCTGGTCAGTGTATGCAATGCCCCAGTTTTATTTCCAGTACTAGTTATGGTACCTGAGCAGCTCCAGGAGTGGAGTCAGGGTTAATCCTTGAGCACAGCCAGATGTGGCCCCAAATCCCATTCCCCAAAATTTTTAGTAATCTCTGTAGTCCCTCTAGCTAGATACTGGTTGATGCAATTGTGTTTATGTGTGTGTTTGTGTGTGCATGTATGCATGTACACATGTGTGGTGCTAGGAAAAGAATCCAGAGCCTCACACATATGTGTTCTACCACTGAGCTCCATCTCCTGCCCCAAGGGGAAATCTTCCTGAGGACAAGGACGCACCTCTAAGAAGAGAATAATAAGGAGAGAGAGAGAGAGAGAGAGAGAGAGAGAGAGAGAGAGAGAGAGAGAGAGAGAGAGAGAGAGAGAACAGTAGGTAAGGTGCTTGCTGGATTTGGATTTGGTCCCTGGTATCATATATGGTCCCTTGAGCCTCTCCAGGAGTGATCCCTGAGCACAGCACCAGGAGTAAATTTCTCTGCTGGGCATGACCCAAAAATCACCCAAAATTCAGGGGCTGGAGAGATAGCACAGCTGTAAGGCATTTGCCTTGCATGCAGAAGGACGGTGGTTCAAATCCCGGTTTCCCATATGGTGTCCGGGGGTGATTTCTGAGCATAGAGCCAGGAGTAGCCCCTGAGTGCTGCTGGGTGTGACTGAAAAACAAACTCAAACAGAAAATCACCCAAAATCCAAACCAACCAATAAAAAGAGCAGACTAACCAACACAGTATCTGGCACACAATAGATGCTTAGTTAATACCAATCAGATGATTAACGTTCGTCAAAAAAAACTGGCTAGTGACCAGCTGAAGCCAGAGGTAGGATTCTCGAGGAGTCTCAGCCCTGGGAGTCAATGTGGCAGTGATGGCAGTGAGGGACAGGGCGGAGGATCAGGAATAACAGAAATAACTGTCTGGGATCCACTCGGTCCCTGGCTGATTGATGTGGCTGTAAATCCTCACCAAGCAGAGCCACCTACAGGTCTCCTGGGTTCTTCCTGGAATGCCCAGCTAAGTGGCACCCAAGCTTGACTTCCAGCAGCTACACTGGTTTGCTCATAATGATAAAACAAACAAACAAACAAACAAAAAACTCTTGGGTTTCTCTAACTAGTAAACCCACAGAACAAAAAAAAGTGGTCTCAACCTTCACCCCAGAGGTCATTGGAACTAGTGAAGGAAGAAGAAAAGATGGCGGGGGCGCGTGATGGCGCAAGCAGTAGGGCATTTGCCTTACACGCGCTCACCTAGGACAGACCACAATTAAATCCCCCAGCATCCTACATGGTTCCCCAAGCCAGGAGCGATTTCTGAGCGAGTAGCCAGGAGAAACCCCTGAGAGTCATCAGGTGACTGGCCTCCCCCCCCCCCAAAAAAAAAAGAAGAAGAAAAGATGGGGTTATCTGGGGTTATCTGCAGCCTCACCCAGTCACCCAGCTCCCTCTCCTCCGGGGTCCCCTTAGCTTCTTGGTTGACTCTGTGACCCTGAAGCAGATTTGAATGCCCCCATTGCCCCCACCCCCACCCCACCCCCCACCCCCGCACTCAGCCCTTCTCCCTTCTACCAATTCATTCCGTCCTTCCTGACCTTGTTATAAGCTTTTATTTATTTATTTTCCTCTTTTTTTTTTTTTTTTTGGTTTTTGGGCCACACCCGGCGTTGCTCAGGGGTTACTCCTGGCTGTCTGCTCAGAAATAACTCCTGGCAGGCATGGGGGACCATATGGGACACTGGGATTCGAACCAACCACCTTTGGTCCTGGATTGGCTGCTTGCAAGGCAAACACTGCTGTGCTATCTCTCCGGGCCCAAGCTTTTATTTTTAAAAACATATCTTTTCCCATTTTTCCTGGAAAAATGCTTGAAATTTGGTGTCTTTGATTTGGTTTTGGGCCACACAAGGCAATGCTTAGGGCTTATTCCTGGCTCTGCACTCAGGAACCGCTCCTGCCAGTGCTCAAGGGACCATATAGGATGCCAGGAATTGATCCTTGGTCAGCTCCGTGCAAGACAAGAACCTTACCCACTGTATTATTGTTCATACCCTGATGTCTTTTTGTTTGTTTTTGTTTTTGTTTCTGGGTCACACCCGGCAGTGCTCAGGGGTTACTCCTGGCTCTTAACTCAGAAATCGCTCCTGGCAGGCTCAGGGGACCATATGGGATGCTAGGATTTGAATCACCAGCCTTCTGCATACAAAGCAAATGACTTACCTCCAATGCTATCTCTCTGGCCCAGATGTCTTTTTTTTAAGAGAGGAGAGAGAGAGAGAGAGAGAGAGAGAGAGAGAGAGAGAGAGAGAGAGAGAGAGAGAACAGAGGGTAAGACATTTACGTTAAATACTGCCGACCCAGCTTAATTCCTGACACCCCTCATGGTCCCTTGAGCACCACCGTTCATACTGCCCTCAGGAGTGATCCCTGAGTGTAGAATTACACAGACTGTTCAGAGTCACAGACCAAGGTGGCTTCAGGGACCCCAAGCCCTCTTCAGGGAGGGAAGAGCCCCCAGCAGAGCAGGCAGAAGGAAGGCTCACAGGCAAGAGTGAACATAGATTCATTCCCTCAGGACTTCAGCGGCTGCCAATCTTCTGACGATAGTACGTGTTGTTTGTTTGTTTGTTTGTTTTTTGATGCACCAAACAGTGCTCATAAGAGGCTAACCTGCACCAGAAAGGAGGAAGGGGAGCAGCTGAAATTGCCTTAGAGAAACTGGGGAGCGGAAGGAAATGTGTTCTTGGCTGATGTCACCCTGAAAGTGAAATACTGGCCAGAGTGGCACTAGTCGGAGAGACCCACGGGGCTGAAACATTCTAGAACAAATCTTTTCAGTTCTCTGCTCCTGCACCCACCCCTCAGTGAGTCCGAGAAGCAGAAATGGAATGCAAGTGAGATCCCCACCCTCCAGCTTAGAAAGTAGGACCCTGTAGAATGAAGTAAAACAGTGAGAGAAGACGAAAACCAAAACCTTCTCTTGGAGCATGGGTGTTGGTGGGAAAACTGGGGGACAGGCCAATTGGACTGGGGGCATGAGAACAACAGAGAGGGAGGCAGGTACCCTGGCTCCATGACTGCACTTTAGAGGGGTCCCTGAGAGAAGGACTGAGTGACCCCGAGGCATTTAGAGGGCTGCGTTTTGTGGCAGTTGGACTTTGACAGGCCCCTTGGGTACCCCATTGTAAGACTATTGAACCTGAACATGCCCTGATTACACCCCCTTATCATGCTGGGTATAAAAGGAAAAATTTGAACTGTTGGGAGGGGCTGCCAGAATTGTGACCAGAGCAGCGCCTGCTGGTCTGCAGAGACCCAGAGATGAAGCATCAGGGAGATGCTTCCTGCTTTGCATCTATTCCCTTTTCTTTCTTCTTTTTAGACCACCTCTGGCTGGCGAATTTCTATTTAACTCTCTTTACCTCTCTCTGAACCCCCTAGGCAATGGCGGCAGGCCTCAGACACCAGGAGAAATAAAAGTGTATTTGCTTTCTAGGATCCGAAGCAGTGGTGCACGCGGTAGGGCATTTGCCTTGCATGTATTGACCTAGGACGGACAGCAGTTAGATCCCCTGGCATTCCACAGGGTTCCCAACCCAGGAGCGATTTCTGAGCACATAGCCAGGAGTAACTTGCGAGCTTCACCGGGTGTGGCCCACCATCCCCCACCCCCCAAAAAAGTGTACTTTCTTTCTCTCCTATCCTCTCTCTCAGGACCGGGCAGGTGGTCACTACACCATGTGGCCTCTTTTCCTCCGGACAGTAAATTCACAATAAAACTGAAGCCAAAAACAAAATCCAAAAACAAAAAGCCAGAGGGATAGTACAGGGGGTGAGGCACTTGCCTGGTCTCCCACCAACCAAGATTCAATCTGCAAACACTCCTGAGCACAAGAGCTGGTGTAGACCCTGAGTAGTTCCAGGGGTGACCTCAAAGCTAAAAAAATTTAAAGAACCTCTTTTTTGGAGGTTCAAAGGGGAGTCCATATTCTATCCACTGGTGCTGCCCAACTCCCCTCTTCACTGGTGTGAGTCTCCCACAGAAAAATGAGTCCTTTCGATAGACCCAAAATGATCTCACTCATATACGGGACTTAAATAGACACAATGAGTTTGCAACAAAGGACCAAGGGCCACATAATAGGGAATTGATCCACACAACGCAGTTGGGATTGAGAAGGAAGGGTGTCGAGGAAAAGAGGTATACTGGTGATAAGTGTGGTATTGGGATTATGTGCATGAGAAACAAATATTAATACTATTGCCAACCGCAAAATCTCAACCAATCAAGACAATCCGTGGGTCTGGTAGGAAAGAATATATTTTCCCCCAGAAGGTGATAAAAGGGTTTCATTATGCATCATGTTTGTTGGGGTTAAAACATGTTTGTTAGGGTCAAAATAGTCAACTGTGTGGCCAGAGTGGTGGCACAGTGTTAGGGCATTTGCCTTGCATGCTGCTGACCTAGGATGGACCGCAGTTTGATCCCCTGACATCCCATATGGTCCCCCAAGCCAGGAAGAATTTCTGAGCACAGAGCCAGGAATAAACTCTGAGTGTCACCGGGTGTGGCCCAAAAAAACAAAAAAAAATATGTCAACTTGTAAATAAGAGGGGCACAGTGCCCGGGGTCGTGGGGTGTGCCTGCTTCACTAATTGGGGTAGAGTAGCTGGCATGTGTGGGTACACAGAAAATCTTCTTGGTGGACGGACTGCTGCTTTACTTGTGTTTAAATCCTACTTTCCAACATCTATGGATTATTTGCAATGGCTGGCATACACACCATACTGCCTGTCTTCCTCCTTCAAAATTCAATCTGGGGGGGGGGGGGCTGGAGAGGTAGCACAGCAATAGGGCATTTGCCTTGCAAGCAGCCGTTCCAGGACAGAAGGTGGTTCGAATCCTGTCAACCCATATGGTCGCCCAAGCCTGCCAGGAGTGACTTCTGAACGCAGAGCTAGGAGTAACCCGAGTGCCACCAGGTGTGACCCCCCCTTAAAAAATTACAATCTAAATTTTGCTGGTTCACTCATGGCCCTTCTTCACCACTCCTCTATGATTCTCTGCAGAGATACCAACATGACCAAACTCCACGTATGCCTGGAGTTAGGCTGATCATGAGGATGGTTTTTTTGTTTGTTTTTGGAGTGAATGCGGCACCCTCCTTCCAGCTCTTTATTTTTCTACTTCTGGGGATGGGGGGTCTGGCAACTGAGAACAAGCCCCACAAAAGCCACAGTATTAGTAATAGAACATTGAATTCCTGGACTACGAGGCCACAAGACAGCTTCGTTTGTTTGATGCTGTCATCCCCATAGGAACACACCAGTTTAGAAGCCAATGTGTAGCTGAGGTCACTTAATGTTTGGAAACATGAAATAACAGAATGGTCGGCTAGCAACAAAAACTTACTAAACCTTCTGCCAATGCTACAATGACCTCATTGAAGATATGATAAATTGGGCCCAGAGAGATAGCACAGCGGCATTTGCCTTGCAAGCAGCCGATCCAGGACCAAAGGTGGTTGGTTCAAATCCCGGTGTCCCATATGGTCCCCCGTGCCTGCCAGGAGCTATTTCTGAGCAGACAGCCAGGAGTAACTCCTGAGCACCGCCGGGTGTGGCCCAAAAACAAAAACAAAAACAAAAGATATGATAAATTTGCTTGTCATAGTACTCTCTTAGGGGGGCCACACCCGGCGGCAATCAGGGGTACTCCTGGCTCTGCACTCAGGAATCATTCCTGGCAGGCTTGACCATATGAAATGCCAGGGATAAAACTGGGATCAGCTGCATACCGTGACTATCACTCTGGTACCCCCTTTTAAAATTTTTTTCTTTCTTCCCTTCCTTTTTCTTTTTCTTTTTTTTTTTTTTTTATGAAATAACTTTGCTCTCGCTTATCTGGAAACACACATATTATATGATCAACCTCTATCAACTATGTAATATATGTTCTTTCAATAAAGTAAACTTAAAAAAAGAATAGTTTTAGGGGATGCTGGAGCGATAGCACAGTGGTAAGGCATTTTCCTTGCACAAAGCCAACACAGGACGAACCCTGGTTCAAATCCCTGCATCCCATATGGTCCCCTGAGCCTGTCAGGAGCGATTTCTGAGCGCAGACCTAGGAGTAACTTCTGAGTGCCACCAGGTGTGATGCAAAAACAAAACAAAACAAAAAGAATAATTTAATAAATAAAATTTTTGATTTTATTTTTCAGGGGAGTTGGACCACACCCAGTGGGGCTACAGGAGGAATCCTGCAATGTTTGGGGATCTAACCAGGGTCAGCTGCATGTAAGGTGAGTGCATTAATACCTGTTCTCACTCTCCCTCTTTCTTCTCTTTTCTGTCTCTCTCCTTACTCCTCTCTCTCTCCTTCCCTCAAAGTTTTTCATTTATTGATTTACTTACTTATTTTGGTTTGGGGGCTGCTCCCTGCAGTGCTGTGAGGCCGTACAGTGCCAGACCTCAAACCCGTCCTCCGCAAAACAAGTGCCCATCCCGTTGTGATATTGCTCAGGCTGTGGTTGGCTTCTCAACAGCCTCGAGATATGGTCAGCACCTCTGGTCTTGGCCCCCTGGGCACCCACAATCTCACTGGTAGAAAACAACGCAGCTCCAGAATTAAAGTTCACAGAGGCACCAGAGCAAATAGCACAATGGTAGGGCATTTGCCTTGTATGCTGCCAACCCGGATGGACCCTGGTTCGATTCCCGGCATCCCACATGGACCGCAAGCCTGCCAGGAGCAATTTCTGAGTACAGAGGCAGGAGTAAGTAACCCCTGAGCACTGCTGGGTTATGGGCCAAAAACCCAAGTCAATAAAAAAAAATTTTTTGGGGGTTTTGGGTCACACCCAGCAGCGCTCAGGGGCCACTCCTGGCTCTATGCTCAGAAATTGCCCCTGGCAGGCACAGGGGACCATATGGGATGCCAGGATTTGAACCACCATCTTTCTGCATGAAAGGCAAACGTCTTACTCCCGTGCTATCTCTTCGGCCCCTAAGTCAATAAATGTTAAAAAAAAAAATCCAAGGAATGTTCTGGCTGCTAAATGTCCCCAGGTAAACTGATCCAGGCTGGCACGGAGCTATTTCTGAACAGACAGCCAGGAGTAACCCCTGAGCAACGTCGGGTGTGGCCCAAAAAAACAAAAACAAAAAAAAATGTTTTTCTGTTTTGGGGTCACACCTGGCAGTGCTCAGGGATTACTCCTGGCTTTGCACTCAGAAATCGCTCCTGGCAGGCTCAGGGGACCATATGGGATGCCAGGATTCGAACCACTGTCCATCCTAGGTCGGCTGTGTGCAAGGCAAATGCCCTACTGCTGTGCTATCTCTCTCTGGCCCCAATTTTTAAATTTTTATTTCATATTTCATCACAGCTTGACCAGCTAGGAGTACCCCTGAATACTTCCTGGAGTAAACTCTGAGTATTGCCAAGAGAACCTTTGCATTAGCTAGAGTAAACCCTGAGTAGTGCCAGGAAATTCCTGAGTATTACCTAGAATAAGCCTAAGTATTACGTCAATTTACCTGGGGGCCGCAGGAGGCAATGTCGGGGTGATCCTTGAGTGCAGTCAGTCGTAAGCCTTGAACATTGGGGTGTGTGACCCAAACAACTAAAACAAAACAAGACCAAAAAAAAGATTCCTCTAGGGCAGGGCCACAAATGTGGTATGGAGGGCCGCAAACGGGCCGTGAGTTTGAGACCCCTGACCTAGAATAATACTGCTATAGTACCACCCTGTGCTAGCACTACCTGGAATAAGTACCTGAGTACTGTCAGAAATACCCCTGAGGGGGCCAGAGAGATAACTAGCGGTGTTTGCCTTGGCAAGCAGCCAGTGCAGGACCTAAGGTGGTTGGTTCGAATCCCCGGTGTCCCATATGGTTCCCCTGTGCCTGCCGGAGCTATTTCTGAGCAGATAGCCAGGAGTAACCCCTGAGCACCACTGGGGTGTGACAAGAAAAGAAAGAAAGAAAGAAAGAAAGAAAGAAGAAAGAAAAGAAAGAAGAAAGAAGAAAGAGAAAGAAGAAAGAAAGAAAAGAAAGAAAAGAAAGAAAGAAAGAAAGAAAGAAAGAAAGAAAAAGAAGAAGAAAGAAAAAAGAAAGAAGAAGAAAGAAAGAAAGAAAGAAAGAAAGAAAGAAAGAAAAGAAAGAAAGAAAGAAAGAAAGAAAAAAGAAGAAGAAAAGAAAGAAAGAAAGAAAGAAAGAAGAAAGAAAGAAGAAAGAAAGAAAGAAAAGAAAAGAATAACGAAAGAAGAAAGAAAGAAAGAAAGAAAGAAAGAAAGAAAGAAAAAGAAAGAAAGACCCTTGAGCACTTACTTGGAATAAACCCTGAGCACTGCAGGAGTACTCTTGAGTACTACCTGGAGTAAGCCCTGATTACTGCAACATATCCTGAAAACTACCTGGAGTAAGCCCCTGAGTACTGCTAGGTGTGCCTCCCACACACAAAAGACTATTCTGTGAGCTAGACAGATCTGCTCAAGGAAAGAACAGAATAGCAGCTCGATTTGGGCTTCTCAGATATCCCCAAGGAGCAGTCAGGACAATGCTGAACAGGAAGCTGGAGCGGGGTTTTGTCCAGATTCAGTGGGTCTTTACAACAGACGCAGGAGAACTCTGTTCTCACAAGGGAGCCCTGAGAGAGCAGGATGGTGCTGGGGTGCAGGGACCCTAGGGCCTGGACTTTCTTCCTCCCAGGGAAGCATGGCGAGTCATCCGGGGGTGCTGGCCTGTCTCCCCGGCACCCCGAGTGGAACCATCACACGGTGAGTCATACAGTGAGTCACAGCCCACTCAGCCCTTCTTGGGCTCTGACGAAGGCTGTGCCAGCTCCGTGGCCTGCGTCCAGCCTTGACTCTTCCTCCCCCTCTCCCCTGCAGCTCAGTGAACCCCCAAGTCTCCCCACAGCTCCACTGGCTAGATCTCAGCCCACAGAGACCCTCACACACTGCTCACCTGATTCTCTGAATGCCAAACATAGCCCTTGTCTGCACAGAATTCTGTTTTAGAACTCAGAGGGCCCTAGGGATCCCTCCCTCTGCACCCCAATTGTGGGAAGGGCAGGATAGAGGCCAGGCTGGGTTTAAGGGAGCCCCTTGGCACTGATATAGGCCTTCAAGTCAGGGGAAATCGAGTCCACAGGGAAAGCTATGGAGTGTGGAAACAGACCAGGTTCCAATGATCTGTGTTAACACGCTTCCAGACCAGGCACTGAGCTGAAGGCTTCGGCCCATGTGCAGAGCCAAAGGAGGTTGTAGCAGGTCAGCCCCTGAAGAGGTTGACTGATGGAGGGATGGAGAATGAGGCCCTTTTCTTCCAGCTCGGAGCACGCGTCTGCCACCCTGTCTAGCCCACGGTTCTGAGGTGAAACGGCGGGTAAACAGCTCGCAGACAATCAGGCTCGTGGAAATATTTGCTTTATTCGGATGGACAAAGACTCAGATTCAGTTCCAGCCAGCAAAAAGCTCTCGCCTTCCACAGACCCTTGCTCTTATAGTCCAGAGTCAGGTCCCCACCCAATGGTGGGATCAGATACCAACCAATGGTGGAAGCAGAATCAGGTCCTACCCTAGGGTGGGGGCAGAATGCCAGGTCACACCCTAGGGTAGGGCACAATCACCTAATCAGATTAGGGTGAGCAACATAGTAATCCCCCAAAATATTTACATACACAACAATTCCCCCCTTTTGTTTTAGTAAACAAACAATATTGTCTACAATTATTTAAAGAAAAATTAGTCACTAATAAAGAGCGGCTGTTTGCATAAGCGCATCACAGGAAAATGTAAAGAAAAACTTCTAACCTAAGCACAGGGTGTCTAAAACCAGAAACATGTATCAAGGAATCAACTACAAGCTCCTGACAAGATAAATCTAAGACGTACATAGATCTTTCGAAGAGGTCACAGAAAGGTTGTGTAGCAGGCAAGGAGAAGCACCTTTTCTTTATTTGTTGTTGTTGTTGTTGGTTTTTTGGGTCACACCTGGCAGTGCTCAGGAGTTACTCCTGACTCCACGTTCAGAAATCGCTCCTGGCAGATACCGGCATTTGAACCAATGACCTTCTGCATGAAAGGCCAACGCCTCACCTCCATGCTATATCTCCAGCTCATTTTCATTCAAGTTCAGGTAGACCAGAAAGCCCATCTTTGAGGGCATTGAACTAGGCCTTTATTTCAGAAGAAGAGGCTCATACACCCTCTGCACAGTGGGGAGCCACTGCAATGATGATCAATAGGTATCTGAAATTAGTCCAAGTTCTTAATCCTGTCTGAAGTCCATAAGATGTCTGAAATTGATGTCGACTATTTATAGATGGGAGCTTAAGTCACAAACCAAAACAAAATGTTTAAGGCAGAGACCCTCCCTGTGTAAATAAACAACTTGAGGGCCCATCCAAAATGGATGGAACCTTCTATAAACCTAGTATTTTGCCTATGATACGCCCAGCAAAAAACCCTGAGAACAGACAAAAATATCATTTAGGAAATTATAGACAATAATATCTAACTCACAAACCTAAAGTCAAGAAAGCAAAACATTAATGTAATACAACATCGATTCCTAATATTAAAAACTAAAATAGAAAAACATTAATTACGATAGTCAAAAGAAGTGTAGTACCAAATATAACTTCAAAGGATTACAGTTATAGGAAAAACAACAGATGTAATTTCTACAGAGTTCAATACCAATCTGTAAATATGAGGGGTCTGGAACTCCAAAAAGACCGGCAGAAGACACTTGATGGGTCTGGAAAAGCGGGTTGAAGCCTTGTACAGGAGATAACATCAAGCTGAATGAAGAAGGAAGGCCAGTACAGTCATCCATGTGTTGGGGCATCCCCAAGTGTTACATCATTACATCATAAGTTGGTTGGGCTTCTGTATTTCCTTTGGGATCGGTGCAATCTTGGGGTAGCCATTGTAGAAACGGTCAACAATAGCATTTTGTATGTGGATGGAAAACCAGAAATTCAGATAGCACAGTTTAACTGGGATCCAGAGACTGTGGGTCTTGTCCATGGATCTTTTCTCTGGTGTTACATTGTGACACAAATCCCAGGTGGCTTCATTTCCAACAAGTTTGCAGCATATATGGTGTAAAACTCCAACAGTCATGGATTTCTTCTTCCCGCCGAGATCAGGAAGCTTGTAGTTGTGGGTGAAGGAGATGGGTTGCACATGTGAAATCCTGAAAATTAAAATGTTAAGGACTAGGAAGAGAGAAGGAAGAATAAGGAAGACTAATTTGGGGAAGATAAAGTTAGGAAAAAGGAAACTATATACAAAATATGCAGAACAGACAGACACTAAACAAGACATACATACACAGACTTCACAAAAAATATGGCCATAACACTCACTCATACTAAAAAATATTTGTTGGAAAGGATACAAAATAGAGCAAAAGAAAAGAGAATTCAGCTGAATCAATTAAAAGCTCCTTAAAATGTAATAGCCGGCCAATTGTTTAGATAAATCATTTCAAATTCACTAAAAATATTTTTTTTTTGCCTAGCAGATCTGAAAGAGAATTTCATGCGTAATACAAACATGGACAACTCTACTATACGTGTATATCAGTATATATAACAAAGTTATTGTATAAACAGTAACTTTATGATAAATCAATCATAGGCAAGAAGCACTGTGAAGAAAGTCCACCTAAAATTATCATTATGTAAGCGTCTTAAAACCTAAATTGAGGGAAATAAAGCAATGATGTTAAAATAAAAAAGAGTGAAAGTCGTTAAATGAGTATACCTAGAAAGAAAAACAACATTAATATGATGAGAAATTTCTCTTTCAGGTGAACCTTGACTAAATTAATTTGTAAAATTTCATGATTAACTGAGACATAGAGCAATAATGAAATTAAGACATAAATCCATCCTACAAGGAAACACATTGGGGATTCATGATTTTCAATTTATATTCATTGATCATGCCTGTGGAAAGAATCCTAGAGCATTAATAGCAACTGATAGGGAAGTAAAATGATTATCTGGTGTTCATTGTAGATCTCTTAAGAAGTATAAAACAGGATGTATGCTGCTGTGGATTTCACCAATGTATTAGGGACTTTTTTGATCTTTCTTGTCATCAAAATTGATCCAGTGTTGTTTTGCAGCAATTTTACAGTATGAAGTACAGTGTCCATAGTGAACTTTACCATAATGGTTTGACACCGATGATAAGTTGTATTTCTTAATTCTTGCTTTTATTCTCTGAAGTGAATTCCTCTAAATTGAGGTCTTCTAAAGGAAAATCTACATAAGTATGCAATTTTTTTATTTGTTTGCCATCAAAAGCAAAACGTTTCAAGTGTATTATAAGTACTGGTGGCAGTTTCCATAAGTACGTTTTCTTTGAAAAATCCCTTCTATTTTTGCAACTGTTGCACAGAACTTTGTTGTCATTTCTTAATTCTTCTTCTTTAAAAATTCAGAGAGGCATTCCTGTAATGTACATTTATCTGTAGATGTAACAGCCAAAGACAAATGAACAAATGTCTCATAAACCTCAGACTTTTGGTGGCAAGTGAGACACTGGAGTATAGATTTGAATTGTCCTTGAAAGAGATCACAAATAATAGATTTATGAGCCTTTTGGTGTTCTGGACTAAATTGTTCATAATTTTCATTTCCCATGAGATGTGTAGTTTTGTCTGTCATTAGATTTACAGTAAGCAAGTCCTGATGTAATCCCTCTATTAGGAACATCAGTAGTTCGTGAGGATCCTGCTGATTGTGTCCAGCAAACTGGTCATTAAGTAAACCAATTGTTACTTTGAAGCTTTCAGGGTTAATATATCTATGAAATCCATTTCCCATGGTTTTGATGAGCCGACCAAATTCTTCGGCTAATTTACCTTCATGCGCCATCGGATTTTTCTTGTTAATATCCTTTTTATAATGATCTTTATAAAAATACTGAGTTAAGTCTGAAATATTATACAAGCATTGCAATATTGAGTTCATGTAGCAAGAGTTTCCTATATTTTGGAGCCCAGTTAAGACAGGTTCCTGTCTTTCCTTTTGCATCTCGGAGTGTAAGGGTTTATCACTACCATCAGTCTCACTCATTGTATGGTGTGTGACAGCTAATCGTTCCCTGCCCCCAGAGACCTTAGTAATATTACTGCTGTTAGTGTCTGAAGTATTCTGTTTTTTCTCTGAAGGGGAGTTTGTAGTCTGAACCTGATCATTTGTGCTAGCCCGATTTCTAACAAGACGTAATGGAACCCAAAATTTCTTGGGAGGGTCATCATTTATAGAAACATAGGCATAACCCCTTCCTCTTAGGAGAAGATAGCCAGCTATCCATTTTTCATCCTCCTTGATCCAAATAGGTTTATGGGTTGTTTCTTGTCTCTGAATATCCTTCTTTAAAATGTCTTTTCCGCTGCAGTGTAGCTTTCCCCTTTGGGGTAAGTTAAAGTAATTTAGTGTGATAAGAGTCAAAGATAGCAAATCCGTTTGGTGGTAAACCTCTTTTTTCTATTTTTTTGCAATTGAGTTTTTAAGGTTCTGTGAGTCCTTTCTACAATGGCCTGTCCCCTACAATTGTAAGGAATTCCTCTGAGATGTCTTATCTGCCATTCCTTACAAAAAAAATTCAAAAAGTTTTGCTAACATAGGCTGGCCCATTATCAGTTTTTATAGAATATGGGAATACCCATCACAGAGAAACATTGTAAAAGAAAACTACAAGCAGCCTTAGATTTTGAGAAGACATGGGAATTGCCCACATAAACCGAGAATAAGTGTCCACCACAACATGAAGATAAGGTTTCCTTGGAAATAAATCTGTTTGAGTTATATCCATTTGCCAAAGTTCGTTAGACTGTAAGCCTCTTGGGTTTGCTCCTGCTATGTGAGTCTTTTTTGTTAACGGTGCACATACGTTGCAGTTTTCTATGATTTCTCTAGCTTGCCTCCATGGAATTTGGTAATTCACATGTAAACGGCGAGCATTTGTGTGTAGGGCTGAATGTTCCTCTACAGGTGATTTAAATATAGGCATTGCTAGCAAGTCAGCAGTTTTATTTCCTTGAGCCATAGGTCCTGGAAGACCTGAGTGGGCTCTAATATGTGTGATGAAGATGGGCTCAGTTCGTTTTTGAAGAAGCTGCTGTAATTGTTTAAGTAAGTCCTGTATGATCGGGTTATTAGCATTAAGGGATGCAGTGGCTATCACATGACATAAATTTACCACATACAAAGAATCAGAAACTATATTCATGGCTTCAGATACAATTTTCTAATAGGTAAATTAACGTTGCTAATTCAACTTTCTGTGCAGATTTATCTTTGGTATCTATGGTCAATATAATGTTGTCTCCAGTTATTCCTCCTTTTCCATTTTGGGATCCATCAAGGTAAAAAACCTTGGCATTGGAATAGGGGAATCCCGAACAATTGAAGAAATAACAAACTGAGTTTTCTTTAAAAGTCCCAAATTTTTCCTGCTGGATAATGGGAGGTTATTTCTCCTGTGAAATCTGAGAGGGCCCTTTGTAGAGATTCATTAATTGGCAATATTGGCACTCAATTTCCTTTTTATGGTACTGGCAAAACTATTGTATATCTGGTCAAAACCTAGTAAAGATATAGATCTGAGTCTTGCTTGATAATAATCTCTGAAATCAGTTGCAAGTAGGGGACAACTGAGCGAGGTTGTTTGTTATGTAAATACACCCATTCCAAAGGTCCTGACTGTTGCATCAAGGCCCCTGTGGGGGTTTCTATAGTAGGGAAGATTAACAGTAATACCTTTTCTCCTGGGATGAATCTTGAGAGAAACGATTTTTGTAATCTGCTCAAGAAGATGTCCAATTCATTTTTGGCAGCTGTTGTTAAATTTCTCGGGCTATCTAAAGCAGGATCACCCTCTAACGTTTTAAACAGATTAGATAACTCTGCATTTGGGATTCCTAGTGCAGGGCAGAGCCAATTTACGTCACCTAAAATTCTCTGAAAATCATTAAGCGTTCTGAGGTTTTCTTTTTTGATAGAAAATTTTTGTGGACGTATAGAGTATCCGGTCCAAAATAAAACACAAATATTGATACGGTGGCATTATCTGTATTTTTTCTAAAGCTATTTTCAGTCCTGATGTTTGTAAACAGTCAGTAACATAAGAGTATAATTCCTGTATATCTGTTTCGTTGTTCATTGTGAGCAAGATATCATCTGTATAATGAAATATCATGGCTTGAGGAAATTTTTCACGAGCAGGGCTCAAAACCTTATCTACAAAAAACTGACACATGGTTGGGGAATTCAGCATGCCTTGGGGGAGAACAGTCCATTGAAAACGTCTGCAGGGATGGGTATTATTGAGAGAAGGAACTGAGAATGCAAAATGTTTTTTATCATCTGGGTGGATAGGAATATGGTAGAAGCAGTCTTTCAGATCAATTATAATTAGTGGCCATTCCTTTGGAATAACTACAGGTGATGGTAAACCAGTCTGCAATTTGCCCATAGGTATCATGGATAAATTTATAGCTCTAAGATCCATCAAAAGTCTCCATTTACCGGATTTCTTTTTTATAGTGAATATAGGTGAATTCCATTGAGAAAAAGATGGTTCAATATGTCCTAAACTTAGCTGTTCCTCCACTAATTCTGTCAGCACCTTTAATTTATCAGTTTTAAGGGGCCACTGACCTGTCCAAATTGGTTCATCAGATTTCCATTTTATTTTTATTGGTGCTGGTGTTTTTTACGGCAGTGGCCCCCCACTAAAAATTTTTGGTTTTTTAAATCAAAAGAAGGTTCGGGCTCTTCTGGAGCTAATGGGATGTGGAATTCTGCTTTCCACTGTTTGTGTAGGTCACGGCCCCACAGGGATGGTGAAAATGGGCCCACGTGAGGTCAGATTATTGCTTTTTGATTTTCTGGGCCGTAAAATAGTATAGTCCTCGTACTCAACAGACAGGAACTCAGGCCTCCTATTCCTTCTAGGGAATACGGGATTTCCTGAAGAGGCCAATTTTCTGGCCATTCTTTATCAGAAATTACGGTAACCTGAGCACCCGTATCTATCATTCCATCAAAGGGTTTGCCTTCCAAGTGAAGTTTGATCATTGGGTGTTCATCTTTACATTTAGTAACCAGAGCCACGATTGGGTTTTGAGCAGCACCCGGATCTGTGCTTCCAAAACCTCCAATTCTAGTCTTATCTGAAGTCCCAAATTTGACATAAGGCACTATTACTATCTGGGCAATCGCTTCTCCTTTTTTTAAAGGTCCATGTAACTGGTACAGTAATAACTACAATGATTTCTCCCATGGAATCTGAGTCAATGACACCAGTGATTACTGATATACCCTTTATGTTGAGGGAACTTCTGCCAAGGATCAAACCCATGGTATCTGGGGGTGGCGGGCCTACAATGCCAGTTTCTAACATGTAAGGGCATGCTCCTGGGTAAATTGTAATGTCCTCTTGGCATAATATGTCTAATCCGGCACTCCCTGAAGTAGAGTGGATTAATTCCCTTATCGTGATGAATTTTCTTGGGCTGGGCTTGGAAGGATTATTGTCTGTGAACTTTGCCCCTGATTTGGAAGGGCCTGGGGGGAGGCCCTGTGGGCGTTTCCCTGCATCTTGTATGTGTGTTCTTGGGGAGCTGAATTTATAAGGAGACGACAATTTCTTTTGATATGTCCCTGTTTTCCACAATGGTAGCAGGCGATTTGCCTCCTGGGGACTGTGTTGAAACCTCTACTTAGGTTATTATTAATGAGGTTTCTGGATCTGCAATCTTTCGCCCAGTGGCGACCCCTTTTGCATTTTGGGCAAAGACCTGGTTTCCGGAAAGTGTTCTGTCCCCGAGGGGAGTAAGGCATTGTTCCCTTGGTAACTGGGAAGGTTTGTACTGAGTCTGAGTGGGGTGGGGGTTGGGGTTCCACATAGACATTCCGGCAGGCATAAAGGTAATCATTCAGATCTGACTTTTCATTTAATGTATTCAATACTAATCTACAGGCTGAATTTGCATTATGATAGGCCAAAGATTTACTAGGAAGTTTCTAATCTCCTCATCTTCCACCTGTAACTTCAGAGCATCTTTAATCTTACCTACAAACTCTGCAAATGACTCATAAGGCCCTTGGGTAATTTTTAAAAAGTTTCCTCTACCAATGCTGTTAGAATCAATTTTTTCCATGCTGACAATGCAATCTCCCTGATTAAATTTAAGATTTCCTTAGGTAAAGCTGCTTGTGTCTGAATATTTGCAAATTGATTTTCTGCCATCAATAATTCATACGATAGAGTAACACCTGCCACTTGCTTTTTCATACCATCCGGACTATATAATTTAGCTTTTACGCCTTCTGAATAGTACATTTCCCATTCAGTTCGCTGTTTAGACGACAGGCATATTTCAGCGATTCTTTTAAAATCATACAAAGTCCAAGATGAGTTATGACTCCAAAGTCTTAATAACTCCACACTGTATGGCGATTTTGGCCCATTTTCTTTACATGATCTTTTAAACCGATCTAATTCTTCCATCTGATAGGGTACATAGTTAGAAACATTTACCCTGTCTATAGGGGATAAGGCCTGATTAGCAAAATTACTCTGAATAGAGCTCTGAGACCGAGCATGTGGTTCATTTTTTGAATCTGCTCTGCGATTCAATTTTGTGACTAGAAGGAGGCATACTTCGTGGAGTTAGCACTGGAGGTAGATCATTATCTGAGTCACTACTGTCAAGCAATTCACTAGAATCAGGCTTAACATTCTGAGTTGTTTTTCTTCCAGCAAAAATTTCTATATTGTTGATGGTGGGGCTGGATTCGTCAGCCTGCACCTTGGTCTGAGTTTTCGTCAGATAAATTTCCTTATTATCTATACTGGTTTTAGCCTCACCATTTCTACACTTTCTATTTCCTAAATAGAAATAACAGCAAATAACTATGCTCATAATAATAACGTTAGTCAACACAGAAATTCCACAAACTATGATGGCTAGAGACACTACACTTTTCATTTGAAATATAGACCACAACCATCCAACTGCAGTGATTGTCCTTAGATCAAAACCAATTAGTTTTAAACAAAATGGAATGATCCACTTGTATACTAGAGCACCAATGCGTAAGACTAAGGGTGGTAAAATCCACATGACTAACCACAGAAACCATTTGATGGTCAGCATAGGAAATTTCCAATGAAATATTTCACTTACAGTTCTGAGGGTCCAGGGTTCAGGTTCCTGTCCGGGCGTCATTATGTAGCAGGTCAGCCCCTGAAGAGGTTGACTGATGGAGGGATGGAGAATAAGGCCCTTTTCTTCCAGCTCGGAGCACGCGTCTGCCACCCTGTCTAGCCCACGGTTCTGAGGTGAAACGGCGGGTAAACAGCTCGCAGACAATCAGGCTCGTGGAAATATTTGCTTTATTCGGATGGACAAAACTGAAGTCCAAAGACTCAGATTCAGTTCCAGCCAGCAAAAAGCTCTCGCCTTCCACAGACCCTTGCTCTTATAGTCCAGAGTCAGGTCCCACCCAATGGTGGGATCAGATACCAACCAATGGTGGAAGCAGAATCAGGTCCTACCCTAGGGTGGGGGCAGAATGCCAGGTCACACCCTAGGGTAGGGCACAATCACCTAATCAGATTAGGGTGAGCAACATAGTAATCCCCCAAAATATTTACATACACAACAATTCCCCCTTTTGTATTTAGTAATACAGGAGTAATAAAGGAGGAAATGTGGGTGTACCTATTTAAGACCCTAGACCCACCCACTTCTGGGAGGAGTCTTGGGAGGGGTCTGAGAAAAGGTAGATAAGGCATGGACCAAGGGAATTCGGCTTTTTGGCTTTTTGCCCTTTTGGCTTTTTGGCTTTTGGCTCTTTGCCCGTTCTGCGCTGCTGGGCGCTCTGGCTTTTGGGTTTCTGTGTTCTGGTCTTTGACCAGCATGGAGCCCAAAGGGAAGATGGCTGAAAGGAGTTTAGATGCAGGGCCAAGAATAACTAGTGCTTAAAAGGTTATGAGATAGGCCACACACATGTGGTCAATAGGGCCTGAATAAAGATGATTCTTCCTAAAGCCTGCATGTGAGTGAGTCTTGATTACGCCGATCACCTGGGCCTGGAATTCGCCAGCTGGATGGGGATGAAGCCACGTGGCTGGGGCCTAAGCACAAAGGCCTCCATCCATCGCCATCCAGCCCCAGCGCTAATTATTTCATGCTACAGAGGTTATTAATCCATCACAAAGAGCCACTTCCTAGATCCGAGAAAACACAGACCAGAGTAGTAGAAATCCCCCCCACGAGGGTCCTGAGTGACAGAGCAATGGGGGAGGGTTTGCCTTGCTTGTGGCTGACCCAGATTTGATTCCTGGCACCCTTTATGAGTCCCTGAGTCCCACCAGGTGTGATTCCCTGAGCACAGAGTCAGGAATAATCCCTGAGCTCCACCCTATGTGGCTTTCTTCCACCCCCAAAAAGAATCTTCCACTTGTAGCCTAAGTGCTGCTTTTATTCAGGGAGGGGATGTCAGGCCTCAGTGAGCCAGGGCTCACTCCTAGCTGTGCTTAGGGGCCCATACATGAGGCTGGGAAAAGCATCAGGGTCAGGGGACCAGAGAGATAGCATGGAGGTAAGGTGTTTGTCTTTCATGCAAAAGGTCATTGGTTTGAATCCCGGCATCCCATATGGTCCCCTGAGCCTGCCAGGAGCGATTTCTGATCATAGACCCAGGATTAACCACTGAGCACTGTCGGGTGAGACCCCCCCCCCAAAAAAAAAAGCAGGGTCAGCTACTTGCCAAGGAGGCACCTTCACCCTGTACTAGCTCCCTGTGGCCTCCAAACCCCCACTTTGGGCCACACCCGGTGATGCTCAGGGGATACTCCTGGCTATGCACTCAGAAATCACTCCTGGCTTGGGGGACCAGATGGGATGCCGGGGGATTGAACTGCAGTCTGTCCTAGGTTGGTGCGTGCAAGGCAAATGACCTAACTCTTGTGCTACCACTTTGGCCCCCAAACTGCCACTTTTACAGATGTAGAAAGGAAAAAGAACATGGGTCCATGAATAATCCCCATCTTTGCCCCCAGTCTTACACATACAACTTACTACAGAACAAACCACAAAATGTAAAAAGAGGAAGCAATGTGGTCCCCTAACGCACTACCGTTGTCACTCCTACACTTCCGCTACAGCTTTAGTTTTGTATGTTGGGGATTTAACCAAAGCCTCGTAGCACTCTGACCTCTGACCTCTAACCTCCAGTTCCTCCTCCACTAGGCCACAACCATGGCCTATAGCCAGCCGGCACACACAGGCAGACATGCTTCCCATGCTGTTGCTCTTCATCATTATAGTTTTTAGTGACCATATAATATTTCAGCAGAACACTGGAATAATATTTTGTTGTTGTTGGTTTAGTTTGTTTTGGGGTCACACCTGTAGGTGTTTTAGGGATTGAACCCAGGTCAGTTGTATGCAAGGCGAATGCCTTATCTGCTGTACTATGGCTCTAGCCCCTGGAAAAGTTTGTTGTTTTTGGGGGGCTGGCGATATAGCACAGGTTAAGAGTTTGCTTTGCCTATAGCCAATCCAGTGTTGTGTATGTAAATATTTTAGGGGATTACTATGTTCCTCACCCTAACCTAATCGGTGATTGTGCCCTACCCTAGGGTGTGACCTGGCATTCTGCCCCCACCCTAGGGTAGTACCTGATTCTGCTTCCACCATTGGGTGGTATCTGATCCCACCATTGGGTGGTACCTGATTCTGGGAGATAAAAACAAGGGTCTGTGGAAGGCGGGGGGGGGGGGGGGGGAGGGGGTAGAGGGGGCTTTTTGCTGGAACTGAGGCTGAGTCTGAGCTGTTTACCCGCCGTTTCACCTCAGAACTGTCGGCTAGACAGGGTGGCAGACACGTGCTCTGAGCTGGAAGAGAAAGGCCTCATCTCCATCCCTCCATCAGTCAACCTCTTCAGGGGCTGACTTGCAACAATCCAGGACAGACAATGGTTGGAATCCCAGCATCCCATATGGTTCCCTGAGTGACTTCTGAGCGCAGAGCCAGGAGTAACTCCTGAGCGCTGCCAGGTGTGACCCAAACCCCCTCCAAAAAATGTTTGTTATGACACTGAGGGAACAGAACTCCTGAACCACAAAGACTGATGTCATCATAAGTCCCAACCCTGAATCTGTGCAGACACTGAGATCTCTAGACACAGAGGTCTGATTGTACCACCCAGAACAGAACAGAAGTCTCCCAAACATGACAAAAGACCACCGGGAGAGTAAATGATCCTGAACAGAGTCTATAGTTGATCCCATGACAATATACTCCAAGGACGGAGAAACCCATAACTCTTAGGCCAAGTGAATTCCTTTTCGAATGACCCCAATATTTACTGTGCCAGGGCAGGAGGGAAAAAAAAAAAGCACAAAACATTGTTTACTTTTTATATATTATTTTTTTACCTTCATTTATTATTATTATTATTATTATTATTATTATTATTATTATTATTATTTTTACTTACCTAACTATTTTTGGTTGATTTCTCTGTTTGGGTGTGGTTATTGAAACTGTTGTCCCAGGGCTGGAGAGATAGCATGGAGGTAAGGTGTTTGCCTTTCATGCAGGAGGTCATTGGTTTGAATCCTGGCGTCCCATATGGTCCCCTGTGCCTGCCAGGAGCAATTTCTGAGCCTGGAGCCAGGAATAACCCCTGAGCACTGCCGGGTATGACCCAAAAACCACAAAAAAAAAAAAAAAAGAAAAGAAAAGAAAAGAAACTGTTGTCCCCAGATATACCTATTTTTTCTCTTTTCTTTTCTTTCTTTATGGGCTATGTCATGTTTCTTATCTCAAGACCATGGCAGGTTTTTTTTTTTTTTTTTTTTTTTTTTTGTGCGTGTGTGGTGCTTACCATTATTGTTGGAGTCCTCACTGGATATTGGACACTTTTGTTTTTTTTGTACTGATGGAATGTTTCATTTTCTTTTTTCTCCTTCACCCCTCAAATCGATGATAAGAGCCTCTAGAAGGACTCTGCCCACTTTCGGAGTATTAGACTTTAACCCCAGTTTACTACTTTTCTCTTCTTCAAACCAAACCACACAAATTTAACTAGCTAGGCCTGCCTCCCAGTTAGAGGGGGAAATTAGGGAGGCACCTAGACCAATCAGATGCAAGACTACTATGTAGTAGGATAGGTACATAGGGGACCACATATTCTAGCAGCCCTGGGGGTGAGGGAAGAGGATAGGGGAGATAGGACAAAAACGGAGGTGTAGGGAGGACAATTTGGTGATGGGAATCCCCCCTGATGTTATGTAAATATTTAACTAAAATATTATTGTCAACAACATGTAAACCACTATGATCAAAATAAAAATTATATTTAAAAAAAAGTTTGTTATTTTATTAATTATTATTTATTTAACAAGTTCTTTCTTTTTTTTTCTTTTTTTTTTTTTTTGTTTTTGGGCCACACCCGGCAGTGCTCAGGGGTTACTCCTGGCTGTCTGCTCAGAAATAGCTCCTGGCAGGCATGGGGGACCATATGGGACACCGGGATTCGAACCAACCACCTTTGGTCCTGGATCGGCTGCTTGCAAGGCAAACGCCGCTGTGCTATCTCTCCAGGCCCAACAAGTTCTTTCTTGAAAACTATCTGAGTGGTGCCAAGTCTTGGCTTTCAGAATTGAAAGTTCTTTTGTGCTTACCTCTTGGAGTTAGAGAGGCCCACGAGTGGAACTGTTCACAGGTTATAAAGTCTAAACATTTGTTGTCGGGATCACGATCGCTTGATCCCTGCGGTCCCAATTGCTAAGCAAATGCTCTACCTCTTGACCTATTTCCTCAGTCTCAAAGGAAGAGTAAACAGTTTTAGGGGTCAGAGGCTGTTCCAGTGTGGTGCTGGGAGGGGCCACTCTTGGCAAAACTATAGGAAACTTGTGGTACCAGGGATCCAACCTGGGGTCTCCTGCAGGTCAGGCAGACACTCAGACCTGCTGAACTAGTGCTCTGGCCTTTGGCTCCACTTTCTCATGTTTGTTTTGTTTGGGTCCTACTTAGGAATCACTTCTGGCAGGTCTCAGGGGACTATTTGAGATACAGTTATGTCTTTTTTCTCCCTCTTAAGTAAACCTTTTTTTTTTTTTTTTGCTTTTTGAGCCACACCCAACATTGCTCAGGGTTACTCCTGGCACTGTGCTCAGCACTCCTGGCAGTGAGTGCTCAGGAGACCAATAATATGAGATGCTGGGAATGAACCTGGGCTGGCAGGCCGCTCACAAGGCCTTACCTACTGTATTATCTTTTCTGCCCCCAAATCACTATTCTTAGGTGAGAAACAAAGGACAAGGACCAGAGAGCACAGAGATAAGGCCCTTTGCCTCATACCTCGACCCCAAATATGCTCCTCAGCACCACCAGGGGTCGCTCAGAACTCCACCTACCCTCTATCCCCCAAAACACACACACACACACACAAAAATCATTTGAAAAGTTACTACACTTGATCTTAGCCAAAAGGCCGAGACGCGATTAATTTGAAAAGTTGAATCCGGGAGGGAGCTGTAGATAGCTCAGCATCTGCCTTTCAGTGAATTACCCGGGTTCGATTCCTGGCATTCCATATTATCCCCTGAACCTGCCAAGAGCGATTTCTGAGTAAAGTCAGGAATAACCTTTGGGCACCACTGGGTGTGACCCCCCAAAAAACCTGAATCCAAGGACAAGAAGCAAGCCTGGCAGTGCCGCACGTTGCTGGGGTTATTCTTTCAGGTCGATGAGGACCAGGCGGGGACCCTCTTCTAGAACTACCTGGGCCCTTCTGCATGGTCCCCTATGTGGATGCAGAGGGCCAAGACAGTGGGCTAGTGTCCAGAACCCTGGAGGCCTCCCCTCACCCATCCTGTTGTCTTCTGGGCGACTTAATGGGGGGGGGGGCTCAGAGATCACCGGCTGACCTCCGGTGCCCTTGAGTCATCTTGAAGTGACCTTCCTGCAGCTCTGTCCTGGAGTCAGGACAAGTCTGGGGGGCTGCGTGTAGGAGGTGGTGAGGGACAGGAAGAAGGCGCGAAGGGTTTGGGGTAGCTGGAGGGACCTTCCTGGACCCCCGGGGACTCTGAGGCAGCTATTCTGGGCTTGTTTTATGCGATTAATTCAGGCTCTAAGATCAGCGCGACATTCTCAGCCCTGGCAGGGCCGTCCTGGGGCGGGCAGCACCGGGATCTCCCACCCGAGCCTTTTGCAGCTGAGAAAACCCAGGAGAACAGGATGGGGGGTGCAGACGATCGGCCCAGAGCCCCAAACCCAAGTCCAGTGGAGCCTGGTTCCCATCTGCAGGTCCTCAGGTCCCCCCAACCACACCCTGGATTTGCCCCAACATTTCCTTCTTTCATTTTTGGGGGGGTGCACAAAGGTTGAAACCTGGGACAGCCAATTTGGGGCCACACCTTGAGGTAT
Source organism: Suncus etruscus (assembly GCF_024139225.1). Classification (NCBI taxonomy): domain Eukaryota; kingdom Metazoa; phylum Chordata; class Mammalia; order Eulipotyphla; family Soricidae; genus Suncus; species Suncus etruscus. The sequence continues at coordinate 92,377,145 of NC_064859.1, forward strand.
TCAGGGGGGAGTCAATGTACTTTTACTTATTGGGGGGCAAAGAGGCCTTTGGCCACACCCTCTGTGCCCAGAAGTTCCTTCTGGTGATGCTGGATGGGTTGAAAGGGGGAGCAGGTGGTGCTGGAACTGAGTTTCGTTGTTGTTTTTTGTTTTGTTTTGCTTTTATTGGGGGGGAGGGTCACACCTGGCTACATCCAGGTGTTACTCCTGGCTCTGCTCTCAGAAATCATTCCTGGCAGGCTCAGGGGACCATATGGGATGCTGGGAATCAGACCCAGGCCCTTCCAGAGTCAGCCACATGCAAGACAAATGCCCTATGGTTGTGTTATCAGTTCATCCCTTCTCATCTTCTCTTTGGTCTCTCTGGTTCTTTATCTATTGCCAACTCTGTTGTGTTTTTAATTTGAGGGTGGGGTGGACCACACCCTACACTGCTCAGGTGTGTGTGTGTGTGTGTGTGTGTGTCTGGGAGGGGGTGTCACCACCTCTCCTGGTGGTGCTGGAAGAACCAAAGCCTCCTGCCTTCTGAGCCCAAGTACAAGCCCTTTAGGCCTCTCCCTGGCCCCTTGCCTCCTCTTTTCGGGGTTATTTGGGGACACACCCTGTGGTGCTCAGTGCTTACTCCTAGCTCTGTGATCAGAAATCACTCCTGGCAGGTTCAGGAGACCCTCTTGGGTGTCTGCTCCCAAGGGTCACTCCCAAGCCCTGCTCCCCTGGTTAGCTCTTTCCCTCTCTGGGCCCTGATCCTCGTCTGCACATTGAGGGCTTCAGGGATCCCAGATAGAACCTTGGCAGCTTGGTGCTTCTGTGGTCCTGAGTCTTGACCCAGTGCCAGGGAAATCCCACTTGATGTCATGCTGCCTCTCTGCCTTCAAGGGTCTAGACTTGTAGTCTGGCCTCGGGACTCTGGGGTCTCTCGGGTTAACTGGAAAATCTCCCTTTAGCCCAGTTATCACTGGAGGTGTTCTGCAAGGCGGGATTCCAATTTCCTGCCTTTCTAAGAAACAGCAGTGTCTGGCCAGTGACTCCGAGAAGTCTGGGGATAGCAGGTGCTGGCGGCTGTGAGCCTGAACCTCACTGGCCTCACAAGTCACTGGGTAGGGGGTGGAGGGCTCCTTGTGACCTGATGGTTTTTGGGGCTGGAGAAATAGCACAGAGGTAGGGTGTTTCCTTTGCATGCAGCCAACCTGGGAGGGACCCAGTTTGATTCCTGGCATCCCATATGGTTCCCCCCCCTACCCTGCCAGGAGCAATTTCTGAGTTGCAGAGCCAGGAGTAACACCTGAGCGCTGCTGCTGAATATGTCCCCCCCCAAAAAACAAAACCAAAAAAATCCACCTGTGGGGCCTGGGATGTGATTTAGTGAAAAAAAAATAACAACAAAAAAATAAAAATTTCTGATTTCAAGGGCCAGAGCAAGAGCACAGTGGGGAGGGGGTTTGCCTTGTACACTGCAGACCCTGGTTCCATGAATCTGCCAGAAGTGATTTCTGAGTATGGAGTCGAAAATAACCCCTGAGCACCTCCTGGTGTGGCCCCCAAATAAAACAAAAAAACAAAAACTCTGGGCCAAAAAGATAGCATGGAGATAGGCATGCAGAAGGACGGTGGTTCGAATCCAGGCATCTCATATGGTCCCTCGAGCCTGCTAGAAGTAATTTCTGAGCATAGAGCCAGGAGTAATCCCTGAATGCTGCTGGGTATGACCCCCCCCAAATACAGAAAAAGACCCCAAGATAAAAAACCAATAACTCTGGCTTTAGCGAAACATTGTTCAGTTATGTTCCATTATCTACATATCCCATTTACATATGCCTAAATGCTATTCACAGAGAGGCTGAGAAGGCCCGAGTGATCACTGTCACCTTTGCTGTTAGAGGGGTTGGCACACCTGGCAGTGCCCAGGGGACCGGGTGGTGCTAGGGATCGAACTCAGGCCTCCTCCATGCAAAGCTTGAGTCCTGCCAGTTGCATTCTCTGCCTGCTAAAAGGCAGCCTTTACCTGTCACAAATTACTGCTCACTCCATCAAAACAATGGCCAAGTCTTGGGACCCAAGAGATAGCACAGCAGGAGGGCGTTTGCCTTGCATGCAGCCGACCCAGGGTGGCATCTCATATAGTCCCCAGAGCCTGTCACGAGTGACTTCTGAGTGCAGAGCCAGGAGTAACCCCTGAGTGCTGCCGGGTGTGGCCCCAAAACAAAAACAATGGGCACATCTTTTGTTCCTATTCATTTGGGTAAAAAGACACACACACACACACACACACACACACATACAGACACACACAGACACACACACACACACACACACACCCCAGAATTTATGTTTTCATGTCATCCTCTCTGAAGGACAGAGACCAGGGTCAAAGTATCCTAAGATCTGTGGGTAAGGGAGGGTGATAGGGAAATGGGGGGCGATATTTCAGCTGAGACTGGGGTGTGCTGTGCTGGGTAGAGCCGAGATACAGGTCCGGGTGGGGGACAGGAATATGGTCGCTGAGCAAAGCATCTGGCATCCTGGGCATCTCCAGGGAGGGACTCGGGGCTCACTCTCAGCCCCTCCACCTTCCTTCTTGTGAGGCGACATGGGGTGCGGGGCGGTCCCTCACAAGGGGAAATCCCCTCTCTGGACTCAACCTAGCAGGAAGGGATCTCCAGGCTCCCACCTCCTTTTGTTCCAGGGAAGACTCAGAAGTCCGGGCTCAGGACAGAGGCTGATCCGGGACTCTGGGCCCCTCCCGAACACACACAGCTGGAACTTTCCCAGCCCACAGAAGCCTCGTTTGTTTGTGCACCAACTTGTTTCAGTGTGGTACGGCCTGTTCTGCCTCTAGACTATTTACGACAGTAGCCAACTTTTGTAAATTAGAGGAGGAAAATGGTTTCTTGTGCTCGGGGTGGGGGACTGAGGATAGGATTGGGGCACTAGTCTGCTCCATTTTATTCCGTTTAATTCCGGTTCTTTCCTATTTTCCTCCTCATCACAGTGAGATTTCCTGCACCAGTTTCTCCAAAATCATCAGGTGGAAAGATGCAACTATTCGACCATAAATCATCACCTCTCTGGACCCTCAGTTCCATTCCAACCCGGCTCCCACCCGCTGGGTTCCACAAATAGCCCCAGGCCCTCTCCCCCACTGCCTCCTGCAAACTCTCTGCCTGGGAGCTCCTATTCATTTTGCAAAACCCCACTGTCAGCCTCACCCCCATCACCAAAACTTTCCAACGGTCCCCGTTCAGGAAGGTAAACTCTGGGCATGTGGCTCAGTGGCAGAGTCCTGGCCTGGCTCAGGCAAAGCTTTGGATCCGTTTCTGGCACACTGAAATCAATAAAGACAATAAAAAGTCCCGCTAGGCTAAACTGGCGAGGTCAGAGGCGGCTGTGTCCCTCTCTGGCTGACTGGACATCACCCCTAGTTGTGGTGTTAGAACACTTATCTGCAGTCGCCAAACACTTGGGAGATAAATGAATGATGAATAAACAATTCGTTTAGTGGACAAGATAATTGATTCAGTCCAGGGCAGTAGAGAGGATGGGTTAAGGATGAGTAAAGAGCCTAAAAGGAAGAGAGGGAGAGAGAGAGAGAGAGAGAGAGAGAGAGAGAGAGAGAGAGAGAGAGAGAGAGAGAGAGAGAGAGAGAGAGAGAGAGAGGGGAGACATTTCTGGAGGAGGTTAGAGTGGAGGTCAGGAAGGGAACTGGGACATTGGTGGCATAAAACATGCACTGGTGAAGGTGTTGGACATGGTATGACTGAAACTCAATCCTGAACAACTTTGTAACTGGATCTCATGGTGATTCAATTTAAAGCATTTATTAATTTTTAATAAATAGAGATAGTACAGTGGGCAGGGAGCTTGCCTTTCAGGCATTCAGCCCAGCTTTGGTCCCCAGCACCCTAAATACCATCAGGAGTGAGCCCTGAGCACCACTGGGTGTGCCCCCAAAAGGAGAATGGCCAAAGAGGGTCAGAGAGAGAATATAAGGGATAGCTTTGAGCCCTGTTTGATTCTGGGCCTTCTGGGATTACACATGAGCACAGAATCAGAAGCACCCTCAACTACCACTAGGATAGTCTGAAGTCTCACGGCCCCCCCAAAAGAGTAATTATAGAAATTCTGATGGAAAAGGGGGACTCTAAAGTCCTCTGCAGTCTTTGGGGGTCTTGGGGTTTTTCCAATAGTGAGAGAATGAAGGAGTCATTCATACTGTATTCCATAGTAATAGACTCAAAAATCAGTGCTCAGGCCCCGTATAATATATAGAACATATATATTATATGTATAATAATATATCATATATATATCATATATATTTGTTTTGTTTTGTTTTGGTTTTGGTTTTTGGGTCACACCCGACAGCGCTCAGGGGTTACTCCTGGCTCTATGCTCAGAAATCGCCCCTGGCAGGCACAGGGGATCATATGGGATGCCAGGATTTGAACCACTGTCCTTCTGCATGAAAGGCAAACGCCTTACCTCCATGCTATCTCTCTGGCTCCCCCCTTTTTTTTTTCAGGAGTAATTTCTGAGTGTAGAGCTAGGAGTAATCCTTGAGCACTGTCGGGTGTGACACTAAAACAAAAACAAAAACAAAAAAATAATAATGCATCAGATCCAGTGATTCAGAGTAGTACCAGGGATTGAACCTGGGGCCCTTGTATGTCCTCCCTTTGCTGCCCAGTGCTGTCTCACCCACTCCCCAGGCCTTATCGCCAAGGCTGAGACTCTCCCCTCCCACAGCTGCCCAGAAGCTCCTGCCAGCCTCCAAAGCTGCCCCACGGGACAGGCACGAATCCTTTGGGGGACTGTCATCCAATCCCATGGATGACTCAGCCCTGCTCACAGCTCATCTAGGGAGCACTGAGACAGTGAAAAACGGAGGCAGGGCTGTGTTTTCTAGAACCCTTTCTGTGAGGGGCGATAGCCTGGCTCCTGAGGCCCCATGGTCCAGTTCTTTCAACTGACCTGTGCTCCCAGGGGCTCCCGAGAGGCTGAGCAGCTGTGCAGGGGTTTTTCCCTGCATGTCTGTGACAGCTCAGGTCTTCAGTGTCCCAGTAGGCACTGGTGCCTCTCCTGCCAAAGAAACAGCCCATCAGATGCTCCTTGGGCCTGGGAAGCCCACACCTCCACTCACACACACGCACACACATACAAGACACACACAGACACACACACAAACACAGACACAGACACACACACACACACACACACACACACACACACACCTGTTCTGCCCAGGATTGAACAACTAAAGGGACCTGAGTGTGACCCACAGTCTCCTTTGAAGGGGAGGAGAGGCCCAGGTAGAGCCTGGGGAGGGGCATCGGCTCTCAGAAGCTCCAATGTTCTCATAGCTTTCTGGGCCGTGTCATGCTCTTGTTTGTACATGTCAGGCAGCCATGGAGTCTTCTCTGCTTTTATTTTTTTTTTCTGTTTTGTTTGGAATCATTCCCAACAGGCTCAAGGGAACCATATGGAATGCCGGGGATGAAGCCGGGTTGGTCACATGCAAGGCAAACACTCTCCCCTGTTGAATTATCTCTCAGCCCCCTTCATCTTCCCTGCTTCATGGGAAAAAAGGTCTAAGGCCTTGTGGCAGAGAGATAGTCCAGTGGCACACAGAAAACTGGGTTTTGATCTCCAGCACCCCAGAGCACCCCCAAAACATTGCTTTCTGCCTGGTCGCAAACCAACATTCTCTCATTTAATTAGCAATCAGGATTAAACTGATTTTCCTAAAATTAGCTCCTTTTAACAAACCCAGGGCTTTCTGCATGTACTCCAGAGTTATCATCTGGCCCACAAGCTCTTCTCTAGACCTTTGGGTTTTTTGTTTGTTTGTTTGTTTGCTGTTTTTTGTTTATTTATTTTGTTTGTTTGTTGGTTGGTTTGTTTTTGGGCCACACCTGGCAATGCTCAGGGATTGCTCCTGGCTCTGTGCTCAGAAAACACTCCTGGAAGGCTTGGGGATGCTGGGTATCAAACCTGGGTCAGTTCCGAGTCAGCCATGTGCAAGGCAAATGCCCTACCGGGGTACTACTGCACTGGCCCCTTGTCTAGACCTTTAAAACTTGACAGGAGGGCCCAGGATTTGGTGAGGGAAGAAGCTTCCGAATGCTAGGGCCCCTTGGAGCCAGGTACTCTGTGTCAGACTAGTCATGTGGTGTTGCTATAGCCCAGCAGTGGGAAACAGGGGAATGTTGGGGATCAACAAATTCTCTTGCAAAAAAAATCACAAAGTGGGTCAGGCTGGGGTCAAGGTCAAAACAGTGGCACAAGTGGTAAGGCGTCTGCCTTGCTGGCGCCTAGCATGAACCGTGGTTCAATCCCCTGGCATCCCATATGGTCCCCCAAGCCAGGAGTGATTTCTGAGCGCATAGCCAGGAGTAACTCCTGAACATCACCAGGCGTGTCCCCAAAACAAGAAAATGAAACAAACAATACCAAAGTGGGTCAGGAGATAGTGCAAGGGTCAAGGTTCCTTTCATGCAGCTCATCCTCAGTTGACACAACACACTCCAGGTACCACAAAGACCCCATGTGCCCTAGAATCCCAGCCAGTATCCTCACTGTATCCCGGGACCCTGGTACTGGACCCCCTGCTTGCTTTGCCTAGAATCACCCAGAGATGCACCCTGATCACGACTTGGGGACCCCCCCTCCAAAAAAAAATAACCAACACCAAAAAGCACCATAAAGTGGTCATTAATATGAAAATCATGTAGACAATGCTGGAACTCCCCAGCAGAATATTTGCTGAATATTTGGAGTGAAACTGAAACAAGTGGGAAGCAATATGGGGGTCTTCCCGGGGACCCTGCTATGTTGCTTCCAGGCCTGGGTGCGAGAAAGACAAGGTGGGCCTCACCCTCTTGGGTGCTGCTGAGAAAATACCTGCTTAGAAACACTATGTCCAGCCGCACAGAGGTGGGTCTTTGCTGCCTCCATGTGGCCACTCCCTGTCAGCGCCACTGCTCTGACAGGGGTGCGTGACAGTCCCAGCCTGAAAAGCTGAGCCAAACCTCAGGATGGAGAGTTGCCAGGCCTGGCTGGACTGGAAACCCAAATGCAAGCCACCTGCTGGGGTCTGGGCTCCTTGACGGGAAAAGGGAGTTCCACCTGGTTGTGCCCCAAATAGGACAAAAATCCAGGCCTCCTTCTGCATTAACCCTGCTATAGCCGTCAGAGTCACCATGGTGCTGGTCTGGGCATGATGGGGGTTGAGAGGTGCTTCATTTCTGCACCCAGGAACTCCCAGGGCAGGAAAGACCAGGAACTTACCACTGAAAGCAACAATGCTTAGCATGCAGCAGACTGAGGACAGACCCAGGTTCGATCCCCTGCATCCTATATGGTCCCCTGAGTGATGTGTGAGCGCAGAGCCAGGAGTAACCACCGAGTGCTGGGCCCCAAAACAAAACAAAACAAAACACACACACACACACACACACACACAACAATGCCAGGGCCAGAGCTATAATATAGCGGGGAGTGCTGTGGCCCTGCACATGGTTAACCAGGATCCATTCCCCAGCATTCCATATGATCCCTGAGCCCTGCCAGGAGTTGATTCCTGAGTACAGAGCCAGGAATGATCCATGAGTGCCACTGGGTGTGACCCACTCCCCCCCATAAAAAAAGAAAAAAAATGAACAAAACCAAAATAAAGCAACAATACCATGGGGACAATGTAGGACAAACTAAGGCAGGGAGTTCTTGCCTCGGAGGGTGCCACGGGGCCAGTGCAGTTTAGTGACAGCCCCAGGGTCAGGGCACTACCTGACATGGTCACATCCAAGTTTAACTCTTGGTGGGTGGGAGGACCTCCCCAGGGTGTGCAGCAGAGAGGAACCTGGAAGAGCAGAGTGACCCAATTGCTCTATCCAGGGGTGCTGATCGTGTGTCAAGTGTAAGTGAGAGCTTCAGAGTTCACTCAGCTTCATTTTTTTTGTTTTGTTTTGTTTTTTTTTTGGTTACACCTGACTGTGCTCAGGGGTTCCTCCTGGCTCTACGCTCAGAAATCACTCCTGGCAGGTTCGAGGAGACCATATGGGATGCCGGGATTTGAACCACTGTCCTTCAGCATGCAAGGCAAACCCCCTACCTCCATGCTATCTCTCCCCCCCCACTCAGCTTCTTAATTCCCACAGGTCCATGAGGGGGTCATTACTATTTATTACTGTTTATTACTATTTGATCGACAGGCAATTAACATACAGCCAGAAAATGCAGGGAGACAGGAAAGTAGAAGGAAGGTGTGTTTGGGGCAAATCATCCATTGCTTGAGACTCACCCTGGCGAGGGACAGGCATAAAGGATGTTCTTGTTGTTGTTTTATTTGGCATATTTTGCTTGTTTTGTTTTTGGTTCATACCCGGTGGCACTCAGGGCTTACTCCTGGCTCTGTGCTCAGAAATCACTTCTAGCAGGCTCAGGGGATCATAAGGGATGCCAGGGAAAAAAAAACACCATCCATCCTGGGTTGGCTACATGCAAGCCAAATCCCCCTGTGCTGTGCTATCATGCTGGCCCCTGTTGTTGTTTTTTAAGGGGTCATGATGACGAATAGACACAGTAACTACACATAGGACTGTCGTAAAATTTCAGGATTTATAGCCTACAATGGACGTGAAAACTCTCCTCTGAGAGGTCAGCGAAGGAGCTGAGATTTCAGAGCAGGAGGCTAAGAGGTGGAGAGCATGATGAGGCAGAGCAAGGAGGCTCAGGAGATAAGTTTTGGGCCAAGGCATGTCTGCCTGAAGAACCTGAAAACAGGGGAGACACCCCGAAGAGATTTCCCTTACCACATATGCTGAACACCCACCACCACCACCACCATCGCCAGCACCGTGGACGGGATCCTAAAGGAGAGAGAGGCTTCTGGAATATTCTCCCAGAAAATGGAAACGCCATCCTGCCCTGGATGATGCTTTTAAACTCAAGAATAGTGCAGAGTGGAACCTCAGAAAGTTTTTTTTGTTTGTTTTTGTTTTCTTTGGGGTCACTTCCAGCAGCATTCAGGGGTTCCTCCTGGCTCTACGCTCAGAAATCGCTCCTGGCAGGCTCAGGGGACTATATGGGATGCCGGGATTGGAACAACCGTCTTTCTGCATGCAAGGCAAACACCTTACCTTCATGCTATCTCTCTGGCCACGAAACCTAAGAAAGTTTGCAGTGCCCAGTGAGGGGGTCTGAACACAGACAAGAGTCAGATACTGCGACCCTCCTCCATCCTGGCTAAGGAGTTTTCCATCATTTCCCAGCAGTTCTGCAAACCTGGTTTGGCCCAAATCCAAAATGGGAACCTCATTGCCCACTTCCTCCTGACCTAAAGAACTTTGATCTGCACCGAACCATTTTTTTCTTGCCACAGGGCCTGCAACTTCCCCCTGGCACCACTGCAGGAAGCCTGTCTCGGCTGTAGCCTCTTGTCACACCCTATCCAGGAGGTGGCAGCATTTCAGCGGTCAAGCCACAGACCCTGGGCTTCAAAGCCTGTTGGGAATTGTGTCATATTTGCCCCAAAGAGCTAATTCCACCAGCCCAGCACAGTCGTCATGCTGAGGTGGGGCTGTCCTGCAGAAAGGGGGTGGGGGGTGTTTCAGGCTTCCCAGAACAGGGCCTGGAAGCTCCCAGTGAGACTGTCCCTCCCAGGAACGCTGCTCCCATGGCCTGTATTTCCCTTCCTCCCCAATAAAACTCTTTCCCAACCAAAACTAGGGGAACGGGGTGTCTGCTGGCCCCTGACCTTTATGGCCACCAATCCTCAGGGGAGCCAGGCTGCTCCCAGCACTCAGGGATCAGCTGCTCTGGGCATATCAACTTCCTACGTAGAAGACATCAAGTTCCACTGGCCAGAAAATAGGACTTTCAGCCTCCCCTACTCTACTGTCCCCTCTGATGAGTGATGTCACAAGGCCTGACAGCAGCTCAGGGATCACCCATTCTCCCTTCCTGTGTCTTTACTCTCAAATAACTCATCAGTTTCAGCCCTTTAAGTGCTCACAAGGGTGCAAGCCCCATTCAATTCTCTGCATCTCTGTCTCCACTGAGGCCAAGGTACCAAGAGCTCTCTCTGGAGCCAACTTCAACTGGCTTCCTGTCACCTCTCTTAGTTTGTGGAGTCTTTTCAAATGACCAAACCTCAGCCAGGGAGAAGTGTCAAGAGAGGAAGTGCAGACAGAGCATGTGGGAGTCCTGGTTCAAGGCCAGACGTCCATTGCTTCTTTGTGCACCACCGTTGGGAACCCCAAACCAGAAACCCACTTCACCATCACTAGCTTTGCCCTGCTCTGAAGTAAAGCGACTTCAGTTCACTGTTAGGCTCTCACGGAACAGGAATTTTGTGTTGTTAACCAGACACCTGTTTCAGTTTGGTTCTCTGAAAGGGAGGCAGGATGGCTCTGACTTCTGGTGATTATGAAACAGCAACTCAGAGTTCAGGAGAGTTTGTAGACTTCAGACATTCATGAACTGGAGCTCAGGTGTCAACTCAATAGTACTTGTCCTGCAAGCATGAGGCCCTACCTTGGCTTGGTTCCCAGACCACCAAAAAATAAATAAATAAATAAGAAAGAAAGAAAGAAAGAAAGAAAGAAAGAAAGAAAGAAAGAAAGAAGAAAGAAAGAAAGAAAGAAAGAAGAGAGAAAGAAAGAAAGAAGAAAGAAAGAAAGAAAGAAAGAAAGAAAGAAAGAAAGAAAGAAAGAAAGAAAGAAAGAAAGAAAGAAAGAAAGAAAGAAAGAAAGAAAGAAAAAGAAAAAGAAAAAAATACCCATGAACTGCAATGCATGATACTTTTTAAGATGTTACAAGGCACATCTTGAGTCTGGTGAAACCCTGAGGAAACAACAGTAGTCTTGGGCCAAGACTGGGTCACCAAGAGCTGACTGGATAAATCTATCTGTTCTGCTGCCATTTTCCCACAGATATTCAGCAATACAGAGATACACTTGCATGTCTGCTCAGGAGCTCCAAGTAGCTGTGGGAGATGATGTACAGACATATGTCATGTCTAAAACATCTGAATGACCCTTCTCTAGGTTTTCTGTGCTTTCAAATCACCCAGGGATCCTCTAAGTTTTGATCAAAGTCACCTGAGGTGAGGGCATGAAGCCTGGCATGAAGCCCTTTTAAGTAGATTAGACTAGGAAATGGACCCAGATGTCAGGATTTAGCTCTTTTTGGTGGTATCAGTACTACCAAACCCTGTCAAGTTCAGCCACCTTCATGTGACACCACTTGGTCCTTAAAACAAATCTGAGATGTGAAGAGACGCTTCTCACAGAAGACATGACCAAGGTTCAGGGCACTGAAGTCTTTCTTTCTTGGGGTGCTGGGAGCACATCAGGAGGTGTTCAGGGGACATGCTGTGCCCAGGATTCAAACTGGGTCAGACAACAGAGGGAATTGCCTCAGCTCCTGCAGTCGCTCTGGTCTAGGTCATTGAACTCCTGGCTGCCAAGTGGCCTGTTTTTGGTAAAAGTAAGTGAATTAGAAGCTCTAAGTTAGCTCTCTTGGGTCAGATCGGGAGATTGCTGACCTAAACTGTACTAACTGCATGTCAGACTTGCATGTTATTGTATGGAGACCCAGTTGCTTCCAGAGTGTCTAGACACAGAGTTGTCCTACCACCTCAGGACACCAAGGAGACAGTGCCTGTGGGGTCCTGGATTCCTGAGGCACACGAAGAGTGGAGTGAGGAGGAAACAGCACACAGGGAAATGGAGGGCCCAGCTCAGCCACAGCAGATGCAATTGGTCTGTCCCTGTGTTCGGCTCTGGCACAGTTCTGGGTGAGCCAAGTTTCACTTCTGAAGACCCTGATCAGGCTCAAGTTTTGTCCACTGCTGCGACCTAAGGGCAATCACCAAGCTTTCCTCAAGTTCCTGATCTCAGCAAGCTGCCCCAAGTCCCCCTTACTCCTACAGAAAGTCCCGGCTAAGTGCTTCTCCTCACAGCCCAGTGGGACTCTGAGATGTGACCGGTGTGGGCAGACCAGGCCTCCTACAGCTGAGGAACGAGGCTTCTCATAAGTGTTTCCTGCTTTCTCAGAACATCCTAGCTAGAATCCACATTCTGAGCATCACGCATCCATGGCTGGAGCCCAGGTGCAGCTCTACATCACACATCTAACACCAGGGACTTGTGCCTGGGTACCAAAATGAGGACCAGCACCTCCTCATCCACTTTGCAGCTAGCCAAGGCGTGTGCTACCTGCCTGCCTTCTCCTCTCAGGTGTTAGTAAGGGGGTGGTGCAAGGGCACACTCCCTTTGCATTTCTTCCCATTTCCAGAGAGGAAGGAGTGTCCAGTCTCCACACCATATGGTGGCGAAGCCCACACGACACAACACAAAGCACACTCAGCTTTCCAGTCTCCGACCTCACTCGAGGCCTCTTGAGCATGGAGTGACCCAGTTGACTGGTCAGAATCTGGGGCCTGGAGGGGCTGTGTTTCTACCAGGAAGTGTCCTGGGAGCCTGCACCGAAGTCAGTCTGGGTCTGTCCTCAAATTCTGTGAGAGGATTAGTCTGCCTGTGTGGGTGGGGGATAAGCAAAATAGCCCCCCCCCCCATTCTATGCATCTTTCTAGTTTCAAGTCTGGCAGGAGACCCAGGGTCTCCTCTATGGCCTGACCTTGTGTTTCCCATGTATCTGAAGAGACAGCATCAGTGATGTTGGGGCCTAATAGGCAGCAGCATCATCCCAGAAGCTTCTGGAATGGGCTGACGCAACATACCCTCATCTACTTGGTGTATGATTGAGTGATTAAGGTCACGTCCCTCACTTTACTCCTCCCCCAAATACATGGGTCGCTTTTACAGACACACACAGACACTTTATACAGAAGCACACAAATTGGGAGTCAGAGGATCGCTAAACAGAAGAGGCCAAGAGCCTGAGGAACAGGCCAAAAACGCGATCTGATCTTCGAACATTCCAAACGGTGTCCCAGGGATCCATGCCCTCGCCCGCCTGCCAGCATGTGAGCTCTCAGTAACCATACTTGTCATTAAGGTGGGTTCTGCCGTCGCCACTCTGGCCTAAAACAGAGTAGAAAGAAGACAAAGACGTTTAACTTTCCCGAAGCCAGAAAGGAATGAAGGAGACATTAGTGTAGAGTCAGGTTTCTCCTATGAATGGAATCTTACTTTCTAGGGTCAAACTATGGCTCTCTCTTTTTTGTTGTTGTTGTTTTTTTGGGCCACACCCAGTGATGCTCAGGGGTTACTCCTGACTATGTGCTCAGGCTCAGGGGACTATAGAGGATGTCGGGAATCGAACCGTGGTCTGTCCTAGGCTAGCACATGCAAAGCAGAACCCTACCATTTGCACTACCGCTATGACCCCTCTTTTCACTTCTTTAGTGGTGGTGGTGGGATATTTGTGTGTGTGGGGAGATTTGGATTTGGAGACCACACTTGGCAGTTCTCAAGGGACTTTATGTGCTGCCAGGGTTAGCTAGGGATTTTTTTGGGGGGTGAGAGAGATTGGACGACTCCTAGGGGTGTTTGGGTGACTATACTGATGCTGGGGATTGAACCTGGGCAGGCAAGCATCTTTCCCACAAGCAAGTACTTTATAATTTTGTTTGTTTTTTTGGGCCACACACACCCCCCAAAAAAAAAGCAGATAGGGGTTACTCCTGGCTCTGCACTCAGCAATCGCTCCTGACAGGTTCCGGGGACCACATGGAATGCCAGGGATCAAATCTGGGTTTGCCGCGTGCAAGGCAAATGCCCTACCCCCTGTGCTATTGCACAGGCTCTAGCAAGTACTTCTGTATCATCTCTCTGGCTCCCTCTTTTCACTTTAACTGTTTTACTGGTAGAAAAAGCAAATATGTCTAAAAACAAAATTTCTATTTAATAGTACTATATTAGAAATGCAGTTAGAGAAAATGAAATCTGTGAAAAGCATATAGGGAAAGAAGCATCTCATATATTGTCATATAAGGGGCTACGAATAAGTTGGTATACTCCATTTAATACACAGACCTTTATATATAGCTTTTAATACATCTTCAGAATTCATATGCTTTATGAACATTCTATCTTTTTTGTATATATCTTTAGTGGTTGGGAGATGGAGGGGAGGGGAGGGAGGGGAGAGGAGGGAGGGGAGGGAGGGGAGTGCTGCCCACAAGCATGAGGCTGTCAGTCTGATCCTGGCCCTTTTGCTCTCGGTTCTCTGGCATCACAGTGATTTTAAGCCACAATAGTCAGGCATGCTGGAGACCACAACGAAAAGGCTTGACCCGGCAAGCACCACCATCAGAGAGATGCATGAGCACTGCAGAACGAGCACCACAGCCAAGTGTGCCAACAAAACTCAAGCATTAGTGGCTACTGGCAATAGCCACATCAACAGAAAGAAGGGAAGGGAAAAATAAATAAATTGATAAACATGCACTAGATTTAAAAGAAAAACATGTTAACACAATAAACCTCCAAGTATGTATCATCTGACATTCACAATTATCAAAGTAAAAGATATTTTTTTTTTTTTGTGGTTTTGGGTCACACTCGGCAGTGCTCAGGGGTTACTCCTGGCTCCATGCTCAGAAATTGCTCCTGGCAGGCACAGGGGACCATATGGGACGCCGGGATTCAAACCGATGACCTTCTGCATGAAAGGCATACGCCTTACCTCCATGCTATCTCTCCGGCCCAGATCTATTTTTTTTATTACTCTTCCTGTCTTCTTCCATCATCCTCAACCACTGGATTATTTTCTTACAAACCCCAGATATCGGGCCCGGAGAGATAGCACAGCGGCGTTTGCCTTGCAAGCAGCTGATCCAGGACCAAAGGTGGTTGGTTTGAATCCGGGTGTCCCATATGGTCCCCCGTGCCTGCCAGGAGCTATTTCTGAGCAGACAGCCAGGAGTAACCCCTGAGCAACGCCGGGTGTGGCCCAAAAACCAAAAAAAAAAAAAAAAAAAAAAAACAAAACCAAAAAAAAAAAAAAACAAAAACCCAGATATCATAATTTTATCTATGATTATTTATATAGATATATATCTATATCTCCAAAACATAAAGACATTAAAAAACCAGAATTTATTAATCTCCTGAATCTCTAGCTAGTATGAATTTGGCTGTTTTATCATTACTTCTCTAGTTGCCTATTTGACTAAGGATCTAAATAAGGTCCACATTAATTTAAATGTCTCTAGATACTTCAATCTACTAGCTCCCCCAGATGGACACTTCTCAATACAAGATTGTACATTTCTCCTTAAATATGAATTTTTGGGGGCCGGAGAGATAGCATGGAGGTAAGGTGTTTGCCTTTCATGCAGAAGGTCATCGGTTCGAATCCCGGCGTCCCATATGGTCCCCTGTGCCTGCCAGGAGCAATTTCTGAGCATGGAGCCAGGAGTAACCCCTGAGCACTGCCGGGTGTGACCCAAAAACCACAAAAAAAAAAAATGAATTTTTGAACCTTAAATATGTATCACCTATTCATAAATAGAAACAAATTATTTTGTTTGCTTTTGTTTGGGGCCACACCAGCACTTTTCAGAGGTCCTTCCAAGCAGTACTTGCAGGGCCATATGAAGTACCAGGGAAGGGACCAGGGTCAACCACATACAAATTGAGACCTTCAACTCCTATACAATCTACTATCTCCAGCCCCCAAATCAATGCATCTTAAAGGAGAAGAGCCACCTACCTTAAGGTGGGACCCATACGCAATAGTCTGGGTCATCTTCTGGGTATTTGGAGGAAAGGACTGGACTGGTGGAATATGGGGAAAAAAAAAAAAGGTTAGTTTATTCCAAAGAATTTTACCTAACAAGTCCTATGCCCGTACCTGTAGCAAACAAGAATTCAGAGGGAACAGTTCCAGGAGGGATCTTGTCTTGTTTTGCTTTTTGCTTTGTTTATGTACCACACCTACCTAGATCATGCTCACGGCTTATTCCTGGCCCTGTGCCCTAAGCTCACTGGACCCCAGTAGTCATTCTGCTGTTGTTTTTAGGTCACACCAGGGATTAATGACTTCTGGTTCTGCACTCAGGAATCTCTCCTGGCAGTGCTCAAGGGACCACATGTAGTGGCAGAAATCAGCATTCTCTCTGAATCTTAATTTTTTTTAATTACCCCCATAAAGCCTCAACAACAAGTAGATTTTCAGGCAGTGAGAATGTGATGCTTTTTTTTTGGAAGAGGCAAAGAAACTGGGTCTGCGTCCTAAATGCACAACCTCCAGAGCAGAATGAGCCTTTGGATCTAGGTGCAAAGTCAACACAGTAAGCCGGGCTGTAATCCTTTGAAAGGTTTGTGCTCGAGGTTGGCTCGGGGCTTGTACCTGGGAATTTGGATTTTGGGAAGGTTCCCAGAACTAGCCTAACTGGGAAGAGTAGCACAATGGGGTCTGTGTGGAGCACCTGCTTTCCCCATGGGAGAGTGGAGTGCATGTCACTGACACAGATGGAAAAACCCTGGGCTGAGTCGCTAGAAAGTTCCCATCAGCCATATTTCAGAGTTTGTGAGCCAAGCCTGAAGTGGGGGGGGGGTGAGAGGTGAGGGGAGAGACTAATCCTGTCTTATGACTCCACCAAAAAAGAACCCCCCACCCATGTGGTCAATCTCTTCACTTTCACCCTCTATCCCTTTCATTTGGTTTCAGTGAGTCACATAGCTGCAGAAAATAAACATTGACCCTCGGGTCAAAGGGTAGGTATGGGGATCTCTGATACAATGTGGCACCCCCAAATCCACTCAAAATTATAATTCCTTACAGGCCCACTGTAATAAAGATTAGAAATACCCCAAGTATCCGTCACGTTAAACAGTAGATCCATACAGCAGGAAACTCTAGTGCACTGATACACAATTTTTTCCATAATAGGTTAAAAAAAGATGCAGAATGTCATCCACTGTGTAACAATGAAAACAAGACTCTCTCATGTCTCTGCATGGCTGACTGATAGTTTGTCAACCTCTCAGTACCTGCAGATATTGCCGGCCCATGGCTGGCAGCTCAAAGCATTGTCCTAAGCAGCAGTGCCTTTGCCAAGGACCAGCAGGAGCTCCTGCTGACCAGCCTGTCTGTGGACTGGGCACTGGGGAGCACTGTGTAAGGAGCTGAAGACAAAGTATCCACCTAATAAGGACTACGAGTGGCCACAGGGGACAATTCAAAACATGAACATTCGGGCCTGGAGAGATAGCACAGCAGGGTTTGCCTTGCAAGCAGCCGAACCAGAACCAAAGGTGGTTGGTTCGAATTCCGGTGTCCCATATGGTCCCCCGTGCCTGCCAGGAGCTATTTCTGAGCAGACAGCCAGGAGTAACCCCTGAAGAATGCCGGGTGTGGCCCAAAAACCAAAAAAAGAAAAGAAAAAAAAATGAACATTCAAAAATAGGGGCCGGAGAGATAGCATGGAGGTAAGGTGTTTACATTTCATGCAGAAGGTTGGTGGTCCGAGTCCTGGCATCCCATATGGTCTGCTGAGCCTGCCAGGAGCGATTTCTGAGCATAGAGCCAAGAGTAACCCCTGAGCGTCGCCGGGTGTGACCCAAAAATTAAAAAAAAAAAAAAAAAAAGAAAATTCAAAAATAGAGCTGGGGAGAAGCTCAAAGGGCTGAGGCCCAGATCTAAGCACTGGCCCCATGTGGCCTCAAGAGCTACGCTGGGAGCAAACCCTTAGCATTCCACCAGGAAAAGCCCCAAAACAAAGCCAAAACAAAAGAGGGCAGGAGAGATAGTAAAGCTGGCAGGGCTTGTCTTATAGGCAGCCAAGTCAGATTTGATCTCCAGCAGACCACATAATTGGAGCACTGCCAGAGTGATCCCTGAGTGCAGAAACAAGAGTAAGCCCTGAGCACACTTGTATGGGGCATGCAAGCATGCACATACACACAAAGAATAAAATAAAATAAATAAAATAAAATAAAATAGAGGAAGGGGTGAATAAGGAATTTAAGAATTCAGTTAAACCAAACCAAAAAAGTCACTATACTTTGCTTTGATTTTTAGGTCACACCTGACAAGGGGTTATTCCTGGCAGTGCTCAAGGGGCCAGTTGAGATGCCAACCTGGGCCGACTGAATGCAAGGCAAACACCCTGCCCGCTGTGCTACTGTTCCAGCCCTCTGAATCAGTCACTCTTCAAAATGTGGGTATAAAGGGATTCATTTTCTTCTCGAGATTAAAGATTATCGATTAACAATAAGTTCTTACTTTCCCTGAACCAGGTGGTTTCTTTTTCTTTAATTCACCTTTACTTTCCTCATTTTCACTCTTTGATGCTAAGTTAAGACAAGGAGGGGAGAAAAGAGAGATCAGCTATTTCACAATAAATCAGAAAAGAAAATAAAACACTCTGAAGAGCTTGATAATTACTGAGTCCATGGGGCCCGGGAGCCAGCTAGGCACAGAAGCTTCAAGCAGCTGCCTGGCAAGTCACTAGTTCTCCCATGAGCCAAGCACAGTGTCTCTGTCCCGAATCTGGCCATGCTGCAGTTGCAATCCCTGGTGCTGGGCCAGGTACTTGGAACCAACTATCGTAAAAATAAAGGGGACACAACATTCACCAAGCCCCACACTAGAAAGAAATGTGAGCAGCGAAGAGGAGGCCAGAGGTGGGCGTGTGAAGCTTCTACAGCTGCCCCCAATAAGCACAGCCTCAGTCAGTGCAACTCCCAGCGAACAGGAGTGTGAGCCTCTCAGCCAGACACAGGAGCAGCAGTCGGATATGGACTGAATGCCCAAGTCACCCGAGGGTATAAGCGCCTGTTATCACCATGACATGGAGAAGCAATGAAAAATAGATATTCCAGTTCTCCTCAAAAACCTTCCTACCTCTAAAAACTCTACTTAGTTTCCTCTTCATGAACCCCAAGTTTCCAAACCCTCAGGCTCTTCTACAAGCTGAAGCATCATCTCACATCAGAGTGGGTCAAGAAAAACGGGGTTGATTCTACTACTCTACAGGATCATCAGCAGGGAAAGCCGAACTAACAGGTCCAGAAACAAAGCGATCCTTTTAAGAGGCCCTTTTTTTCATTTTGTTATGTTTTTCTTGTTTTGGACACATCCATCTGTGCTCACGGCTTATACTCTGGCTCTGTACTCGGGAATCATTCTTGGCAGTGCTCAGGGGGCCATCCGAGGTACTGGGGATCAAACCAGGGTCACCATGCACATGGCAAGTGCCCTAATCCTGGCAGAAGCCAACTTTTCAACCAACTTCTCTCAGTCATTTGAATACTCCCTGGAAAAGGTCAAGTTGCTCAGAACTTTGGTTAGCCAAGGGAAACATAAAGGCCTCAGGTGCTCTGTGGCTGGGAGCAGGGCCAAAGGTGGTGCAGAGGAGAAAGAAAAGGCCCTTTAACACCTTCTGTTAGGTAGACCAGCACCCAACAGAAACCATTTGTACCCAGCAGCCCAAATCCTTCTTGCACTCTCCAGTTTCAATTACCCAGGAATAAGCCACGTAAGAACATTATGTGCTAGGGCTGGAGGAATAATACAGTAGAGAGAGTGCTGGCCAACCTATGATCCATCCTCAGCACCCGATATGGTGCCCCTCCAGGAATATCAACTGGAGCCAGAGAGAGCTCTAGGGTATCCCACAAGCAAGTGCAAAAAGCTCTGGTTCAGTTATCAGCCACGTGGTCCCTAAACCAGCCCTGAAAGTGAACCCAAACACATAGCCAAGAGCAGTTCTGGGTACAGAAACCCTCAGTGTAAACCTAAGTGAAAACTAAACTCTGCACATGCAGATACCCTGACAGACACTAGTCCTGTAACCTTCACTGTGGTCTGTTTCCACACTGCTACTATGCATTCTCATTGGTTATTGTTGCTCTCCTGCTGTACCCAGTGTGTCAGTGACGCTTCACCCCAATAATCAGTATGAAGAGGGCAAAGGTGATGTTAAGGGGCGGAGGCAGTACCGGGCATCCACTGGGTTTCAGAGTATCTCCCACAGATATGAGGATTTGGCCCTAGTGTGGCTCTGCCCTGTGCCCAGCGGCATTGTGTGTCAAGTGAATCTTAAGGCTGATCTCTCTGCCCCTCTGGGGTGCCCCTCACTGCTGTGTGTACCCTGGAAAGTCAGCTCCACTACTTGCCTGAGGGATCCTCGCAAGGTGTGGCCCTTCAGCTAACCTCCTGATCATATTCAGCCTATTCTGTGTGGCAGGGCTGAGATGAGCTTTCTAGAAAATGCAGCACCAAAGCAGATTATTATTTTGTTTTGTTTTTTTTGGGCCACACTCAGTGACGCTCAGGGACTCCTGGCTAAGTGCTCAGAAACTGCTCCTGGCTTGGGGGACCATATGGGATGCTGGGGGATCAAACAGCAGTCCATCCTGGGTCACTTTCCTTTAGAGTGAAGTACTGAGGGTTGACCCCAGAACCTTATATGCTGAGTCATATATCTTATGCCAGAAAAAACATTTTGGGAACAATTCTCTTTTATCATTTTCATAAAATCTTTCCTAAGATAGGTAATTGTTATGCGTCAGCGTCTCTGCAAGGTACAACAGGATAGAAAGCTCTGTAAGGGTCTGATGTTTAGGCCAGTGGTACAATTACACTAAGGTAGGTCCCTGTGCCAGTAAGAGGGAAAATGAGCCGGGAGGCTTATCCTGAACCTCCAAGCTGGCACTGGCCTCAGCCCATCCCAAATGCCCTGAGCAGACAGCAATTGTCACTCAGGGTTACTCTAGAACAGTTGTGGGTTGAGAATCCAGTTTTCAACTGTCATAGTGTAAAGTGGGCCGGAAATAGTGTCTTTCTAGTACAATAATAAACAGTGAAAAAAAGATCAAGAATTATGTTTTTTGAGGCCATGGAATCAATAAACACACAAGCAACATCTAGGTGTGCGGGGCCAGAGTGATGGTACAGAAATAAGGGTGCTGGCCTTTCAACAGATGGCATCCCAGGTGGTCCCCCAAGTACCGCCAGGAGTAATCCCTGAGCATTGCTAAGTGTGGCCCCAAAACAAAAAAAGAAAAGAACTGGCTCTGCTTTTCCCAAACGCAGCTGCAGTTAATACATCAGCCCTCAGTGCAGAGGAAGGAGGAAAGACTTTACCAGGGTCCTTTGTTTCCTGAGGACTCCTAAGGTCAGGGGAGCTGTTTCCCACACTGTTTCTTCTGGGTTCATTTCCGGCTGCAGTCTGCTGCTTCCAGCTTCCATTCTACTCCTTTCAGCCTCTCCCTTCTCTTTGTTTCCTTCCTCTTCTTCCTCTTCCTCCTCCTCTACTTCAGGCTCGTCTTTGGTTGTCAGCAGGGCCGGAGGGAGTTCTGGGCGCTTGGGGGGTAACTTCTGTGAAGGACCAAACCCATGGATAAAGTAAATTATCCATCGTGATGGAGAGATCAAAGTCCTCCAGAAGGTCAGTTCAACATGGAGCACCAATGCCTCAGTGGGCGGAGCCTGCGGAAGCTACAGGAAGCTGGAATTTCATATGAAATTTTACTTGGTGACTACGTCTCAACACAGCTCTTGATTAATTTCAAAATTAATTCATGGGAGGTCGGAGTGATAACACAGCCAGTAGGGCGTCTGCCTTGCACAGGGACAACCTGGGTTCGATCCCTGAGCCTGCCAGAGTAATCCCTGAATGCCGCCGGGTATGTCTCAAACACACACAAAAAAGTATCTAACTCTTTATTGGAGCCAGAGAGGTGGCGCAAGGGGTAAGGCATCTGTCTTGCCAGTGCTAGCCTAGGATAGATCGCAGTTTGATCCCCTGGTGTCCCATATGGTCCCCCAAGCCAGGAGCAATTTCTGACTGTGTAGCCGGGAGTAACCCCTGAGTGTCACTGGGTGTGGCCCAAAAATAAAAAAAAAATTAATTCATGGGCGAGAGTGATAGCATAGTGGCAGGGTTTTTGCCTTGCATGTGGCTGACCTAGGATGGATCTGGGTTCAGTCCCCGGCATCCCATATGGTCCTGAATCTGCTAGGAGTGATTTCTTCCTTTTTTTTTTTTTGGATCATACCTTGCAGTGTTCAGGGGTTACTCCTGGCTCTGTGCTCAGAAATAGCTCCTGGCAGGCATGGGGACCATATAGGATGCTGGGATTCGAACCACTGTTTGTCCTGGATGAGCTGCGTGCAAGACAAACGGGCTACCGCTGTGCTATCTCTCAGGCCCCCAGGAGCAATTTCTGAACCAGAGGTGTTATTGCCAGAAGTAACCCCTGAGTGCCACCGGATATGACCCCTAAACCAAAAAACAAAAAAGTTGATTATGAATTGGAAAGCACATAAAATAAAAACATATAGCAGTGATAAACTCAAATAGGAGAAAACAAACATCATAAAATGCAAGACTCCGGTCTGAATTTGTTTGCAAATATAGTTATTAAATGATGGCTGGTCCTTGTATTTAAAACTTGAACCCTGTTTCTTCCCCTATAGGAAGTAAGCATTCCCATGTCATAGACACATATTAGTCTAAAGCAAAAATTATTATAAACCAGAGCCAGCACAGAGACGTTGTTATTATATAATAATAAAGATTTCATGCAGGCAAGTCTTGGTTGAAAACAATGTTCATCATAAATGAAAAAAAATAGGCATTCTTATTGTGCCTCTTATTATTGCCTGAAAATTTAGTGGTGTGAAATGATTGATTCTTGATAATCCCAAACTGAAAAGAAAACCCGAAGAATCATCTTGGGAAAGAGGACCTAGTCATGCCCACAGTCCACAGTCCACCTTCCTGTGTTGAATATTCCCAGCAAGGTGCTTGGGTTCCGAACACTGCCAGAAATTCAACCCAGGGTGGGCTCCCACATGGAAAGGCCATGTGCTAACCCGATCTCAAGTTCACAGCACTTTCTTTTCTTTTCTTTAACTGTTATGAGTAATCTGAGCTTCCCCCCAAAAAAGTTCAGAATTAACTCGATATAAAAAAAGGTTTCTGTGGGGGCCGGAGCAGTGGTGCAAGCGTTAAGGCGTCTGCTTTGTGTGTGCTAGCTTAGGATAGTCCGTGGTTCGGTCCCTCAGCATCCCATATGGTCCTCAAGCAAGGAGCAATTTCTGAGCGCTTAGCCAGGAGTAGCCCCTGAGCATCACTGGGTGTGGCCCAAAAAACAAAAAAAAAAAAAAGAAGTTTCTGTGTGTTTTAAAATCCCCCTTATTTTTTTTTTTTTTTTTTTTTTGGTTTTTGGGCCACACCCATTTTGACGCTCAGGGGTTACTCCTGGCTATGCACTCAGAAATCGCCCCTGGCTTGGGGGGACCATATGGGACACCGGGGGATGGAACCGCGGTCCGTCCTACGCTAGCGCTTGCAAGGCAGACACCTTACCTATAGCGCCACCTTCCCGGCCCCAAATCCCCCTTATTTTTAAGTAAAGTGACATGTATAAAATCCAATCAGTAATAGTAATGTAAACTATAGTGCCCAAAAGGAAGGGGGCAGGGAAGGAAAAAAGTACAGGGTGGAAGGGAAATTGGGGACTTTGGTGGAGGGATTGGTGTTGGTACATTGTACGCCTGAAACTCAATTATGAATAACATTGTAGTTCCGACATCCACATTTACTTAATAAAGTTTTTATTTCTCCTTTTTATTATTGGGAATATTAAATGCTATAAGAGGTTTAGCATTATGGTTTTAAAATACAATGTTACTCACCTTCCAACATACCAAGCTCCTCCAAAGCTAAAAGTTCAACATCCCAATTCACAACTTACCCCCACTGTGCCTGTTTATAACTTAAATTTGCTTCCTCCTTTCATGGCACCAAACAGTGGCAATGTAAGTTTTTTAGCCTTGTTTCCTGCATCTGTAGTCTGACTGTCAGTCCTAGGAAGACAGAATAATCACAGGCTTCAATTCCAGCAAAACCAAGGTTTTACCTAAAAACATGATACCAATAAAGGAAATTTTTTTTTTCAATAAAGGAAATTTTAACAAGACATTTCCCCCAAAGAAATATCCAAACATATAGTTCTGGCCAGCAGAGTCTGCACAATGATGATAATGACTGTCATTGAAATACAGAGCATAAAGGGGCCTACTAAGATAAATCTACTAGAGGCCAGAGATAGTACAAAGGGCAGGACATTTGTCTTGTACTCGGAAGACCTGAGTTCAATCTTCAGCATCCATATAGTCCCCTGAGCACCACCAGAAGTAATTCCTGGGCACAGAACCAGGAGTAGCCCCTGAGTACCACTGGTTGTGCCCTACCCCCAACAAGACTGCTAGTTTGGTTTATAATTTGCAACATGCTACAAGAGCTACATCTAAGACATGATGTCTCTAGGACAAAGGTTACCAGCA
Organism: Suncus etruscus; assembly: GCF_024139225.1. Lineage (NCBI taxonomy): Eukaryota > Metazoa > Chordata > Mammalia > Eulipotyphla > Soricidae > Suncus > Suncus etruscus. Next base: position 92,401,415 of record NC_064859.1, read on the forward strand.
ACAGAGAACCACAGAGGCACAGTTGCTAGGTGTAAAGGTCTATTTTCATCCAACCTCTACAGAGGGCTCACAGTGACCGTGGACAGCACCACAGCCCAGGTATGTGATCCCAGGTCCCTCTAACAAGAACAATAAAGGAAAGGGAAGGAAGAAAAATAAAGAGGACTCAGGCATTATTTATTTGCAGTTTACATTATAATGAGCACATGCAGCAAAGATGGACCATGGGAACAGCAAAGGGGAGGCCCAGATTCTATCCTTGACTGTCTGACCCTGGGGCACCATCATGAATAACCCGGGCATTGAGCTGGGAGTAGACCCTGAGCATCTCAGTCTGGCCCAAAAGCAAAAACAAAACCAAATAAAAGGAGGCCCAGAGATTCAGAAACCCTGTGTGAGAGTAAAAGGACAAGAACCCTGGGAAAGACCCTCTGTTTGGAGTGCTTATCTGGGTTCACAATGGCTGTGGACACAAGGCAGGGCTGAGAATGAGCAAAGGGAAGGGAAGGGACAGCTCGGAGCAGAATCCACCAGGATGGGCAGTGATGCGACAGAGTGATGGGGCCCATGCTTCTCCTACACAGAGCACAGCTTTTGTACTTCAGCAGACATGGCACCAACAGGTGGCTAGAGGGACTTCTCAAGGCCAGACCAAAAAATGACTGCTCGGGGCTGAAGGAATAGTGGGGAGGGTGCTTGCTCACACATGGCCAAGCTGGGTTCGATCCATATGGTCCCCTGAGCCCTGCCAGAACTGAATACTGAGCACAGAGCTAGGAATAGCCAGAGAGCCACAGGGTGTGGCCTATAAACACAAGAACAAAAAAAGGATGCTTGGCTTTAGGTGGAAGTCCTTAGTACACTGCATCTTTTTTGTTCATTTTTGGAGTCCCACCCAGGTGGTGCTCAAGAGTTAATTCCTGGCTCTACACTTAAGGATTGCTGATGGGACTCAGTGTGACCATATGGGATGACAGAGATTGAACCCAACTCAAAATTCCTTAGGAATCTATTTTCACAAATAAAATGAGTTTGAGCTCCTCTGAAACCTCTGCTTTCTGTACTTTAAGGAATTTCTTTCATTCTAAAAAGACTATCTAGAGGGGCTGGAACAATAGCACATACCATATGGTCCCCGGAGCCAGGAGCAATTTCTTTATTTTATTTTATTTTGGGAGGGGGTTTGGGGCCACACCCGGTGAATCTCAGGGGTTACTCCTAGCTATGTGCTCAGAAATCACTCCTGGCTGGGGGGACCATACGGGATGCTGGAGATAGAACCCAGGTTCGTCCTAGATCAGCTACATGCAAGGCAAATGCCCTACCACTGTGCTATCGCTCTAGCATCCCAGGAGCGATTTCTGACACATAGCCAGGAGTAACCCGTAGGTGTGGCCCAAAAACAAAAACAAAAAAATTATCTAGAAAGATAAAGTGAGATTTCAAACTGCTTTCTCTACTACCATGCTTACTTAAAATTCCCAACAGAACCAAGACTTACTTTTTGAGTTCTGGAATCTCTGCTGGCTTTACGATCTTTATCAATCCTTTGAGTTTCTGTTGTTCTTTCCTCAGCTCAAAAGTCCTCAGGTGCAGCTTCTTCCGGGACACGCCATCCAACGCACTCCCGGATTTCATCTCTGACAGAAGGCATCTAAGGAGTCCTGGGACGGGGACCCCGAGAGAGCTGTTGAGGAGATGGGAAGAGATGGGCCCTACTAGGCTGGAGCTATAGTACAGCAGGAAGGGCCTCGCATAGGGCCAACCTGGGTTGGATCCGCCACATCCTGAATGGTCCCCCAATCACTGCCAGGTGAGTCCTGAGTTCAGAGGCAGGAGTGACCTCTGAGCACCATTAGGTATGGCTCCCAAAGAAACAAACAAAAGATGGTGCCGACTCTTTGAACATTCAGCTGAAGTTTCCACAGAAAACCTACTAATACAAAGCTAGATAAAGAACATCTTTGTACTAGGAGTAAGGGAATAGTTTATAGCCATTCAGGAGACCTTGGGACTTCATTTTGCTTCTCTTCCTATTAAAAGATGAAGTCACATAACTTAGAATATTCTTTCAAGTTCTAATATGCCATGTAGGGGCCAGAGCCATAGCACAGTAGGAAGGGCATTTGTCTTACACATAGCTAACCTGGGTTCAATGCCAGGCATCCCCTATGGTTCCCTGTGCACCTGAGCACAGAACCAAGAATAACTGCAACAATTGCCAATGTGACCCCAAAACCAAAACAATACAAAAAAAACTAAAATGCCTGCTACTCCTTAGAAAGGACACCTGTTCTGTGTGACTCATTTACCAAGTAGCCTCCATGACTACAATAGTCCACCACACAAGGCAGATGCCCCCAAAATAATTATTAAGTGAATTGTTACCTTACCTCTGTTGGAGGCTTTCAATTTCTTGGAAATTTCAGAGAGCTTCCTTTCTGCATCATTTAACTTTGCAACCTGTAACACCAAAATTAAGAGTTAACAAATGTTTTTCTTCTTTAAAAATAGGGGTGAAGAGCCGGAGAGATAGCACAGTGGTAGGGTGTTTGCCTTGCAAGCAACCTAACCAGGACCAACAGTGGTTCATATCCTGGCATCCCATATGGTCCCCCGTGTGTGCCAGGAGTGATTTCTGAGCACAGAACTAGGAGTAACCCCTGAGTGCTGCTGGGTGTGACCCAACCCACCCCCCCCCCCCGCAAAAAAAAAAAAGAAATTCTGGTATAGCTACATCATGGAATACTATGCAGCTATCAGGAAGAATGAAATCATAAAATCTTCTTATACTTGGACAGACATGGAGAGTATCTAGGAAAGTGAATGAATAAGAGAGACATACACAGAGAATAACGGCACTCATTTGTGGGATTGAAAAGGTGGGGGGGCAGAGCACTAACACAACACTAACACTAACACTAACACAAGAGTTGCCTTACATGTAGCCTACTGAGGTTTGATCCCAGGCATCCCATATGGTCCCCGAGTCTGCCAGGAGTCAATTTTTTTATGGGGGTGGCACACCCAGTGACGCTCAGGGGTTACTTCTGGCTAGGCGCTCAGAAATCGTTCCTGGCTTGGGGGACCATATGGGACGCCGGGATATCGAACTGCGGTCCATTCTAGGTCAGTATTCAAGGCAAATGCCTACCGCTGCACCACCACTCCAGCCCCCAAGAGTGATTTTTTTGTTTTTTGTTCTTTGGACCATACTGGGCAGCAATCCAGGGCTACTCCTGGCAGGCTTGGGGAACCATACAGGATGCCGGAGATTGAATCCCGAGTCAGCTGCATGCAAGGCAAATATCCTCCCTGCTGTGCTCAGACCAGCCACTACCAAGGGTGATTTCTGAGAGCAGAGCCAAGAGTAAAGTTTGTGTGCTGCTGAGTGTGGCCCCAAACTCAAAAACTAAACAAATAAATGGTTTCTGGGTCACACCTGGTGGCACTCAGAGGTTACTCATGACTTTGTGCTCAGAAATCGCACCTGGCAGGCTTAGGAGACCATATAGGATGCCGGGAATCAAAGCAGGGTCTGTCTGGGGTTGGCTTCATGCAAGGCAAATGCCCTACCACTGTGCTATCACTCCAGCCCAAAGACAAAACTTTTTTTGGACTATTTCTGACTTAGTGCTCAGGATTTTTGAGGCATGCTGCGGCATGGGAGTGACATACTAGCCTTTAAGGTTGATTAAAGATAGCTCTGAGTGATGAAAACAAATTAAGGAAAGGGAACAACCACCACAAAACCACACACTAGAAACCATGGTATGACGAATGAATAGCTTAAGATTTTCTAAACTGGGACCGAGAGATAGCACAGTGGTAGGGCATTTTCCTTGCAAGCAACCGACCCAGAACCAAGGGTGGTTCGAATCCCGGCATCCCACATGGTCCCCCGTGCCTTCCCGGAGCCATTTCTGCGCATATAGCCATGAGTAACCCCTGAGTGCTGCCTAGTGTAACCCCAAAACCAAATATATATATATATATATATATATATATATATACACATATTTTTTTCTGAACTGATAAATTAAAATTTGTTTTGATTTTGGGCAATACCTGGCAGTACTCAGAAATTACTCCTGGCAGGCTCCAGGATACTGAAGATTGAACCCAGGTTAGCCCTATGCAAGGCAAACACTCTACTCGTACTATTGTTCCAGACCTAACATTTTTTTACGACACCTTATTTTTTCTCTCCATTACTTTTTTTTGGGGGGGGGCACACCTGGTGACTCTCAGGGGTTACTCCTGGTTATGAACTCAGAAATCTGTACTGTACTATCACTCTAACCCCAACTTCCACTACTATTTTTAAAAGCAGATTACTTTCATTATCCATGAAAAACAAAACTAACAACTTAGGCTCCTCAGCGTGGCACTCTCATTCTCTCAATTCGGTCTAAATTTCCTACTACTTTTCGTATCTGCCAGGCAGACTGGTCTACTCAATCCTCCTCTCAAATCTGAGAATCAATCTTTGCCCTGTGTAAGCTTGTGGACAAATGGTGCCATGAAAGGCGGGAAGATGGGAGGGGAAAGGAATCTGCAACATGAACTTGGGGCGCCATCTGGAATGACTCACCCATCCCCCAGGTGCAGCCCACTTCGTCCTCGAGATTACTAGTCGTTTTCTTCCTCTCTGTGGTTTCCATTTCCTCCTCTTCATCCGAATCGTATCCCAACATCATCTTTTCCAACATTATCTGCTGCTGTTTGAGCCTTTCCTTCAATTGAGTTACGGTCAACTCGGATTCTGCCTCTTGCTCTTCCTCAGGTCCCTGGAGAAAGAAGCCATCAACAGACTTGGGGTTTAGGAAAAGGGGGATGCGCTGGTCAATTTCAGGTCAATATCAAGGTCCCTTTTAGGGATGAGGCATTCTCAGGGAACAGTTAGGTTTGGAGTCCTGATTCCTCCTCTTGCATCTCCTCTGGCTTCAGTGAACTCTTAAGGAGCTCCAGGCATCTCAGCTAGAGCACCCCATAATTTCCATCCTAGTGGTCTTTTGTTCGTTTGTTTTGGGGTCACACCCAGCGGTGCTCAGGGATTACTCCTAGCAGGCGCAGGGGGCACCATATGGGATGTCGGAATTCGAACCATTCCTGGGTGGGCTGCGTGCAAGGCAAACGCTCTACCCCTGTGCTATCTCTCCAGCTCCCTGGTTTTGGTTTTGAGGCCACACCCGACGACTCTCAGGGGTTACACATGCACTCAGGAATGGCTCCTGGCAGGCTCAGGGGACCGCATAGAATGCCGGAGATCGGGGCCCGGATGGATAGCACAGTGGTATTTGCCTTGCAAGCAACTGATCCAGGACCAAAGGTGGTTGGTTCGAATCCCGGTGTCCCATATGGTCCCCCATGCCTGCCAGGAGCTATTTCTGAGCAGATAGCCAGGAGTAACTCCTGAGCACCGCCGGGTGTAGCCCAAAAACCAAAAAAAAAAAAAAAAAAAAAAAAAAAAAAAAGAATGCCGGAGATTGTCCATCCCGGTTCAGCAGCATGCAAGGCAAAAAGCCCTACCGCTATGCTATCTCCGTCTCATCCTAGTGGTTTTGTTGTTGTTGTTGTTTTAAAAACCCTTACTTACTTGAAGGAGAAAGAGCCTGGTGCTCCCTCCAAAGCGAAGCATGTGCCCCACATGCACCCGACAATAGTGGCGGGGTGGAATGCAGATTTTATTGAGGAAAGTGTCATGAGTGCTCCCCAGATCGTAGAGGTAGAAGCCGGGCCGGGGTCCTTCGCTATCTGCGTCCGAGCTGAGCACCCCGTGTTGCAAGGCGTGGTGCCTCGACACCGAAGGATGCCCCAGGCACACGTGGCAGCCGGGAAGCCTCCCTAACAGGCAGCAGCTCATGCCCTGCAGACTCCGGGTGCCCAGAATGGAGCCACCCTTGAGATTCTCCAGGCTGTAGGGCGCCGTGGCGGGGCCGGCCCACGGTAGCTCTCGGAAAGGGGTGGAGGGGCGCCTTTGGGGGTCCGCGGTGGCTCCCTCGGGGAACTCTCGGTCTGCAAGCGATGCGGCCTAGCTGGTGGGTCATCAAGGGGTTCATCATCGTTGGGCTCCAACGACGCCGTGGGCCTCTCTTTCGTCACCTGCTCAGACTCTAGAGGGTCTGTAACGGAGGCTCTGGGCCTCGGGGTCCCAGGGCAGGAGCCAAGGGCAGGGACGCTTTCTTGAAGTCGTCGGCGAGTTCATTTTCAGCCAAAGAGTCCGACGGTGTCAACTCGGCGGCCATCTTGGGCCTGCTGTGCAACTTCCAAAGCCGCTCCTGAGGGAACCTTCACTTCCGGTTTCGACGTTCCGCCGCGCGTTCCGCTCTCCTCAGTTTCTCGGGGGGGCGGCACGCACGGTTTCAGACCTGCTCCCGCACGCCACCGAGAGTGACGTAGAGGCGATTACCGAGGGAATTTAAAAGCCGAGAACCCGGCGGAAAAGTGCGCGGGGAACTTCCGGGGTGAGAGGGACCTCATTCGGGGTTGCAACCGAGGGCGTGACTTCCTGTCAAGGACCGGAAGTGTCAGACTGTCAGGTGTATTTCCGGTACCGAGGCCTCTAGGAGTTCCTGGCACCACCTTCAAGGCTGGGAGCATCCCTGGGATTCCCCCAAACCCGGCGCTGGGGACCCGCACCACAGTCCTGGAATCCGGTTGCGAGGAGTGAGGAGTGGAACCTTTCGGCTTCTTTAGCCTCTTCTGTTCCGGCTTTTCAACAAGCCCCAGATCTCGAGGTTAACGCTTTGCTGAGACCACCCAAATGATTTTAAAGCATTGCAGGACCTACCTGGGCCCTCTCTCTTCTTGCTGTTTGCTTTTCGGTGAAGTTAGGCCAGAAGGGGATTTAGATGGGGGGGGGTGTCGGCTGCTGTATTCATTTGTTTGATTACGCTTTCTCTCTTTGAAAGACCAACTGACAGGATCTTGCAGTTAAGAGAGAATTCTCTATTTGCGCCTGCCTAGGCCTACCAGCAGTATAGCCCCCGCGGTTTGTATCAAGATACATAAAACATACCTCCATAATATCAAGAGAATAGAAATTTTGCAGACTACCTTCGCTGACCACAAGGCTCTGAAATTATATGTGAATTCCAAAGGGACTCAGAAGAAAAACTTTAACACCTGGAAGTTAAACAGCCTCATACTCAATAACCAGTGGGTCCGAGATGAAATCAAGGAGGAAATCAAAAGGTTCCTGGAAACAAATGACAATAAAGACACAAACTATCAGAACTTATGGGACACAGCAAAAGCAGTACTGAGAGGAAAATTTATAGCTTTGCAAGCACACATCAGGAAGGAAGAAGGAGCTTACCTGAGTAGCTTAATGACACAGCTAATAGAACTAGAAAGTGCTCAACAAAAGGACCCAAAAATAGGGAGACAGAAGGAAATAACAAAGCTGAGAGCAGAAATCAATGAAGTGGAAACCAAAAAAACAATCTGAAAGATCAACGAAACCAGAAGTTGGTTCTTTGAAAAAATAAACAAGATTGATAGACCACTGGCAAACCTAATAAAGAAAGAGAGAGAGAGAGAAACTTGATAACTCGTATTAGGAATGAAAAAGGAGAGATCACTACTGATATGACAGAGATTCAAAGGGTAATCAGAAACTACTTTGAGAAACTCTACGCCACTAAAAATGAGAACCTGAAAGAAATGGATAAATTCTTGGACTCTTATAATTTCCACGGTTGAAGGAAGAGGATGTAGCATATCTAAACACCCCCATCACCATTGATGAAATTAAAACGGTAATCAAATGTCTGCCCAAAAACAAAAGCCCAGGCCCAGATGGATTCACTAATGAATTCTTTCAAACTTTCCAAAAGGAACTACTACCAATCCTGGCAAGACTCTTTCATGAAATTGAACAAACGGAAACACTTCCAAATAGCTTTTATGAAGCCAACATCACCTTGATACCTAAACCAGACAGAGATGCTACGAAAAAAGAAAATTACAGACCAATATCGCTGATGAATGCAGATGCAAAGATCCTCAACAAAATCCTGGCAAATAGGATTCAATGCCTCATTAAGAAGATCATCCACTACGATCAAGTAGGTTTCATCCCAGGAATGCAAGGATGGTTTAACATCCGTTAATCTATCAACATAATACACAACATCAACAACAAGAAAAATAAAAACCACATCATATTGGGGCCGGAGAGATAGCATGGAGGTAATGCATTTGCCTTTCATGCAGGAGGTCATCGGTTCGAATCCCGGCGCCCCATATGGTCCCCCGTGCCTGCCAGGAGCAATTTCTGAGCCTGGAGCCAGGAATAACCCCTGAGCACTGCCGGGTGTGACCCAAAAACCACAAAAAAAAAAAAAACCACATCATATCAATAGATGCAGAGAAAGCATTTGATAAGGTCCAACACCCATTCTTGATCAAAACTCTCAGCAAGAGGGGATTGGAAGGAACCTTTCTCAATATAGTTAAGGCCATCTACCACAAACCAGTGGCAAATATTATCCTCAATGAAGAAAAACTAAAAGCCTTCCCTCTAAATTCTGGCACAAGACAAGGCTGTCCTCTCTTACCACTCCTATTCAACATAGCACTGAAAGTACTTGCTATAGCAATTAGGCAAGAAAAAGATATCAAGGGAATCCAGATAGGAAAGGAAGAAGTCAAGCTCTCACTGTTTGCAGATGACATGATACTCTACTTAGAAAACCCTAAAGACTCTACCAAAAAGCTTCTAGAAACAATAGACTCATATAGCAAGGTGGCAGGCTACAAAATTAACACACAAAAATCAATGGCCTTTCTATACACCAATAGTAATAAGGAAGAAATGGACATTAAGAAAACAACCCCATTCGCAATAGTGCCACACAAACTCAAATATCTTGGAATCAACATGACTAAAAATGTGAAGGACCTATACAAAGAAAACTATAAAACTCTGCTCCAAGAAATAAGAGAGGACACGTGGAAATGGAAACGCATACCCTGCTCATGGATTGGCAGGATTAACATCATCAAAATGGCAATACTCCCCAAGGCATTATACAGATTTAATGCGATCCCTCTAAAGATACCCATGACATTCTTCAAAGAAGTGGATCAGGCACTTTTAAAATTCGTTTGGAACAATAAACACCCTAGAATAGCTAAAGCAATCATTGGGAAAAAGAATATGGGAGGAATTACTTTCCCCAACTTTAAACTTTACTACAGAGCAATAGTTATCAAAACAGCATGGTATTAGAATAAGGACAGGCCCTCAGATCAGTGGAATAGGCTTGAATACTCAGAAAATGTCCCCCAGACATACAATCACCTAATTTTTGATAAAGGAGCAGGAAATCCTAAATGGAGCAGGGAAAGCCTCTTCAACAAGTGGTGTTGGCACAACTGGATAGCTACTTGCAAAAAATTGAACTTAGACCCCCAGCTAACATCATGTATGAAGGTAAAATCCAAATGGATTAAAGACCTCGATATCAGACCCAAAACCATAAGATATATAGAACAACACATAGGCAAAACACTCCAAGACATTGAGACTACAGGCATCTTCAAGGAGGAAACTGCACTCTCCAAGCAAGTGAAAGCAGAGATTAACAGATGGGAATATATTAAGCTGAGAAGCTTCTGCACCTCAAAGGAAATAGTGCCCAGGATACAAGAGCCACCCACTGAGTGGGAGAAACTATTCACCCAATACCCATCAGATAAGGGGCTAATCTCCAAAATATACAAGGCACTGACAGAACTTTACAAGAAAAAAAAAACATCTAATCCCATCAAAAAATGGGGAGAAGAAATGAACAGAAACTTCGACAAAGAAGAAATACAAATGGCCAAAAGACACATGAAAAAATGCTCCACATCACTAATCATCAGGGAGATGCAAATCAAAACAATGATGAGATACCACTTCACACCACAGAGAATGGCACATATCACAAAGAATGAGAATAAACAGTGTTGGCGGGGATGTGGAGAGAAAGGAACTCTTATCCACTGCTGGTGGTAATGCCCTCTAGTTCAACCTTTATGGAAAGCGATATGGAGATTCCTCCAAAAACTGGAAATCGAGCTCCCATACGATCCAGCTATACCACTCCTAGGAATATACCCTAGGAACACAAAAATACAATACAAAAATCCCTTCCTTACACCTATATTCATTGCAGCACTATTTACCATAGCAAGACTCTGGAAACAACCAAGATGCCCTTCAACAGATGAATGGCTAAAGAAACTGTGGTACATATACACAATGGAATATTATGCAGCTGTCAGGAGAGATGAAGTCATGAAATTTTCCTATACATGGATGTACACGGAATCTATTATGCTGAGTGAAATGAGTCAGAGAGAGAAAGAAAAACGCAGAATGGTCTCACTCATCTATGGGTTTTAAGAAAAATGAAAGACATTCTTGCAATAATAATTTTCAGACACAAAAGAGAAAAGAGCTGGAAGTTCCAGCTCACCTCAGGAAGCTCACCACAAAGAGTGATGAGTTTAGTTAGAGAAATAACTACATTTTGAACTGTCCTAATAATGAGAATGTATGAGGGAAATGGAGAGCCTGTTTAGAGTACAGGCGGGGATCGGGTGGGGAGGAGGGAGATTTGGGACATTGGTGATGGGAATGTTGCACTGGTGATGGGTGGTGTTCTTTACATGACTGAAACCCAAACACAATCATGTGTGTAATCAAGGTGTTTAAATAAAATTAAAAATTTAAAAAATTAAAAAAATTAAAAAAAGACAAATAAAGAGCAGACTCTGAATTCCCCCTACATCTCACAACAACTTAGGACTCATGTTCCGCACCTGGAAACTGGGACAATTACAGTGCTCATAGAGTCATTGGAAGAATTAAACCTGTAAATGTTTAAGCCCTCATTAAATGCCATCTACTCGTAAATCAAGCAGTATGGCCAGTAGTGGTGGTCCGGGCCAACTCCCAGCTCATTGCTTCAGGGATCACTTTTGGGAGTGCTTGGGAGATTGTCCTTTGACACATTTCCAGGCTTCTCTGGGAGTATTTTGATACATTTGTTGTGGATAAGTAGGGAAAATAGTAGATTTCAAGATAGGAAAAGTGGCTTTTCTGTTTTAAGTTGAACATAGAAACCTTCACATTGGTCCAGTGGAAAATCTATTTACCACTAATCTCAATGGTCTTGAGAAATCAAATTCTAGCATATACAAATGGCTCAAAAGACTAGACTGCTTGCTTTGTGGGTTCATCACCAGCACAATGGGGTCCTCCAAGGAGCGCTGGGAGTACCCCCCCAAGAAAGATAACCTGAGAAATATTTCAGGTTTGACTTAATGTTTCAAATTTGTCATATATATCTAGCTTTGCCAGGATTGGACAAGACAAATAGTTCTAGTAAAAAATTACTGGGGCCACATGGAAAACACAGATACTGTTGTAACTTGTGTCCACTGATAATGGGTCACAATTTGTATTTCAGCGCACTGGGAATCTGTGTGTGACTGTTGTTTGGTTATACCTTATTTTATTCACAACAAAGATCTTCCCTGGTTTATTTGTATCTGTTTGTTTACAACTTGTTTTCACCCAAAACAGATCCCCCAGGTTTACTGCCCCACCCAGGATTGATATCTGTACTCAATTAAAAAAAAAAAGGTGGTTCTGGCAGGCAGAGGGCTCCATACCAGGGAGAAGACTGCCAGATACGTGTTTCACCCAAGCCTGCCCAGGACGGACCCCAATTCGATTCCTCGCATTCTATCTGGTCCCCCCAAGCCTGCCAGGAGTTATTTCTGAGCAGAGAGAGAGAGAGAGAGAGAGAGAGAGAGAAAGAGAGAGAGAGAGGTGACCCCAAACCCCCCCTAAAAGGCACAGAAACAATCAGGACTAAACAAGAAACAGGACTTTGTTTCTTTTTATCAGATAGGAGCAATCCGGGTGTTGCAGCTCCTCCCCAAGGAGGAGGAACAGGTTAGGGTTATCCTACCTGACGATGAAACTGGACTGTTTACATCTCTTTCCTATCAAATTGAACTACTGCTTGAGGCCAAAGCGAGAACACAGTGGATAGATCACTTTCTGACCTAGGTTTGAGCCCTGGCTTCTCCTATGGTCTCCTGAGCTCACGAGGAGAGTCCTTAGGGCAGAGCAGGGAGTAACTCTGAGGACTGCTGGATGGGCCCCAAAACAAACAAACAAAAAATCTATTATTTTTTATAAAAATGAATACCTCAAAAATCTCAATTCTGTGTGTATATGACAAGATAGTGGCTTACACAGACATGGTCTACACCTGGTCTCCAGCCACTAATCCGAGAGTGAGTGCCAGTGCTGGTCCACAAGGGTTGAGCATCTTGATTTAGGTCACTGCTTAGAACTGCTGGTCCTTGGATCAGTGTGCAGAGATCAGTCTGCAGGGTACAAACGCTGAGGAAGACAGGTCTAGAGACAGACATGAACTCTGGAGCATAGGCCCTCGATGTGACTCATCGCTCTTGTTTTTGTTTTTGGGTCACAACTAGCAGTGGTCAGAGGGTTACTCCTTGCAGGCTTGGGAGATCTATATGGGGTATAACTCAAGTCAACTGTGTATAAGGCAAATGCCCTCCCTACCCACTGGATGCACCCACCAGCCAACTCTTCCAAAAACAAGCTAATAAAATTTAATAAAAATAAAAAATTTAACTAGTTTTTGATAAGGAATACTTTAAGTTAATTTTCTAAAATAATCAACTTCAGGGCCAGAGCAATGGCACTAGAGGTAAGGCATTTGTCTGCCTTGCAAGCACTAGCCTAGGACGAACCGTGGTTTGATCCCCTAGCATCCCATATGGTCCCCCCCCAAGCCAGGAGCGATTTATGAGCGCATAGCCAGGAATAATGCCTGAGCGTCAATGGATGTGGCCCCAAGACAAAACAAACAAACAAATAAATAAATAAATAAATAAAATAATCAACTTCATTCGTCAGGTTCAAAGCAGACTCTCTGGGTTAAGAGGTTAAGTGGAAGGCAAAGAGCTAGAAGAACACAGGTTACCAGTGCTTGCCTTCTGTACAGCTGGCCCCAAGCTGACTCTTGACACCTCATAGAGTTCACTGAGTATTGCTAGGAGTGACCCTTGAACACAAGGCCAGGAATAAACCTGAGTACTACTGGATGTGATCCCAAAATAAAACAGAAAAAGAGAAATGCCTCAGAAGTTGCCTGGAGGACCCGGAGAGATAGCACAGCGGTGTTTGCCTTGCAAGCAGCCGATCTAGGACCAAAGGTGATTGGTTCAAATCCCGGTGTCCCATATGGTCCCCCATGCCTGCCAGGAGCTATTTCTGAGCAGACAGCCAGGAGTGACCCCTGAGCACTGCCGGGTGTGGCCCAAAAACCCCAAAAAAAAAAGTTGCCTGGAGAGAAAGACAGAGTGAGCAAGAGAGAAAGTTCACCCTCAGGGAGCTGTAAAACTCATCCAACACCAGGCTCATGGAACGGGTCAGGTTACTGACGTATGTTGTCTCTTGATTCAAGGCATCTTGGAAAGTCTCAAAATCCTGCATCCATTTGACTGCAAAGCTGTGATCAATAATGTCAGTCTGGAGCAGAGAAGTCAAGTGACACAACCAGACACTAGATTAGCCATCAAACCATGGCCAAACTTTTAACTTAATGATGATGGCAAATAGTTGTATTTCCTTTGCTTTCTCCAATTCCTGCTCTACTGCCACAAGCCACAAAGTCCCTGTCACTAAATCTAAGTAACTATGGAAGCCACAAGTCCCCCTGTGGACCTTTCCCCGTCCACTGCCAAGTTACTGTGACCACAGAGGGATAACAGCACAACCTAAGCCTCAGCCAGAGTCTGGTAAGCAATAACCATCATCCAATGGGCAGGAAAGTATTTTTTCTGATTGTCTGAACTACCATGTTCAGCAAACTAGCAGCCCCTTCCTAATACACAGTCCTGAGGGTCTGGTCAAGGGGCTACTTGACTAGCCTCAGATAACTTTGGAAGAGAGTCAGTGATAAATTGTAGTGTACCTGAGACCCACCCATTTCTGGGAGGGGTCTTGGGAACTGAATATTAGGTGTAACCTTACCTGCAAGACCCTCCCATTCCTGGGAGGGGTCTTGGAAAAGTTAGATAAGGCTGGGACCGAGGGAATTCGGCCCTTTTGGCAGTTTCCTTTGGCCCTGAAGATGGCTGAAGTGAGTTAAGACGCAGGGCTAGCCAAGAATGGCTGAATGCTTGAAAGGTTATGAGTAGGCCACACACATGTGGTGGATAGGGCATGAATAAAGTTGTTGCTTCCTGACACCTGCCTGTGAGTGAGTGATTACGCCGATTACCTGGGCCTGGAACCCGCTGGCTAAATGGGGATGCGGAGCCACGTGGCCTGGGATGGCAGAGAGAAATCCATCGCCATCCACCGCCATCCAGCCCCATCTTTAATTATGTAATGCAAGAATAAATATTTCAGACTACTTTTCTCTGAGTGCTCCTGGTTTCTTGCTGCTCTCCAGAGATTCTGCTCTGTGGCATGTGTCCGACTAGTATGTGGGGGTCCTATCTTGCACTATTGTCAACTAGTGAGCTGAGAATCTATGGTGGGACCCTGGATTCCTAGAGAACTACTTCGGAGCAATCCTTACCCCCCAAAAGTAAACAAGATAAGACCAGAGGGATGGTACAGCAAGTAGGCTGTTTGCCTAGCAAGCGGTTCACTCAGGCTTGATCCCAGCACCACATATGGTCCCCTGAGCCTGCCAGGAATGATCCCTGAGCACCACTAAATATGGATTCAAACCCAAAAAAGCACACACAAAAATGAAAATAAAGAATCTGTCCTCCACTGCCTAAAATAATACTTGTCACCCACCAAATCTGCTGATGCAAAACAATGAAATTGCCACAGAAAGGACCCACTTTCTTTATTCATGACCACAACAAAAGGCAGCTTGGCTTTGTACAAGATACTTAAAACCAGAGAAAGACACGATTAGTGATAAAGGCACTTCTGTGCTCACGTGGCTGGTGGCAGAGTGAAGAGCAGAGGAAGGGGTGCAGATTCTACAGCTCTGGACCCTCACCCAGGCACTCACACTCTGCTCCCCAAAGGCAAACAAACAAGCAACAGCAGCAGCAGCCAGCAAACAACATACACTCGTGCTTAAAAACAAACAACAGCAAACAACACACATACACATTAAAGTTTGGCTCTGGTGCTGAGCCTGTGTGTGTGTGTGGCAAAAATAATACTACTAGTCATCAGATTTCTATTTGGAACAGAAATTCCTGCATCTAACATGGGATATGTTGGAACTGTCTTTCTGATCGCTAAAATGGAATTCTGTCTGCTTTGCTCCTAAGTCTATTGCACCAATACACATTAAGTCCTTATGCTCTTAATGGTACTACTTGAGGCATTTTCAAATTATGAATACATTTTCTTTTTCTTTTTGAGCCACAACCCACAGTGCTCTGACTTTACTCCAGCTCTGTGGTCCTAGATCCCTCCTGGCAATGCTTGGAGATCATATGTGGAGCTAGAGTTTGCCCAGGACTGGCCTTGTGCAAAGCTAGCACCTTAATCTCTGGCTCCAGGATATATTTTTTCTCTTGGTGGGGGAGGTTTGAGGGCCCACCACCAGCTGTGCTCAGGGCTTACTTCTGGCTCTGCACTCAGAAATCAGTCCCGGCAGGCTTCGGGAACCATATAGGGTGCCAGGTCAATTGCACACAAGGCAAGGGTCTTAGCCATTTTACTATCTCTCCAGCACATCCTGGATAAACCTTTTGTCTGGAGTCTCTGATCCAAATCTCATGTTACCTACCATAAGAGATAAAGGCATATGGAAGCCAGACTCCATACTGTTTTGGCTTTTGGTTTGTTTGTTTTGGGGCCACACCAGGTGGCACTCAAGGATTACTCCTGGCTTTGTGCTCAGCAATTACTCCTGGTAAGCTCAGAGGACCTGAGGTGGCCACTGCAAGGCAAATGTCCTCTCTACTATGCTATCACTCCAGCCCTCTTTTTTTTTTTTTTTTTTTTTTTAGGGTAGATCACACCTAGCAGTGCTCAAAGTTTACTCTTGGTAGTACTTAAGAAATTATATGGGGTGCTGGGGATAAACTGGGCAAATGGCCTACCTCTTTCCAACCCCCAGGCTCCATTTTAAATTTTTTTTTTTTTGGTTTTTGGGTCACACCCAGCTCAGGGGTTACTTCTGGCTCTGCACTCAAAAATCGCTCCTGGAAGGCTAAGTAGACCATATGGGATGCCAGAATTCGAAGCACCGTCAATCCTAGGTCATCTGCATGCAAGGCAAATGCCCTATTGCTGTATTATCTCTCCGAACCCTCCATTCTATTTTTGACTTAAAACTTACTCAAGCAGAAGCAACTGCCACAGGTTCATATTCATATACAACTTATCTCTATAGCAAACAAAGGAGAAATAGCTGATACTGAATGACCAAAGCACATGTGCCTACTCAGAAGGCTTAGAGACATTAAGTCACAAACGTAAAATGAAGGCAGGTTGGAATGAGAATGAGCACTAAACCAGGGAAAACATCTCTGGACTCAGAGAAGAGACCCAGCAGCTGAAGCATTAATACAGCTTGGGGAGGGCACTTGACTTGCAAATAACCAACCTAAGCTCAATCCCCAGCCTCCCATATGATCTTCAGAGACTTTCTAGGAATGACTTTTTTTTATCTTTATTTATTTATTTATTTACTTATTGATTGGTTTTTGAGCCACATCCTGTGGACTCAGGGGTCACTCCTGGCTTTGCACTCAGAAATGATCCCTGGCAGGCTGGGGGACCATATGGGATACCAGGAATCAGACCGGGCCCCTCCCAGGTTGGCCACATGCAAGGCAAATGCCCTATCGCTGTGCTATCTCTCCAGCCCCTCTAGGAATGACTTCTAAGCACAGAGTCAGAAGTGAACTGTGAGCACTGCTGGGTATGCCCCCCCACTCGTCACAAATAGAGAAAGAGGCCCCCTACCTCATGACGCCCCTCCATCCCAACCTATCTTCAGTTACCTGCAGGCATAGAGCATATTGGACATGAAGGTCACTGGACTGGTGCTCCGAGATTTGTCCATCACATAAATGATGACCGTGGGGAACGAAGATGCCTGAAGCCACAAAATAATAGGGCCCTAACTCAGAAGGCTCATGAACTGACTGTTCCCAAATGGGTTTCCTAGCGACACCAGCGAGAAAGAATCATTTGGGCCACACACAGTTTAGAGGGCTCCTCCCACGTGAGATTCAGCAATACAAACTGCCCACCGAGTCCAGCTCCCTCCCCATATCCCCATCAAAAGCCCCCGAGGGTTCACCAGGGCCTCGTGATGATCGTCCCTGAAGCTGACCAGGTAAAGACTTCAATCTGTCCTGGGGTGTCAATCAAGATGTATCTGTGAAAAAGAAGGACCCCCAAAGAAGCATTTCCTAGAACAGTGCTGAAAGAAAGACCTTCCACCATTATCCAAACTGGAAATTATTTCTGCATGTTTCCAAATCTATCTTCCTCCTATTTCCCTTAAAATGCACCAGCCTACGGGCCAAGGAGAAAGCACAATGGGGGAGGGAGTTTGCTTAGCACACAGCTGACCCACGTTAGATCTCTAGCACCTCATGCGGTCCCCTTAGCCTGCCAGGGGCAATCCCTGAGCACAGAGTCACTGGTGAGCCCTGAGTAATGCTTGGTATGACCCCAAAACAAAAAATAAATTAAAATAATCTGGGGACAGGAGAGGTAGAACTAGAATGCTAGCATAGCAGGTAGGGTTCTGGCCAACCCAGATTTGATTCCTAGAAGGTCCCCTGAATGATGTCAGGAATGATATCTGAGAGTAGATCCAGGAGTGAGCTATGAGCACTGCTAGTGTGGCTAAGTAAAACGAAGTAAGATAAAGTAAAATGTGCCATGCTTTGTTTGATGTCCAACAGCCATGCTAAAGCAGCAGCCCAAACATCACTGCCAATGATCTCCAATGACAACACAGTTGATTTAGAAGCAGTAGGGCGTTTGCCTTGCACATACTAACCTAGGCTGGACTGCAGTTCGATCCCCCGGCATCCCATATGGTCCCACAAGCCAGGAGCGATTTCTGAGCGCATAGCCAGGAGTAACCCCTGAACATAAAAAAAAAAAAAAAATAGAGTGGGACCAAAGCGACACCATGTGGCCAATCCGGATTCGATCCCTGGCATGCATATGGTCCCCTGAGCACAGAGCCAGGAGTAAGCCCTAAACAATGTCAAGTGTGGGCCAAAACAACAACAAAAAGTGAGGGAAAAGAGGGGCCGAGATAGCACAGCGGCAAGACATTTGCCTTGCATGAGGCTGAACTGGGAAAGATCCAGGTTCAATTCCCGGCATCCCAAATGGTCCCCTGAGCCTGTCAGGAGCAATCCCTGAGCACTGCCGAGTGTGCCCCCACCCCCAAAAAAAGGTAGCAGGTAAGGTGCTTGCTTGCTTTACACAAATGGACAACACACATTCGATCTCAATCTCCATCACCCCACATGGTCCCGAGTCCTGCCAGGAGTGAGCTGTGGGCACAGAGCCAGGAGTCAGCCCATAGCATCTGCTCAGTGATCTTTCCCATTCTGTGCTTGTGGGCCACTACTCCAGAGCAGTGCTCATAGGCACCAAGCCTCTGCACCAGAGATCCACAGTCAGGTGGTGCTGGGAGTCCCAGAAAGCAGAGCAGCAGCAGCCAACTCTCTGAGAGTGGCCTGACTCAGGGGGAACCTGCAGACTAACACTGGCAGGCACTTTTCTCTGGTGGTGCAAAGTGGGGTGGTTTTGGTTTAGGGGCCACACCTAGAGGTACTCAGGGCTTAGTCCTGAGTCCCTGTTCAGGGATTACTCCTGGTGGTGTTTGGGGAACCCTACACGTGATCTAATTGGGGTAGGAAGCATGTAAGGCAAATGCCTGAACCTCCAACCTATTTCTCTGGCCCCAAGGCAGGCACTTTTGCCATGGAGTCATTTAGACCCCTGAATGACTTAACTAACTGGCTTCTTTTCCTTTTTCACTTCTGAAGGTTCCATTTCAATCCACATCCTCTCAGAAGCTGGCTGTTAGCCCAAATCTAACACAAAGCCTAGAGACGCATCAACCCCTAAACATACAACTAGAATCACTTACTTAGATATGTGCTGGGCTTTTTTTTTGGGGGGGGGTTGGTTTTTGGGTCACACCCGGCAGTGCTCAGGGGTTACTCCTGGCTGTCTGCTCAGAAATTGCTCCTGGCAGACATGGGGGGACCATATGGGACACCGGGATTCGAACCAACCACCTTTGGTCCTGGATCGGCTGCTTGCAAGGCAAATGCCACTGTGCTATCTCTCCGGGCCCACGTGCTGGGCTTTCTCGATAAATTTCATCACCTAAAAATAAGAAAAAGAAGCTAATTACAACAGTATCAAATTCAAGACAAAAATCCTGGGATGCCTTATCCCAGGCAGTGTCAACTACTAAATCTCCATGTCCTCAAACTCAGGACACCAATAATAAACACTAATAAACTCAGGGGATACAAACAAACAGCTCCCTCATCTGTACTAGAGCACACAGTGTGAGGGTGTGAGAAACTAAGTCTCTTCTGTGATTGTGATAAAATGCTAATTACCAGGGTGAGCAATGAATGATTATAAAACACTCCTATAGTAACCAGAGTGATAGTACAATGGGGTAGGGCATTTGTCTTGCAGCTGACCAGGGTTCAATTCTTGGCAACCTATATGGTCCCCTAAGCCCTGCAGAACCCTGAGCAATAAGGGATAGCCCAAAAATAAATAATACACCTTGGGTTTTTTTTTTTTTAGTGGACTACACCCAGTGGTGCTCAGGGTTAGTCCTGGCTCTGCACTGAGGAATCATTCCTCAGCCAGGAATCATTCCTGGCTCAGGGAATTACATGGGAAGTCAGGGATTAAACCCAGATCAGCCTGTGCAAAGCAAGAGTCTTACTTATAGATGACAACAAAAAAGCTAATGATGACAGCAATTTGGGAGTAAGTAAAAAGTTTTCCTTTTCCTTGCCTGTTGACCCCTCCTTCCCACGATCCTCCCCCTTCCCCTTCCTCAGGCTCAAAGACAGATCAACCTTCAAGTATCCCTAAGTATGGCCCAAACATGCCCCCCAACCACCCAATCAAAGGCATAAAAATGAACTCAGGAGGCCGGAGCAATGGCACAGTGGTAGGGCATTTGCCTTGCATACGGCTGACCTTGAACAGACTGTGGTTCGATCCCCCGGCATCCCACATAGTCCCCCAAAGCCAGGAGCTATTTCTGAGCACAGAGCCAGGAGTAACCCCTGAGAGTCACCGGGTGTGGCCCAAAAACCAAAAAAGAACTCAGGTCTTCTAAATTTCTCTTTTGTTTGTTTTGGGGCCACACCTGGCAGTTGCTCACATCTGGCTATTCTCAGGGGTTACTCCTGACAGTAACTCCTCTGGCTCAGAAATTGGTCCAGGGGGCTGGAGAGATATCACAGCGGTAGCGCACTTGTCTTGCATGCAGCTGATCCAGGACAGACGGTGGTTTGAATCATGGCATCCTATATGGTCCCCCATGCCTGCCAGGAGCTATTTCTGAGTGCAGAGTCAGGAGCAATCCCTGAGTGCTGCGGGGTGTGACCCCCCAAAAAAGGGGAAGAAATCTCTCCTGGCAGACACAGGACCACATGGGTTGCCGGGAACCGAACCCAGATCCATTCCAGGTCAGCCACATGCAGGGCAAACACCTGCCACTGTCTATCACTCTGGCCTGTAAATTAATTTTGAAATTAATCAAGAGCTGTGTTGATGGGGCCAGTGCGGTGGCGCAAGGGGTAAGGCATCTGCCTTGGCCTCGCTAGCCTAGGACGGACTGTGGATAGATCCCCTGGGGTCCCATATGGTCCCCAAGCCAGGAGTGATTTCTGAGCACATAGCCAGGAGTAACCCCTGAGTGTCAACGGGTGTGGCCCCCCCCCCAAAAAAAACAAAACAAAAAAAGAGCTGTGTTGAGACTTAGTCACCGAGTAAAATTTCATATAAAATTCCTGCTTTCTGAAGCTTCTGCAGGCTCTGCCCACTGAGGCGTTGGTGCTCCCATGTTGAACTGACCTCCTGGAGAACTCTCATCTCTCCATCACCATGTATAATTTATAGCATCCATGGTTTTGTTCCTTCACAGAAGTTACCCCCCAAGCGCCCAGAACTCCCTCCGGCCCTGCTGACAACCAAAGACGAGCCTGAAGTAGAGGAAGAGAAGGAGGGAGCAGAGGAAGGAAACATAGAGAAGGGAGAGGCTGAAAGGAGTAGAATGGAGGCTGGAAGCAGCAGGCTGCAGCCGGAAATGGAGCCAGAAGAAGCAATGCAGGAAACAGATCCCCTGGACCTTAGGAGTCCTCAGGAAATGAAGGACCCTGGTAAAGTTTCTCCTCTTTCCTCTGCACTGAGGGCTGGTGTATTGACTGCAGCTGCATTTGGGAAAAGCAAAGCCATTTCTTATCTTTTTTGTTTTGGGGCCACACTCATCGATGTTCAGGGGTTACTCCTGGCGGTACTTGGGGGACCACCTAGGATGCCATATGTTGAAAGGCCAGCACCCTTATTTCTGTACCATCACTCTGGCCCTGCACACCTAGTTGTTGCTTGTGTGTTTATCCGATTCCATGGCCTTAAGAAACATATTTCTTGATCTTTCTTTCACCGTTTATTATTGTACTAGAAAGATGCTGTTTCTGGCCCACTTTACACTATGGGCAGTTGAAAACCGTGGAACCTCAACCCACAACTGCTCTAGAGTAACCGTGAGTGACAGTCGCTGTCTGCTCAGGGCATTTGGGATGGGTTGAGGTCAGTGCCAGTTTGGAGGTTCAGGATAAGCCTCCCCTGGCTCAGTTTCCTTGTTACTGGCACAGAGGCCTACTTTAGTGTAATTGTACCACTGAGCTTTCTGTCCTGTTGTACCTTGCAGTGAAGCTGACAAAAAGCAATTACCTACCTTAGGAAAGATTTCATGAGAAACAATGAAGGAGAATTGTTTCCAAAATGTTTTTTCTGACATGAGAAATATGGCTCAGCAGTATGAGATTCTGGGGTCAACCCTCAGCACTTCATTAAAGGAAAGTAGAAACAAATATTTATAAAAAATATTAAAAAATTATGGATCCGGAGAGATAGCATGGAGGTAAGGCGTTTGCCTTTCATGCAGAAGGTCATTAGTTTGAATCCCGGCACCCCATATAGTCCCCCGAGCCTGCCAAGAACAATTTCTGAGCATGGAGCCAGGAGTAACCCCTGAGCGCTGCTGGGTGTGACCCAAAAACAAATATATATATAATATTCACATATATTTGTATGTATATGAAATTTTAGATCATACATAGAATCCAAGGAAGAGAAAAATGTATGTATATATTTTTTGGCCTTTGGGCCTCACCTGGCGGCGCTCAAGGATTCCTCCTGGCTATCTGCTCAGAAATAGCTCCTGGCAGGCACGGGCGACCATGTGGGACACCGGGATTCAAACCAACCACCGTAGGTCCTGGATTGGCTGCTTGCAAGGCAAACACTGCTGTGCTATCTCTTCGGGCCCTACTCTTGGCTCTGTGCTCAGGAATCACTCTTGCAGTGCTTGGGGGACCATATGAAGTGTAAGGGCTCAAACTCTAGGCAAGTGCGTGACCTGCTGTACTACCTCACCTACCCCAAGGAAAGAGAACTATCTCACAACTCCCCTTCCAGACATCAGTGTTTTGGGTTTTTTGGGGATTTTTTAGTATTTTTTTTTATCAAGTGCTGGGGTTATTGTGTTGTTTGGTCAAATTACTTTAACAAGATTAAAATGACCCAGAAAATAGGTAACATGAGGGGGCCAGAGTGATAGCACAGCGGTAGGGTGTTTGCCTTGCACACAGTTAATCCAGGACGGATGGTGGTTCGAATCCTGGCACCCCCTATGGTCCCCCAAACCAGGAGTGATCCCTGAGCGTCACCAGGTGTGAGTCAAAAACCAAAAACCAAAATAATATATAGGTTACATGAGGAAAAGTACTTAAAGCTGAGATTAGGGTCTGGAGAGAAAACAAGCACATGCTTACTTGCCAGGAGCCTGGGATTGATCCCCAGAACCACATAGTCACCCTAAACCCCATTTTCAGAATAGAGCCAAAAGTAGCCCCTGAGCATTATGGTCCAAAACACAAAAATCAAATAAACACTGGCATTGATGTGTATGGGACTACATGTACATCTACTTGTATAAAAGAAAAAAAAAACAGAAATAACTACGGGGCCGGAGCAATAGAGCATTTATTTGCCATGCATGTGCCAACCCAGGCTCTGTCCCAGCATCCCCATGTGGTCCCCCAAGTTTGTCAGGAGTGATTTCTGAGCATAGAGCCTGGTGTAATCCCTGAGGGCTGCCGGGTATGACCCCCCCACCAAAAAAATTCGAGAGATAGCATGGAGGTAAGGTATTTGCCTTGCATGCAGAAGGATGGTGATTCAAATCCTGGCATCCTAGATGGTCCCCGAGCCTGCCAAGAGTGATTTCTGAGCATAGAGCCAGGAGTAACTCCTAAGCACCGCCGGGTTTGACCCAAAGAAACCCCAAATAACTACTAAAAAGCATTCATACAGTTGAGTGTGACTTCACTTCAGAAAACTTAACTGTTTTCTCCTGTGTGAGAGCTAAATCTTTGTATTTGTTTCACTTATTGAAAACGGAACTAGAATTAAAAATAATGTTAGTAGGGGCCAGGGGCCAGAGAGATAGCACAGTGGAAGGGCATTTGCCTTGCACACAGCTGTTCCAGGACGGACGGTGGTTTGAATTCCGGTATCCAACATGGTCCTCCATGCCTGCCAGGATTGATTTCTGAGCACAGAGCCAGGAGAAACCCTTGGAGAGAGAGAGAGAGAGAGAGAGAGAGAGAGAGAGAGAGAGAGAGAGAGAGAGAGAGAGAGAGAGAGAGAGAGAGAGAGAGAGAGAGAGAGGTAACATTAGTAAAACTGGATAGTTAGATGGGCACTTAATTGATTTCTGCCTTTGTTTTCTGGAGTCTTCACCACACATTAATAACAACTGTCTGGGGCCAAAGCTGTGGCGCAGCAGTAAGCGGTGGCTCAGTGGTAGGGCGTTTGCCTTGCACGTGGCTGACCCAGGATGGACTGCTGTTTGATCCTCCAGCGTCCCATATGGTCCCCCTAGCCAGGAGCAATTTCTGAGCACATAACCAGGAGTCCCTGAGCATCACCAGGTGTGGCCCGAAAACAAAACAAAACAAAATAACAATCTGCTTTGGTGCTGCATTTTCTAAAAAGCTCATCCCAACCCTGCCACGCAGAACAGGCCAAGATGATCAGGAGGTTAGCCGAAGGGCCACACCCTGTGAGGATCCCTCAGGCAAGTAGTGGAGCTGACTTTTCAGGGTACACACGGCAGTGAGGGGCGCCCCAGAGGGGCGGAGAGATCAACCTTAAGATTCACTGGACACACAATGCCACTGGGCACAGGGCAGATACACACTAGGGCCAAATCCCCATATCTGTGGGAGATACTTTGAAACTCAGTGGATGCCCCAATACCTGCCTGGTACTGCCCCCGCCCCTTGAAATCACCTTTGCCCTCTTCATACTGAGTCTATTTTGGGGTGAAGCGTCACTGACACACTGGGTACAGCAGGAGAGCAACAATAACCAATGAGAATGCATAGTAGCAGTGTGGCAACAGACCACAGTGAAGGTTACAGGGCGAGATCTTGGTCTCTGGCTATCTGCATATGCAGTGTTTAGTTTTCAGTTAGGTTTACATTGGGGTGTCTGTGCTCAGACTGCTCTTGGCTCTGTGCTTGGGTTCACTTGCAGGGCTGTTCCAGGGACCATGTGACTGGTGACTGAACCAGAGCTTTGCACTTGCTTGTAGGATACCCTGGAGCTCTCTCTGGCTCCAGTTGACATATTAATATATGAGTTTTGATTTGGTTTGGGGGCCACACCCAGCAGTGCTCAAGGCTTCCTTCTAGCTCCGCACACAGGACTTATTCCTGGCAGTCTTGGAGGGTGGCACCATATGGGGTGCTGCAGATGGAACACAGTTTGGCCAGCACCCTCTCTGCTGTATTATTCCTCCAGCCCCAGCACATAATGTTCTTATGTGGCTTATTCCTGGGTAATTGAAACTGGAGAGTGCAAGAAGGATTTGTGCTGCTAGGTACAAATGGTTTCTGTTGGGTGCTGGTCTACCTAACAGAAGGTGTTAAAGGGCCTTTTCTTTCTCCTCTGCACCACCTTTGGCCCTGCTCCCAGCCACAGAGCACCTGAGGCCTTCATGCTTCCCTTGGCTAACCAAAGTCCTGAGCAACTTGACCTTTTCCAGAGAGTAATTCAAATGACTGAGAGAAGTTGGTTGAAAAGTTGGTTTCTGCCAGGATTAGGGCACTTGCCATGTGCATGGTGACCCTAGTTTGATCCCCAGTACCTTGGATGGCCCCCTGAGCACTGCCAAGAATGATTTCCGAGTACAGAGCCAGGAGTATAAGCCCTGAGCACAGATGGATGTGTCCAAAACAAGAAAAACATAACAAAATGAAGAAAAAAAAAAAGGCCTCTTAAAAGGATTGCTTTGTTCCTGGACCTGTTTGTTTTCCTTTCCCTGCTGATGATCCTGAAGAGTAGTAGAATCAGCCCCGTTTTCCTTGACCCGCTTTGATGTGAGATGATGCTTCAGCTTGTAGAAGAGCCTGAGGGTTTGGAAATTTGGGGTTCATGAAGGGGAAACTGTAAGTAGAGTTTTTAGAGGTAGGAGGGTTTTTGGGGAGAACTGGAATATCTATTTTTCATTGCTTCTCCATGTCATGGTGATAACAGGCGCTTATACCCTCGGGTGACTTGGGCATTCAGTCCCTATCCGACTGCTGCTCCTGCGTCTGGCTGAGAGGCTCACACTCCTGTTCACCGGGAGTTGCACTGACCGAGGCTGTGCTTATTGGGGGCAGCTGTAGAAGTTTCACACGCCCACCTGCCTCTGGCCTCCTCTTTGCTGCTCACATTTCTTTCTAGTGTGGCGCTTGCCAAATGTGTCCCCCTTTATTTTTACGATGGTTGGTTCCAAATACCTGGTCCAGCACCAGGGACTGCAACTGCAGCATGGCCAGACTCGGGACAGAGACACTGTGCTTGGCTCATGGGAGAACTTGTGACTTGCCAGGCAGCTGCTTAAAGCTTCTGTGCCTAGCTGGCTCCTGGGCTCCATGGACTCAATAATTATCAAGCTCTCTCGAGTGTTTTTTTTCTTTCTTTTTTGATTTATTGTGAAATAGCTGGTCTCTCTCCTCCTTTTCTTAACTTAGCATCAAAGAGTGAATATGAGAAAAACAAAGATGAATTAAAGAAAAAGAAAATGCCCGGTCCAGGGAACGTAAGAATTTATTATTAATTGATAATCTTTAATCTCTAGAAGAAAATAAAATCCCTTATACCCACATTTTGAAGAGTGACTGACTCAGAGGGCTGGAACAGTAGTATAGCAGGCCGGGTGCTTGCCTTGCATACAGCTGGCCCAGGTTTAATCTTTGGCATTTCAACTGGCCCCTTGAGCACTGCCAGGAGTAATTCCTGAGTGCAGAGGCAGGAGTAACCCCTGAGCATTGTTGGGTTTGTCCTAAAAAACAATGCAAAGTAGAGTGACTTTTTTGGATTGGCTGAACTAAATTCTTAAATTCCATATTCAGCCCTTCCTATATTTTATTCTTTGTGTATATGTGTGTGCGGGCATGCTTGCATGCCCCATACAAGTGTGCTCAGGGCTTACTCTTGTGTCTGCACTCAGGGATCACTCCTGGCAGTGCTCCAATTATGTGGTCTGCTGGGGATCAAATCTGGCTTGGCTGCCTATAAAACAAGGCCTGCCAGCTTTACTATGTCTTCTGCCCTCTTTTATTTTATTTTATTTTATTTTTAAAGGCTTTGTTTTGGGCTCTTCCTGGTGGAATGCTAAGGGTTTGCTCCCAGCATAGCTCTGGGGCCACATGGGGCCAGTGCTTAGATCTGGGCCTCAGCCCTTTGAACTTCTCCCCAGCTCTGTTTTTGAATTTTCATGTTTTGAATGGTCCCCTGTGGCCACCTGTACTCCTTATTAAGTGGACACTGTCTTCAGCTCCTCACATAGTGATTTCCAGTGCCCAGTCCACAGGCTGGTCAGCAGGAGCTCCTGCTGGTCCTTGGCAAAGGCGCCTCTGCTTAGGACAGTGGCTTTCAGCTGTCAGCCATGGACCGACAATATCTGCAGGTACTGAGAGGTTGACAAACTATCAGTCAGCCATGCAGAGACATGAGAGAGTCTCGTGTTCATTGGTACACAGTGGATGACATTCTGCATCTTTTTTTAACCTATTATGGAAAAAAATTGTGTATCACTGCACTAGAGTGTCCAGCTGTATGGACCTACTGTTTAACGTGTTGGATACTGGGGGTATTTCTAGTCTTTATTATAGTGGGCCTGTAAGGAATTGTCATTTTGAGTGGATTTGCGGGTGCCACATTGTATCAGAGATCCCCATACCTACCCTTTGACCCGAGGGTCAATGTTTATTTTCTGCAGCTATGTGACTCACTGAAACCAAATGAAAGGGATAGAGGGTGAAATTGAAGAGATTGACCACATGGGTGGGGGGTTCTTTTTTGGTGGAGTCATAAGACAGGATTAGTCTCCCCCTCTCCCCTCCCCCCCTCCAGCCTGGGCTCACAAACTCTGAAATATGGCTGATAGGAACTTTCTAGCGACTCAGCCCAGGGTTTTTCCATCTGTGACAATGACATGCATTCCACTCTCCCAGGGGGAAAGCAGGTGCTCCACACAGACCCCATTGTGCTACTCTTCCCAGTTAGGCTAGTTCTGGGAACCCTCCAAAAATCCAAATTCCCAGGTACAAGCCTCGAGCCAACCTTGAGCACAAACCTTTCAAAGGATTACAGCCCGGCTTACTGTGTTGACTTTGCACCTAGATCCAAAGGCTCATTCTGCTCTGGAGGTTGTGCATTTAGGACGCAGACCCAGGTTCTTTGCCTCTTCAAAAAAAAAAAAAGCATCACATTATTCTCATTGCCTGAAAATCTACTTGTTGTCGAGGCTTTATGGGGGTAATTAAAAAAAATTAAGATTCAGAGCAAATGTTGATTTCTGCCACCACATGTGGTCCTTGAGCACTGCCAGGATAGATTCCTGAGTACAGAACCAGAATTAACCCCTGGTGTGACCCAAAAACAACAGCAGAATGACTACTGGAACTTGGGATCCAGTGAGCTTAGGGCACAGGGCCAGGAGTAAGCCGTGAGCATGATCTAGGTGTGGTACATAAACAAAGCAAAAAGCAAAACAAGACAAGATCCCTCCTGGAACTGTTCCCTCTGAATTCTTGTTTGCTACAGGTATGGGCATAGGACTTGTTAGGTAAAATTCTTTGGAATAAACTAACCCATCTTTTTTTTTTTTCCAGATTCCACCAGTCCTTTCCTCCAAATACCCAGAAGATGACCCAGGCTATTGCGTGTGGATCCCGCCTGAAGGTAGGTGGTTCTTCTCCTTTAAGATGTATTGATTTGGGGGCTGGAGAGAGTAGATTATACAGGGGTTGAAGGTCTCACATTGCGTGTGGTTGACAAAGGTTCCTTCCCTGGTACTTCATATGGCCCTGCAAGTACCACTTGAAAGGACCCCTAAAAGGTGCTGGTGTGGCCCCCAAACGAAAGCAAACAAAATAATGCATTTGTTTCTATTCATGAATAGGTGATACATATTTAAGATTCAAAAACCCATATTTAAGGAGAAATGTACAATCTTGTATTGAAAAGTCTCCATCTGGGGGAGCTAGTAGGTTGAAATATCTAGAGACATTTAAATTTATTTAGATCCTTTGTCAAATAGGCAACTAAGAAGTAATGATAAACCAGCCAAATTCATACTCGATACAGATTTAAGGAGATTAATAAATTCTGTTTTTTTAATATCTTTATGTTTTGGAGATAAATATAAATATATCTATAAAATCACAGATAAAATTATGATATCTGGGGTTTGTAAGAAAATAATCCAGTGGTTGAGGATGATGGAAGAAGATAGGATGAGTGGTAAAAAAATTAGATAATTGTGGGGGCCGGAGAGATAGAATGGAGGTAGGGTGTTTGCATTGCATGCAGAAGGACAGTGGTTTGAATCCAGGCATCCCATATGGTCCCCTGAGCCTGCCGAAAGCTATTTCTGAGCATAGAGCCAGGTGTGACCCTGAAAAACACAAAATTATAGATAATTGTGAATGTCAGATGATACATACTTGGAGGTTTATTGTTTTAACATGTTTTTCTTTTAAATCTAGTGCATGTTTATCGATTTATTTTTTCCCTTCCCTTCTCTCTGTGATGTGGCTGTTGCCAGTAGCCACTTATGCTTGGATTTTGTTGGCACACTTGGCTGTGGTGCTCGTTCTGCAGTGCTCCCCAGGGCTGAAGTGGCTGCAATGCTCCTTCATCTCTCTGATGGTGGTGCTTGCCGGGTCAAGCCTTTTCATTGTGGTCTCCAGCATGCCTGACTATTGTGGCCTACAATCATTGGTATGCCCGAGATCCAAGAGCAAAAGGGCCAGGATCATGCTTGTGGGCAGCACTTTATGCCCAGATCCATCTCCCAACCCCTAAACATATCAACAAAAAAGATAAAATATTCATAAAGCATATGAAATTTTAAAGATATATAAAAAGCTATATATAAAGGTCTGTGTATTAAATGGAGTATACCAACTTATTCATGACCCCTTATATGACAATATATGAGATATGAGATGCTTATTTTCCTATATGCTTTTCACAGATTTCATTTTCTCTAACTGCATTTCTAATATAGTACTATTAAATAGAAATTTTGTTTTTAGACATGTTTGCTTTTCCTACCAGTAAAGGTTAGAGTTGAAGTGAAAAGAGGGAACCAGAGAAATGGTACAGAAGTACTTGCTAGAGCTGGAGAAATAGTACAGGGGTAGGGCATTTGCCTTGTATGCAGCAAACCCGGGTTTGATCCCTGGCATTCCATAGTGTCCCCCGAACCTGCTAGGATTGATTGCTGAGTGCAGAGCCAGGAGTAACCCCTAACTGCTGCAGGGTGTGGCCCAAAAACATAAAAGTACTTGCTTGAGGGGAAGGCCTTGCCTGCTCAGGTTCAATCCCTAGCATCAGTAGAATCACCCAAGCACCACCAGGAGTGATCCCTGAGCTTTGCCAGGTGTTGTCCAACCTCTCCCAACTTCCAAAAAAGTCCCTAGCTAACCCTTGCAGAACATAAAGTCCCCTGTGTGTCCCCAAGTATGCTCCCCAAATCCAAATTTCCCCCCTCCAAATATCCCACCATTATCACTAAAGAAGTAAAAAGAGGGGTCACAGCGGCAATAAAAGTGGTAGGGTGTCTGCCTTGCACGTGCTAGCCTAGGACAGACCAAGGTTTGATCCCTGGCATCCTCTATGGTCCCCCACGCCAGGAGTGATTTCTGAGCGCATAGCCAGGAGTAATCCCTGAACATCACTGGGTGTGGCCCAAAAACAAACAAACAAACAAAAAAACAAAGAAAAGAGAGCCATAGTTTGAATCCCTAGAAAGGAAGATTCCATTCATAGGAGAAACCTGACTCTACACTAATGTCTCCTTCATTCCTTTCTGGCTTCGGGAAAGTTAAACGGCAGAACCCATCTTAATGACAAGTATGGCTACTGATAGTTCACGTGCTTGGCTTCGGGAAAGTTAAACGACAGAACCCATCTTAATGACAAGTATGGCTACTGATAGTTCACGTGCTGGCAGGCGGGCGCCGGTGTGGACTGTGTGACGTGGATCCCTGGGACACCTTTTGGAATGTTCGGAGATCAGATCCAGTTTTTGGCCTGTTCCTCAGGCTCTCAGCTTCTCCCCTTTAGCAACCTTCTGACTCCCCATTTGTGTGCTTCTATATAAAGTGTCTGTGTGTGTCTGTAAAAGCGATCCATGTATTTGGGGGAGGAGTAAAGTGAGGGGCGTGACCTTAATCACTCAATCATACACCGAGTGGATGAG
Organism: Suncus etruscus; assembly: GCF_024139225.1. Taxonomy (NCBI): domain Eukaryota; kingdom Metazoa; phylum Chordata; class Mammalia; order Eulipotyphla; family Soricidae; genus Suncus; species Suncus etruscus. The sequence goes on from NC_064859.1 coordinate 92,432,515, forward strand.
GGTATGTTGTGTTCAGCCTCTTCCAGAAGCTTCCGGAACTCTGCTTCTCGTGCACTGTGAGATGTTGCTGCCAGTTAGGCCCCGACATCACTGAAGCTGCCTCTTCAAATACGTGGGCAACACAAGGTCAGGCCAGAGAGGAGCCCCTGGGTCTCCTGCCAGACTTGAAACTAGAAAGATGCATAGAACGTGGGGGGGGGGGGCTATTCTGCTTATCCCCTACCCACACATACAGACTAATCCTCTCACAGAATTTGAGGACAGACCCAGACTGACTTCGGTGCAGGCTCCCAGGACACACTTCCTGGTAGAAACACAGCCCCTCCAGGCCCCAGATTCTGACCAGTCAACTGGGTCACTCCATGCTCAAGAGGCCTCGAGTGAGGTCGGAGACTGGAAAGCTGAGTGTGCTTTGTGTCGTGTCGTGTGGGCTTCGCCACCCTTTGGTGTGGAGACTGGACACTCCTTCCTCTCTGGAAATGGGAAGAAATGCAAAGGGAGTGTGCCCTTGCATCACCCCCTTACTAACACCTGAGAGGAGAAGGCAGGCAGGTAGCACGTACCTCGGCTTAGCTGCAAAATGAATGAGGAGGTGCTGGCCCTCATTTTGGTGCCCAGGCACAAGTCCCCGGTGTTAGATGTGCGATGTAGAGCTGCGCCTGGGCTCCAGCCACGGATGGGTGATGCTCAGAATGTGGGTTCTAGCTAGGATGTTCTGAGGAAGCAGGAAACAGTTGTGAGAAGCCTCGTTTCCTCAGCTGTGGGAGGTCTGGTCTGCTCACGCTGGTCACGTCTCAGAATCCCACTGGGCTGTGAGGAGAAGCACTTAGGCCCACAGAGAGGAACTTGAAGAGGGAGTGAGGGGAATTTGGGGCAGCTCGATGAGATCAGGAACTTGAGGAAAGCTTGGTGATTGCCCTTAGGTCACAGCTGTGGACAAAACCTGAGCCTGGTCAGGGTCTTAAGAAGTGAAACTTGGCTCACTCAGAACTGTGCCAGAGCCGAACACAGGGACAGACCAATTGCATCTGCTGTGGTTGAGCTGGGCCCTCCATTTCCCTGTGTGCTGTTCCCTCCTCTCTCTACCCTCAGGAATCCAGGACCCCACAGGGCACTGTCTCCTAGGTGTGCTGAGGTGGTAAAACTACCCCGTGTATGGGTCTCCATACAATAACATGCAAGTCTGATGTGCAGTTAGTACAGTTCATGTCAGCAATCTCCCAATCTGATCCAAGAGAGCTAACTTAGAGCTTTTTTTTTTTTTTTTTGGTTTTTGGGGCCACACTTGTTTGATGCTCAGTGGTTACTCCTGGCTAAGTGCTCAGAAATTGTCCCTGGCATGGGGGACCATATGGGACACCGGGGATTGGCTGCTTGCAAGGCAAACACTGCTGTGCTATCTCTTCGGGCCCTACTCTTGGCTCTGTGCTCAGGATTCATTCTTGCAGTGCTTGGGGGACCATATGAAGTGTAAGGGCTCAAACCCTGGTCAGCTATGTGCAAGGCAAGTGCGTGGCCTGCTGTACTACCTCACCTACCCCAAGGAAAGAGAACTATCTCACAACTCCCCTTCCAGACATCAGTGTTTTGGGTTTTGTTTGTTTGTTTTTTAGTATTTTTTCATCAAGTGCAGGGGTTATTGTGTTGTTTGGTCAAATTACTTTAACAAGATTAAAATGACCCAGAAAGTAGGTATCATGAGGGGGCCAGAACGATAGCGGGTGCCAGGATTCGAACCACCATCTCTCCTGGATTAACTGTGTGCAAGGCAAACGCCCTACCACTGTGCTATCGCTGTGTGTGTGTGTGTGTGTGTGTGTGTGTGATAGAGAGAAGAGAAGAGAGACCCTGAGTAAGCAATTTGAGCCACAACTGAATAGTCTAATCAACTTAAAAGGGTTTAATTCCAGTGGTTGAATCTCACCTCAGGTGACTTTGATCAAAACCCTGAGAATCCCTGGGTGATTTGAAAGCACGGAAAACCTAGAGGAGGGTCATTCAGATGTTTAGACATAACATTGTCTCCTACAGCTAATTGGAGCTCCTGAGAAGACATGCAAGTGTATCTTTCTATTGCTGAGTATCTGTGGGAAAATAGAGGCAGAGCAGATAGATTTATCCAGTCAGCTCTTGGTGACTCAATCTTGGCCCAAGACTGCTGCTGTTTTCTCAGGGTTTCACCAGACTCAAGATGTGCCCTGTAACATCTTAAAAAGTATCATGCATTGCAATTCATGGGTATTTGTTTTGTTTTGTTTTGTTTTGTTTTAGTGGTCTGGGAACCAAGCCAGGGAGGGCCTCATGCTTGCAGGACAAGTACCACTGAGTTGACATCTGGGCTCCAGCCATGAATCTTTGAAAAGTTTCTCTTCAAAACGCTACAAACTCTCCTGAACTCTGAGTCGCTGTTTCATAATCACCAGAAGTCAAAGCCATCCTGCCTCCCTTTCAGAGAACCAAACTGAAACAGGTGTCTGGTTAACACCCAAACCTCATGTCCAGCGAGAGCCTGACACAGAACTGAAGTCGCTCTACTTCAGAGCAGGGCAAAGCTAGTGATGAAGTAAGACTTGGGTTTCTTTGGTTTAGGGTCCCCCACGGTGGTGCACAAAGAAACAACGGCCGTCTGGCCTTGAACCTAGATGGGTCCATGCTCCGTCTGCACTTCCTCTCTTGACACTTCTTCCTGGCTGGGGTTTGGTCATTTGAAAAGACTCCACAAACTAAGAGAGGTGACAGGAAGCCAGTTGAAGTTGGCTCCAGAGAGAGCTCTTGGTACCTTGGCCTCAGTTGAAAGGGTCCATGCTCTCCACAAGTGGAGATGGAGATGCAGAGAATTGAACGGGGCCTGCACTCTTGTGAGCACTTGAAGGGCTGAAGCTGATGAGTTGTTTAAGAATGAAGGGACACAAGAAGGGACATGACTGGTCCCTGAGCTGCTGTCAGGCCTTGCGACATCACTCATCAGAGGGGACATTAGAGCAGAGGAGGTTGAAAGTCCTGTTTTCTGGCCAGTGGAACTTGATGTCTTCTATATAGGAAGCAGAGATGTCCAGAGCAGCTGATCCCCGAGTGCTGGGAGCAGCCTGCCTCCCCTGAGGATGGGTGGCCATAAAGGTCAGGAGCCAGCAGACACCCCTTTCCCTTAGTTTTGGTTGGGAAAGAGTTTTATTGGGGAGGAAGGGAAATACAGGCCATGGGAGCAGCGTTCCTGGGAGGGACAGTCTCACTGGGAGCTTCCAGGCCCTGTTCTGGGAAGCCTGAAACACCCCCCACCCCCTTTCTGCAGGACAGCCCCACCTCAGCATGACGACTGTGCTGGGCTGGTGGAATTCGCTCTTTGGGGGAAATATGACACAATTCCCAACAGGCTTTGAAGCCTGGATCTGTGGCTTGACCGCTGAAATGCTGCCACCTCCCGGATAGGGTGTGACAAGAGGCTACAGCTGAGACAGGCTTCCTGTAGTGGTGCCAGGGGGAAGTTGCAGGCCCTGTAGCAAGAAAAAAAGGTGTGTTGTGGATCAAAGTTCTTTAGGTCAGGAGGAAGTGGGCGATGAGGTTCTCATTTTTGGATTTGGGCCAAACCAGGTTTGCAGAACTGCTGGGAAATGACCGAAAACCCTTCTTAACCAGGATGGAAGAGGGTTGCAGCATCTGACTCTTGTCTGTGTTCAGACCCCCTCACTGGGCACCACAAACTTCCTGAGGTTCTGGGACCAGAGAGATAGCATGGAAGTAAGGCATTTGCCTTACATGCAGAAGGATGGTGGTTCGAATCCTGGCATATCATATGGTCCCCTGAGCCTGCCAGGAGCGATTTCTGAGCGTAGAGCCAGGAGTGACCCAAAAAACAAAAAAACGAGAACCAAAAAATTACTTTCTGAGGTTCCACTCTGCACTGTTCTTGAGTTTAAAAGCACCATCCAGGGCAGGATGACCATTTCCATTTCCTGGGAGAATATTCCAGAAGCCTTCTCTCCCCTTAGGATCCCGTCCATGGTGGTGGCGATGGTGGTGGTGGTGGGTGTTCAGCATATGTGGCAAGAGGGGAATCCCTTCAGGGTGTCTCCCCTTCTTTCAGGTTCTTCGGGCAGACATGCCTTGGCCCAAAACTTATCTCCTGAGCATCCTTGCTCTGCCTTGTCACGCTCTCCAACTCTGAAATCTCAGCTCTTTCGCTGACCTCTCAGAGGAGAGTTTTCACGTCCATTGAAGGCTGTAAATTCTGAAATTTTAGGACAGTCCTATGTGTAGTCACTGTGTGAATTCCTCATCATGACCCCTCAAAAAAAAACAACAGGGGCCAGAGCAATAGCACATCAGTAGGGAGTTTGCCTTCATGTGACCAACCCAAGACGGACGGTGGTTCAATTCCTGGCATCCCATATGATTCCCTGAGCCTGCCAGGAGTGACTTCTGAGCATAGAGCTAGGAGTAAGCCCTGAGTGCCACCGAGTATCACCCAAAAACAAAACAAACAAAAAATGCCAAATAAAACAACAACAACACCCTCTATGTCTGTCCCTTGCCAGAGTGAGTCTCTAGCAATGGGTGACTTGTTCAAAACACACCTTCCTTCTGCTTTCCTGTCTCCCTGTATTTTCTTCAAGTCTGGCTGTATGTTAATTGCCTATTGATCAAATAGTAATAAATGGTAATAAGTAGTAATGACCCCCTCATGGACCTGTGGGAATTAAGTAGCTGAGTGGGGGGCCGGAGAGATAGCATGGAGGTAGGGGGTTTGCCTTGCATGCTGAAGGACAGTGGTTCAAATCCCGGCATCCCATATGGTCCCCTCGAACCTGCCAGGAGTGATTTCTGAGCGTAGAGCCAGGAGTAACTCCTGAGCACACCCAGGTGTAACCCAAAAACAAAACAGAATGAAGCTGAGTAGACTCTGAAGCCCTCACTTACACTTGACACACGATCAGCACCCCCCCAGATAGAGCTATTGGGTCACTCTGCTCTTCCAGGTTCCTCTCTGCTGCACACCCTGGGGAGGCCCTCCCACCCACCAAGAGTTAAACTTGGATGTGACCATGTCAGGTAGTGCCTGACCCTGGGGCTGTCACTAAACTGTACACTGGCCCCGTGGCACCCTCCTGGCTCTGTCCAGTGACCCCAAGTCCAGTGACCTACTCAAGTCTCGAATCTCTGAGGACAAGAACTCCCTGCCTTAGTTTGTCCTTCATTGTGCCCCATGGTATTGATGCTTTATTTTGGTTTTGTTCGTTTGTTTTATGGGGGAGTGCATCACACCCAGTGGCACTCATGGATCATTCCTGGCTCTGCACTCAGGAATCAACTCCTGGCAGGGCTCAGGGATCATATGGAATGCTGGGGATTGAACCCTGGTTAACCATATATAGGACCAGCGCCCTCCCTGCTCCAGCCCCAGCATTGTTGCCTCTGTGTGTGTGTGTGTGTGTGTGTGTGTGTGTGTGTATGTGTGTGTGTGAGTGTGTGTGTGTTGTTTGTGGGCTAAACCCGGCAATACTTGGTGGTTACTCCTAGCTCTGCACTCAGATATCACTCCTGGCAGGCTCGGGGGCCCATATGGGATGCCGGGGATCAAACCCAGGTCCGTCCTGGGTCTGCCACATGCCAAGCATTGTTGCTTTCAGTGGTAAGTTCCTGGGTGCAGACATGAGGCACCTCCCAGCCCCCCTCAGGCCCAGCCAGACTAGCACCGTGGTGGCTCTGATGGCTGTAGCAGGGTTAATGCAGAAGAAGGCCTGGATTTCTGTCCTATTTGGGGCACAACCAGGCGGAAATCCCTCTTCCCGTCAAGGAGCCCAGACCCCAGCAGCTGGCTTGCATTTGGGTTTCCAGTCCAGCCAGGCCTGGCAACTCTCCATCCTGAGGTTTGGCTCAGCTTTCCAGGCTGGGGCTGTCACGCACCCCTGTCCGAGCAGTGGCGCTGACAGGGAGTGGCCACACGGAGGCAGCAAAGACCCACCTCTGTGCGGCCGGACATAGTGTTCCTAGCAGATTTCTTCTCAGCAGCACCCAAGAGGGTGAGGCCCACCTTGTCTTTCTCGCACTCAGGCCTGGAAGCAACGTAGCAGGGTCCCCGGGAAGAGCCCCAGACTGCTCCTCACTTGTTTCAGTTTCACTCCAAATATCCAGCAAATATTCTGCTGGGGAGTTCCAACATTGTCTATGGACTACATGATTTTCATGCTAATGACCACTTTAAGGTGGTTTTTGGTTGGTGGTTTTTTTCTTTCTTTCTTTTTCTTTTTATTTTTTTGGAGCAGGGAGTTCCCAAGTAGTGATCAGGGGGCATCTCTGGGTGATTCTATTTTTTTTTTTCTGGGTGATTCTAGACAAAGCAGGCAAGGGGGTCCAGTACCAAGGCCCCAGGATACAATGAAGATACAGTGATACTGGCTGGGATCCTACAGGTGCCAGGCTCCCTGGGCCACCCCTGCAGTGCTCTGGGATTTCTAGGGCTGACATGGGGTCTTTGTGGGACCTGGAGTTTGGGGTTCAACTGAGGATGAGCTGCATGAAAGGAGCCTTGACCCCTGCACAATCTCCTGACGCACTTTGTTGGGTTTTGTTTGTTTGTTTGTTTGTTTTGGGCCACATCTGGTGACGCTCAGGGGTTACTCCTGGCTATGTGCTCAGAAATTGCTCCTGCTTTGGGGGACTGTATGGGACGCCAGGGGATCAAATTGCAGTTTGTCCTAGGCTAGTGCAGGCAAGCCAGATGCCTGATGGGTTGTGCCACCGCTCTGCTCCTCCTGACCCACTTTGTGATTTTTTTTTCAAGAGGATTTTCTACATCCACCCTCCCGTGGTTACTGAGCAACTGTTGGCAACATGGTCTGGAAGTAACTGCAGGACTTGATATTTGAAGAAGATGATGAACCTCGGGTCCAGGGCATCAGCACAGAGTATGGGCGAGGCCTTGAGTTGGTCCCCAAAATCCCCTTGTTCCCCCACCCCACAGCACTGCTGGGCTATAGCAACATGGCTAGTCTGACACAGAGTATCTGGCCCCAAGGGGCCCCAGAATTTGGAAGCTTCTTCCCTCCCCAAAGCCCGGGCCCTCCTGTCAAGCTTTAAAGGTCTAGAGAAGGAGCCAGAGCAGTCGCACAGCAATAAGGCATTTGCCTTGCACATGGCCGACTCAGAACGGACCCAGGTTTGATACCAGCATTCCATATGGTTCCCCGAGCCTGCCAGGAGTGATTTCTGAGTGCAGAGCCTGGAGTAATCACTGAGCACTGCCAGGTGTGGCCCCAAAACAAACAAAAAAAAACACAACAATAACAACAACAAAAACAAAAGGTCTAGAGAAGAGCATGGGGGCCAGATGGTAACTCAGTGCTCTGGAGTACATGCAGAAAGCCCTGGGTTTGTTAAGAGGAGCTAATCTTAGGAAAATCCGTTTAATCCTGATTGCTAATTAAATAAGAAAGAATGTTGGTTTGCGACCAGGCAGAAAACGATGCTCTGGGGGTGCTCTGGGATGCTGGAGATCAAAGCCCAGTTTTCCATGTGCCACTGGACTATCTTTCTGCCACAAGGCCTTAGACATTTGCTCCCGTGAAACAGGGAAGATGAGGGGGCTAGAGAGATAATACAATGGGGAGAATGTTTGCCTTGCATGTGACCAACCTGGCTTCATCCCCGGCATCCCATATGGTTCCCTGAGCTTGTCGGGAATGATTCCTGAGTGCAGAGCCAGGACTAACCCCTGAGCAGTGCTGGGTGCAGCCTCCAAACAAAACAGAACCAAAAAACATAAAAGCAGAGAAGATTCCATGGCTGCCTGAATTCAAATACCAACAAGAGCGTGACATGGCCCAGAAAGCTGTGAGAATATTGGGGGCTGGTGTGTGTGTGTGTGTGTGTGTGGTGTGTGTGTGTGTGTGTGTGTGTGTGTGTGTGTGTGTGAGAGAGAGAGAGAGAGAGAGAGAGAGAGAGAGAGAGAGAGAGAGAGAGAGAGAGAGAGAGAGAGGCTAGCAAACCTGGAGACTGTTAAAGAAGTAGTGTCCACTCGTGTCACTCTTGGCTGTCATGGGAGCCAGGACCTCATCCATGTGAGGAGGGGCGAGTGGGGGTGTCGGCTTCCTAGGTCCAAGGAGCATCTGATGGGCTGTTTCCTTGGCAGGAGAGGCACCAGTGCCCACTGGGATGCTGAAGATCTGAGCTGTCACAGACATGCAGGGAACAGCCCTCCACAGCTACTCGGTCTCTCGGGAGCCCCTGGAAGCACAGTTCAGGTGGAAGAGCAGGACCATGGGGCCTCAGGAGCCAGGCTATCGCCCTTCATAGAAAGGGTTCCAGAAAACACAGCCGTGCCTCACTTTCTCACTGTCTTAGTGCTCCTAGATGAGCTGTGAGCAGGGCTGAGTCATCCATGGGACTGGACAGTCCCCCAAGAGATTCATTCGTGCCTGTTCCATGGGGCAGTGTTGGAGGCTGGCAGGGGCTTCTCTGCAGCTGTGGGAGGGGAGAGTTTCAGCCTTGAGGACAGGACCGAGGGGGGTGAGGTAGCCCTGTGCAGCAAAGGGGGGGACATACAAGGGCCCCAGCTTCAATCTCTAATACCACTCTTGATCAATAGATATTGATGTATTATTATTATACTCAAAAATTAGTGCTCAGACCCCGTATAATACATATAACATATGCATTATACGGGGTCTGAGCACTAATTTTTGAGTCCATTATTATTGAATACTGTGTGAATGACTTCCTCATTCTCTCACTATGGGGAAAACCCCAAGACAACAAAGACTGCAAAAGACGTTAGAGTTCCCCTTTTCCATCAGAACTTCTATAATTATTCTTTTTTGGGGGGGTTGAGACTTCAGACCATCCTAGTGGTAGTTGAGGGTGCTCCTGGTTCTGTGTTCATGTGTACTTCCAGAGGACCCAGGATCAAACAGGGCTCAAAGCTATCTCTTATATTCTCTCTCTGACCCTCTTTGATCATTCTCCTTTTGGGGACACACCCAGTGGTGCTCAGGGCTCACTCCTGATGGTATTTGGGATGCTGGAGACCAAATCTGGGCTGAGTGCCTGAAAGGCAAGCTCCCTACCCACTGTACTATCTCTCTCTATTTATTAAAAATTAATAAATGTTTTAAATTGAATCACCGTGAGATCCAGTTACAAAGTTGTTCAGGATTGAGTTTCAGTCATACCATGTCCAACACCTTCACCAGTGCATGTTTCCTGCTTCCAATGTCCCCAGTTTCCCTCCTGACCTCCCCCAGAAATTTTTCTTTTCTCTCTCTCCCTCCTTCCCTCTCTCTTTCTCTCTCTCTCTCCCTCCTTCCCTCTTTCCCTCTCTCATCTTGTATCTGACCCCACTTCCTTTTGATTACCTTGATGAAGACCTTCTCCCACAAAAGAAACAGTTTAAGATTCGAGGGGGGATGGGGTAGGATTGCATTTGGGGGTGTTTTGGGGTCACAGGCAGCAGTGCTCAGGGGTTACTCCTGATTCTACGCTCAGAAATTGCTCCTGGCAGGCACGGGGGACCATATGGGACACCGGGATTCAAACCAACCACCTTTGGTCCTGGATCAGCTGCTTGCAAGGCAAACGCCGCTGTGCTATCTCTCCGGGCCCTAGATTAGATTTTAATTAATATTTTTTGATTGAATTGCCATGAGAAACACAAAGTTGTTCATGATTGAGTTTCAGTCATACAATGACCAACATCTTTCACCAGTGCACCTGCCACCAATGTTCCCAGTTTCCTTCCTGCTCTCCCAATCCCTGTTCCCCTCTCTCACACTTTCTCTCTCTCTTTCTCTCTTTCTCCTCTTCCTCCCCCTCCTCCTCCCCCCCTCTCTTTTAGGCTCTTTACTCATCCATAACCCATCCTCTCTACTGCCCTGAACTAAATCAATGATCTTGTCCACTAAACAAATTGCTTATTCACCATTCATTCATTCATTCATTTCCAGAGTGTTTGGGGACACTCTAACACCACTACTGACAGTGGCCTCTGAGATCTCCAGTTTAGCCTAGCGGGACTTTTTATTGTCTTTATTGATTTCAGTGGTGCCAGGAATGGATCCAAAGCCTTGCCTGAGCCAGGCCAGGACTCTGCCACTGAGCCACATGTCCAGCGTTGACCTTCCTGAACGGAGCGCTGGAAAGTTTTGGTGACGGGGTGAGACTGACAATGGGGTTTTGCAAAATTAATAGGAGCTCCCAGGCAGAGAATCTGCAGCAGGCAGAGTGGGAGAGGAATTGGGGCTGTTTATGGAACCTAGCGTGTGAAAGCCGGGTTGGAATGGAACCGAGGGAACAGAGAAGTGGTGATGTATGGTTGAATAGTTACATCTTTCCACCTGATAATTTTGGAGAAACTGGTGCAGGGAATCCCACTGCTATGAGGAGGAAAAGAGAAAATAACCTGAACAAAACGGAGGAGACCAGCGCTCTGATTCTACCCTCAGTTCCCCACTCCAAGCACAAGAAACCTTTCTTTCCCCTCTAATTTACAAAAATTGATTCCTGTCGTAAATGAGCCAGAGACAGAACAGGCCGTACCATACTAAAACAAGCTGGTGTACAAACAAACGAGGCTTCTGGGGGGCTGGAAAAATTCCAGCTGTGTGTGTTTGGGGGGCCCAGAGTCCTGGAGAAGCCTCTGTCCTGAGCCCCGACCTCTGAGTCTTCCCTGGAACAAAAGGAGGTGGAAGCCTGGGGGTCCCTTCCTGCTGGGCTGAGTCCAGAGAGGGGATTTCTCAAAGGGCCATGTCAGGGAGCACCCCACCTGTCTCCTCACTAGAAGGAAAGTGGAGGGGCTGAGAGTGAGCCCCGGGTCCCTTCCTGGAGATGCCCAAGGGTGCCAGATGCTCTGCCCAGCGACCATATTCCTGTCTCCCACCCAGACCTGTATCTCGGCTCTACCCAGCACAGCACCCCCCAGTCTCAGATAAAATATCGCTCACATTTCCCTACCACCCTCCCTTACCCGAGGATCTTAGGATAGTTTGACCCTGGTCTCTGTCCTTCAGAGAGGATGACATGAAGACATAAATTCTGGTGTGTGTGTGTCTTTTTACCCAAATAAACAGGGACAAAAGATTTGCCCATTTTTGTTTTTGTTTTTGGGCCACACCTAGCAGTGCTCAGGGGTTACTCCTGGCACTGCATTCAGAAGTCATTCCTGCCTCTGCACTCAGAAGTCACTCCTGGCAGGTTCGGGGGACCATATGGGATGCCAGGATTCGAACCACCGTCCGTCCTGGGTCAGCTGCATGCAAGGCAAACGCCCTCCTGCTGTGCTATCTCTTGGGTCCCAAGACTTGGCCATTGTTTTGACAGAGTGAGCAGTAATTTGTGACAGGTAAAGGCTGCCTTTTAGCAGGCAGAGAATGCAACTGGCAGGGCTCAAGCTTTGCATGAGGAGGCCTGAATTCGATCCCCAGCACCGCCCGGTCCCCTGGGCACTGCCAGGTGTGCCAACCCCTCTAACAGCAAAGGTGAACAGTGATCACTCGGGCCTTCTCAGCCTCTCTGTGAATAGCGTTTAGGCATATGTAAATGGGATATATAGATAATGGAACGTAACTGAACAGTGTTTAGCAAAAGCCAGAGTTATTGGGTTTTTTCTTGTTTGTTTTTTGTTTGTTTTTTGCTTTTTGTTTTTTTTTGGGGGGGGATGGGGTCACACCCAGCAGCATTCAGGGGTTACTCCTGGCTCTACACTCAGAAATGGCTCCTGGCAGGCTCAGGGGACCACATGGGATGCCTGGATTTGAACCACCATCCTTCTGCATGCCTACCTCCATGTTCTCTCTACGACCCAGAGTTATTGGGGGTTTTTTGTTTGTTTTATTTGGGGGCCAAACCGGGAGGTGCTTAGGGGTTATTTCCAACTCTGCGCTCAGAAATTACTCCTGGAAGACTCGGGGAACCACTGTCTGCCATGTGCAAGGCAAAGACGCCCTCCCCACTGTACTATTGCTCTGGCCCTTGAAGCCAGAATTTTTAACCCAGAGGGTCCCAGGAGAGGAATCTGCAGTGAAGGTTGTTCAGAGTGAAAAGGAAGAAGTTTTGGACGTGAAGCATCTTCCAAGGCATGGCTGGCCTTGAACTTCACTCACCTGGCAATAGACTTGGCCGAGGTTCACCCACCTACTGACTCTCACTTCCCGTTTCCTGTTTCCTTTTGGACATGATGTCAGTGAATCAAAAATTTGCTAAGGTTAGTTTTTTGTTTGGTTTGGTTTTGGTTTTGGTTTTTGGGCCACACCCAGCAGCGTTCATGGGTTAATCCTGGCTCTGTGCTCAGAAATCTCTCCTGGCAGGCTCAGGGGTACCATATGGGATGAAGGAATCGAACCCAGGGCTGTCCCAGGTTGACTGCATGCAAGGCAAATGCCCTACCACTGTGCTATCACTTCGTTCCCACCCCCCTTTTTTATTTTTGGGCCACACCAGCTTTGATCAGGGGTTACTTCTGGCTCTATGCTCAGAAGTTGCTCCTGGCAGGCACGGGGGGGGGGGGGGTATCATATGGGATGCTGGGACTCCAACCACTATTCGTCCTGTATTGGCCACTTGCAAGGCAAACAACTTACTGCTGTGCTATCACTCCGGCCCTATTGTTTTTTTCTACTTGATGTGTGTGTGTGTGTGTGTGTGTGTGTGTGTGTGTGTGTGTGTGTGTATGTGTGTGGTTTTGGGGGGCTACACCCAGTGGCGCTCAGGGGTTACTCCTGGCTCTGTGCTCAGAAATCGCTCCTGGCAGGCACGGGGGACCATATAGGATGCTGGGATTTGAACCACCGTTGGTCCTGGGTCGGCTGCTTGCAAGGCAAACATCCTACCGCTGTGCTATCTCTCTGGCCCCTTAATGTGTGTTTTTACATGTTGATACTTCACTTCTTCCTCTGAGCTCTTTTATTTATTTTTATTTAAACACCGTGGTTACATGGTTGTTCATAATGCAGTTTTTCTTTTTCACAAATAAAGTTGTTCATGATTAAATTACAGCCATACAATGTACAACCTTCACCAGTGCACTTTTCCCAGCATCAATGTCTCCAGTTTCCCTCTCACCCTCTCTGATGCCATCTCTGGTCATACAGTTTCCTTCTCTCTCTCTCCCTCTCTCTCTCTCCCTCCCCCCCTTCCTCTGAGCGATATTTTTGGGGTGTGGGGCTGTTTTCAGAGGTCACACCTGACAGTGCCAGGATTTGAACCATTGTCATTGCCACATGCAAGGTGTGCGCCTTAGCCTCTCCACTCTCTCTGCGGCCCCATGAACATTTTTCCCTTTTTAGGGGGGGGGAGTTACACCTGTGGTGTCCAGGGGATCGAACCTGGAGCTCTTGTATGCAAAACACCTGTTTTTCACTAAACCACATCCCAGGCTCCACAGGTGGATTTTTGTTTTGTTTTGTTTTGTTTTTGAGGCCATACTCAGCAGCAGCGGTGCTCAGATGTTACTCCTGCCTTTGCACTCAGAAATTGCTCCTGGCTGGCTAGGGGGACCATATGGTATGCGAGGAATCAAACTGGGTCCCTCCCAGGTCTGCTGTATGCAAGGCAAATGCTCTACTACTGTGCTATTTCTCCGGTCCCCAAAACCATCAGGTCACAAGGAGCCCTCCACCCCCTACCCAGTGACTTGTGAGGCCAGTGAGGTTCAGGCTCATTGCCGGGCCCCTGCTATCCCCAGACTTCTCGGAGCCACTGACCAGGCACTGCTGTTGCATTGAAAGGCAGGAAATTGGAATCCTGCCTTGCAGAACGCCTCCAGTGATAAGCTGGGCTAAAGGGGGATTTTCCAGTTAACCCAAGAGACCCCAGAGTCCCAAAGCCAGACTACAAGTCTAGTCCTTTGAAGGCAGAGAGGCAGCATGACATCAAGTGAGATTTCCCTGGCATTGGGACAAGATTTGGGACCACAGAAGCACCAAGCTGCCAAGGCTCTATCTGGGACCCCTCAAGGGACCCTTCAAAGTGTAGAAGAGGATCAGAGCCTAGAGAGGGAAAGAGCTGACCAGGGGAGCAGGGCTTGGGAGTGACCCTTGGGAGCAGACACTCAAGCAGGGGTCTCAAACTCAATTTACCTGGGGGCTGCAGGAGGCAAATTCGGGGTGATCCTTGAGTGCAAAGTCAGTAGTAACCCTTAAACATTGGGGGGTGTGACCCAAACAACTAAAACAAAACAAAAAAGATTCCTCTAGGGCAGGGCCACAAAATGTTGTACGGAGGGCCTCGAGTTTGAGACCCCTGCGAGAGTCTCTTGAGCCTGCCAGGAGTAATTCCTGAGCACAGAGGTAGGAGTAAGCACTGAGCACCACAGGTGTAGCCCCAAATAACCCCCCAAAAGAGGAGGCAAGGGGCCAGGGAGAGGCTCAAAGGGCTTGTACATGGGCTGAGAAGGCAGGAGGCTTTGGTTCTTCCAGCACCACCATGAGTGGTGGTGACACCCCTTCCCAGACACAAGCTGAGAATAGACCCTGAGCACTGTAGGGTGTGGTCCACCCCACCCCCAAATTAAAAACACAGCAGAGTGAGCTGACAATAGAGAAAGAACCAGAGAGTCCAAAGAGAAGATGAGAAGGGCTGGACTGATAACACAGCCGTAGAGTGTTTGCCCTGCATGTGTCTGACTCTGGAAGGACCTGGGTTCGATTCCCAGCATCCCATATGGTCCCCTTAGCCTGCCAGGAATGATTTCTGAGAGCAGAGCCAGGAGTAACCCCTGAGTGCAGCCCGGTGTAACCCTCCTCCCTCCCAAAACAAAACAAAAAAACAACAAAACTCAGTTCCAGCACCACCTGCTCCCCCCTCCAACCCGTCGAGCATCACCAGAAGGAACTTCTGGGCACAGCAGGTGTGGCCAAAGACCTCTCTGCCCCCCAATAAGTAAAATTACATTGACTCCCCCCTGAATACCTCAAAGTGTGGCCCCAAATTGGCTGTCCCGGGTTCCAATTGTTGTGCATCCCCCAAATATGAAAGAAGGAAATGTTGAAGCCAACCCGGAGTGTGGTTGGGGGGGACCCGAGGACCTGCAGATGGGAACCAGGTCCCACTGGACTCGGGTCTGGGGCTCTGGGCCGATCGTCTGGGCCCCCACCCTGCTCTCCTGGGTTTTCTCAGCTGCAAAAGGCTCGGGTGGGAGATCCCGGTGCTGCCCGTTGCAGCACTCCAGGGGCGACGCTGGGGGTGTTTCGCTGACCTCAGAGCCCGAATTAGCTGCAGGAAACAACGTTCAGCCAGAATAGCCGCCCCCAGGGGACCAAGAAGGTCCCTCCAGCACCCCCAAACCCCGTGGGCCTTCCTCCTGTCCCTCACCAACTCCTACACGCAGTCCCCCCAGGCTTGTCCTGACTGCAGGACAAAGCTGCAGGAAGGTCACTTCAAGATGACTCAAGGACCCCCGAGGTCAGCGGGTGACCTCTGAGCCCTCCATTCAAGGAGCCAGCAGGAAGGGTAAGGGGAGGCCTCCAGGGCTCTGGACCAGACCACTAGCCCACTGTCCTGGCCGGCTGCATCCTTCTGCATCCTGCAGAAGGGCCCAGGCAGTTCTAGAAGAGGGTCCCCGCCTGGTCCCCATCGACCCGAGAGAATGACCCCAGCAACATGCATTGGGCAGAGTTGGGACTGGGGTGCCAGTGGTAAGCCGGGCTCTGGGCCTCACCAGCACTGCCAGGCTTGCTTCTTGTCCATGGATTCAGGTTTTTTGAGGGGGTCACACCCGGTGGTGCTCAAAGGTTACTCCTGGCTTTGCACTCAGAAATTGCTCCTGGCAGGCTTAGGGGATCATATGGGATGCCAGGGTTCGAACCTGGGTAACTCGTGTGAAAGACAGGCTCTGAGCTATCTACAGCTCCTGCCCGGATTCAGCTTTTCAAATTATTTTTTGTTTTGTGTTTTGGGGGACAGAGGGTAGGTGGAGTTCTGAGCGACCCCTGGTGGTGCTGCAGGAGCATATTTGGGGTCGAGGTATGAGGCAAAGGGCCTTATCTCTGTGCTCTCTGGTCCTTGTCCTTTGTTTCCCACCTAAGAATAGTAATTTGGGGGCAGGAGAGAGAGTACAGCAGGTAAGGCCTCGAGAGCGGCCCGCCAATCCCCAGAATCTCATATTCTTGGAATCCTAGCATTGCCAGGAGTAATTCCTGAGCACAGAGCCAGGAGTAACCCCTGAGCTCGGTTGGGTGTGGCCGAAAAACCAAAAAAAAAAAAAAAAAAAAAAAGTGGAGTCAGAGGCCAGAGAGCTAGTTCAGCAGGTTTGACTGCCTGCCTGGCCTGCAGGAGACCTCAGGTTGGATCCCTGGTACCACAAGTTTCCTATAGTGCTGCCAAGAGTGGCCCCTCCCAGCACCACACTGGAACAGCCTCTGACCGCTAAAACTGTTTACCCTTCTTTGGAGACTGAGGAAATAGGTCAAGAGGTAGAGCATTTGCTTAGCAATCGGGACTTCAGGAATAAAGTGATCGTGACTCCGATAACAAATGTTTAGACTTTATAACCTGTTAACAGTTCCACTCATGGGCCTCTCTAACTCCAAGAGTTAAGCACAAAAGAACTTTCAATTCTGAAAGCCAAGACTTGGCACCACTCAGATGGTTTTCAAGAAGGAACTGGTTAAATAAATAATAATAAAATAACAAACTTTTTTGGAGAGGTTTTGGGTCACACCAGGTAGTGTTCATGGGTTACTCCTGGCTCTGCGCTCAGAAGTCACTCCTGGCAGGCTTGGGGAACCATATGGGATGCCGGGATTCGAACCACTGTCTATCCTGGATTGGCTGGAGACAAAGCAAACTGTTTACGCTGTGCTATATCTCCAGCCCCCAAAACACAAACTTTTTCCAGGGGCTGGAGCCATAGTGCAGCAGATAAGGCATTTGTCTTGCATGCAACTGACCTGGGTTCGATCCCTAAAACACCTACAGGTGTGACCCCAAAACAAACTAAACCAACAACAAAAATACCTTATTCCAGTGTTCTGCTGGAATATTATATGGTCACTACAAACAGTTCTAATGAAGAGCAGCAGCATGGAAAACATGTCTGCCTGTGCGTGCCAGCTGTAAGCCAGGATTGTGGCCCAGTGGAGGAGGCGCTGAAGGTTAGAGGTTAGAGGTCAGAGTGCTATGAGGCTTTGGTTCAATCCCCAACACACAAAACTAAAACTGTAGTGGAAGTGTAGAATGACAGCAGTAGATGTGTTAGGGGACCACATTGCTTCCTCTTTCTGTAGTGTGGTTTGTTTTGTAGTAAGCTGTATGTGTAATGACTGGAGGCAAAGATGAGATTATTTATGGACCTGTGTTCTTTTTCCTTTCCTATTTGATCAAGTTCCTACATCTGTAAATGTGGCAATTTGGGGGCCAGAATGGTGGCACAAGAGGTAGGGCATGTACCTTGCATGAGCTAACCTAGGACGAGCTGCAGTTATATCCCCCTACATCCCATATGGTCCTCCAAGCTGGGAGCAATTTCTGAGCGCATAGCCAGGAGTATCCACTGAGCATCACCGGGTGTAGCCCAACCTCCCACCCCCAAAGTGGCAGTTTAGAGGCCACAGGGAGCTAGTCAGGGTGAAGGCACCTCCTTGGCATGTAACTGACCTGATTCTTTCCCACCCTCATGTATGGGCCCCTAAGCACAGCCAGGAGTGAGCCCTGGGCACCACTGAGTGAGGCCTGACATCCCCTCCCTGAACAAAAGCAGAACTTAGGCTGCAAGCGGAAGATTCTTTTTTTTTTTGGAGTGGAAGGAGGTCACACAGGGTAGGGCTCGGGGCTTACTCCTTACTCTGTGCTCAGGGATCATGCCTGGTGGGACTCAGGGACTCATAAAGGATGCCAGGGATTTAACCTGGGTCAGTCATGAGCAAGGCAAATGCCCTCCCCACTGCTCTGTCACTCAGACCCCTCGTAGGGGAGATTTCTACCACTCTGTGTCTTCTCTGATCTAGGCAGTGGCTCTTTGTGATGGATTCAAAACCCACTTTGGCTCTGCACATGGGCCGAAGCCTTCAGCTCGATGCCTGGTCTGGAAGCATGTTAACACGAGTCATTGGAACCCTGTCTGGTTTCCACACTCCATAGCTTTCCCTGTGGACTCGGCTTCCCCTGACTTGCAGGCCTACATCAGTGCCAAGGGGCTCCCTTAAACCCAGCCTGGCTTCTATCCTGCTCTTTCCACAGTTGGGGTGCAGAGGGAGGGATCCCCAAGGCCCTCTGAGTTCTAAAACAGAATTCTCAGTTCTGTGCAGACAAGGGCTATGTTTGGCATTCAGGGAATCAGGTGAGCAGTGTGTGAGGGTCTCCATGGGCTGAGATCTAGCCAGTGGAGCTGTGGGGAGACTTGGGGGTTCACTGAGCTGCAGGGGAGAGGGGAAGGAAGAGTCAAGGCTGGACGCAGGCCACGGAGCTGGCACAGCCTTCGTCAGAGCCCAAGAAGGGCTGAGTGGGCTGTGACTCACTGTATGACTCACCGTGTGATGGTTCCACTTGGGGTTCCGGGGGAGACAGGCCAGCACCCCCGGATGACTCGCCATCCCTCTCTGGGAGGAAGAAGTCCAGGCCCCAGGGTCCTGCATCCCAGCACCATCCTGCTCTCTCAGGGCTCCCTTGGAGAACAGAGTTCTCTGCGTCTGTTGTAAAGACCCCCAAATCTGGACACTACCCCGCCTCCAGCTTCCTGCTCAGCATTGTCCTGACTGCTCCTTGGGGATATCTGAGAAGCCCAAACCGATCTGCTATTCTGTTCTTTCCTTGAGCAGATCTGTCTAGCTCACAGAATAGTCTTTGTGTGGGGGAGGCACACCTGGCAGTACTCAGGGCTTACTCCAGGTAGTTTTCAGGGGTACGTTGCAGTAATCAGGGCTTACTCCAGGTAGTACTCAGGAGTACTCCTGGCAGTGCTCAGGGTTTATTCCAAGTAGTGTTCAGGGATACATACTCCTGACAATACTCAGGTAGTGCTCAGGTGGTATTAGCAGTACTCAGGGCTTATTCCAGGTAATAGGGATCTCCTGGCAGTATCAGGGTTTACTCTAGCTCAGGGGTCCTCAAACTTTTTAAACAGGAGGCCAGTTCACTGTCCCTCAGACCACTGGAGGCTCTGACTATAGTAAAAACAAAACTTATGAACAAATTCTTATGCACACTGCATATATCTTATGTTGCAATGAAGAAACAAAACCGATACAAATACAATATGTGGCCCGCGGGCCATAGTTTGAGGACCACTGCTCTAGCTAATGCAAAGGTTCTCTTGGCAATACTCAGAGTTTACGCCAGGAAGTATTCAGGGGTGCTCCTAGCTGGTAGTACTCGGGGGACCATCTGCAGCATCAGGGATCAAACCAGGGTCAGCTGCATGCAGGTACCTTAACCCCTATTCTATCGCTCCGGGCCTCTATGTTCCTTTTCTTGATTTTCTCAGACATGAGAGTGTGGTTGGACCCTCATCACCAAGACTGGGCAGTACACAGAAACTATAAAGGAACCAGGAAGACTGGGGGGGGGGTCTGTGGGCTGGACAGAGAGGACAGAAACTGTAGCAGAAGCCCCCAAACAGTCAGGGCAAGGACCAGATTTTCTTTGGTTGTACTGTGTGAGGAAGCAGGTGCTTCATGTGATGAAACATGAAATAAAAATTTAAAAAATTGGAGCCAGAGAGAGATAGTACAGTGGTAGGGCATTTGCCTTGCACACAGCCGACCCAGGATGGACGGTGGTTTGAATCCCGGCATCCCATATGGTCCCCTGAGCCTGCCAGGAGCGATTTCTGAGTGCAGAGCCAGGTAGGAGGACAGGTCTTGCCAATGAATTAGATGTGGGGTGGGAGGAAAGAAGAGGCGGTCCTGAGGACAGAATCGTAGTTGAATTACATAACAGAGTCCTTGGGGAATAACTTCCCATGGAGGAAGGGGTTGCTGACCCCTGAAATGACACCTGCTATCAACACAGGATAGTCCCAAGAATCTGAGGCAGACAGACAGAGAGATAGCGGGATCCTCTTTGTGACTCAGAAATGCCATTTTCTCACCCAGGTTAGAGAAAAGGGTTTGCTTTGTGACATGCATTTCTTCCAGCCCATGAGCCTCACCACAACACACGTGACAAAGATCATAGCTTAGAGAGCAAAATCAGCCACCTGGAAAGCCTCTCTGATAAGGACTTTATGGAAATGTTGAGGATGCCCAGGGATCACAAAGAGACCATGAACAGGCAGTCAAGAAGACTCAAGAGGGTATCATGGGCAGGAGAGATAGCACAGAAGTAGGGCATTTGCCTTACACATGGCTGACCTGGGACGGGACCTGGGTTCGATCCCATATAGTCCCCTGATCCTGCCAGGAGAAACTTTTTTTTTTTTTTTTTTTTGGTTTTTGGGCCACACCCGGCATTGCTCAGGGGTTACTCCTGGCTGTCTGCTCAGAAATAGCTCCTGGCAGGCACGTGGGACCATATGGGACACCGGGATTCGAACCAACCACCTTTGGTCCTGGATCGGCTGCTTGCAAGGCAAACGCCACTGTGCTATCTCTCCGGGCCCCAGGAGAAACTTTTGAACACAGAGCCACGAGTAACTCCTGAATGCCACCAGGTGTGGGTCACAAACAAACAAACAAACAAATAAAATAAAAAGAGGATATGAGAGCAGAAATAAAAAAACTATAAGTGCAGGCCATGTGAGGAACATTCCAGGAGCCCATTTTAGCATATAAAGTGCCTATCTGAACTTTTTTGTTTGGGAGGAGGCGTTCTAGCTCACCCTGCTTAGAGCCTATTCCTGGCCCTGTGCTCAGCAGTGCCCCCAGAGTGGTACTTTGGGGGCCATTTGTAGTGCTGGACATCAAACTAGAGTTGGCTGCATGCAAGACAAGCACTTGACTTCCTGCTATCTCTCCAACCGCATGACTTTTCAATTTCAAAGCAGAATTGTTGAAAAGAGAATGAAGAGGAAACCAGGAGTATACAATGTCTGGGTGACCAAGACCAGAAAGTGCTGGAGGATTTGAGCAGCCGACACTCTTGAATAAAGGACTGTTGCATTTTGCTACCGGGTGGCTCTTGGCTAGCTAGTCTGATGGGGTAGCCAAGGGAGTAGCGATTACAGTTGATCACAAGGCTTCAGAGAAACTGGAAATTGAAATCTGAGGCTGAGAACAAAGGCCAATCATTTGTAGAGCCTTGCTATAAATGATGGAGAAAAATGAAGTCCTTCCGAAAGGAAAAGGGACCAAACAGAAAAAGAAACATTTTAATGGGGCAAAAGGAAGACTAGAGGGTTTGTTTTTTGTAAAAAAAAAAAAAATTTAGGGGGCTGAAGAGATAGCACAGTGTTAGGGTATTTGCCTTGCAAGCAGCCGATCCAGGATGGTGGTTCAAATCCCATATGGTCCCCCAAATCTACCAGGAGTGACTTCTGAGTGCAGAGCCAGGAGTAACCCCTGCGTACTGCTGGGTATGAACCAACCCCCCCCCCCCAAAAAAAATTGTTCGTTAGGACACAGAGGCAAGTGGAATTATCAGAACTTAGATCAATAAGTGTCCATTTATAATGATTGTTCTCTCTCTCCATAGTGTTAATAAAGTCAGTGTCTGAGGATTTCCTGGGCTGTGGTTGGTTCCAGTTGGGTCTCTGTGTTACTCTCGGGGCTCACTGAGCTTGATGGACTTGTATGGAACTTTCCTACCAGATTTGCTGAAATCCTACTGGGCTGACCCTATTATAAACTTTTGAGGTGCCAGTTGTGGAGCTGGGACATTTCTATCCGAGGGTCTTGGATGTGGCTGGGGAGCTGCTGTGCCTTCAAAAATCTGCCCGCCCCCTGTTCTGAGAAGCTCTTAGAGTTGCCAGCCTGGATCAGTCGTCCTGAGGACATTTAGCAGCCAGAACATTCCTTTGGATTTTTTTTCTTTTTTACATTTACTTATTTAGGTTTTTGGGCCACACCTGGTGGCATTCAGGGGTTACTTACTCCTGGCTCTGTGCTCAGAAATTGCTTCTGGCAGGCTCAGGGGACCATGTGTGATGCCATGAATCAAACCTAGGTCTGTCCTGGATCAGCCATGTGCAAGGCAAATGCCCTGCCACTATGATATTGCTCCGGCCCCTCTGTGGAGGTTAGTTGTGGAACTGAGCTGTTTTTCTGCCAGTGAGATGGTGGGTGTTCAGGGGGCCAAGACCAAAGGTGCTGACCATAGCTCGAGGTTGTTGGGAAGCCAACCACAGCCTGAGCAATATATCAAAGGGATGGGCACTTGCTTTGAGGAGGATGGGGTTAAGGTCTGGCACCATGTGCCCCCCCCCCCAGCACTGCAGGGAGCAGCCCTCAAACCAAAATAAATAAGTAAATTGATCAATAAAAAACTGTCAGGGAAGGAGAGAGAGGAGCAAGGAGAGAGACAGAAGAGAGAAGAGAGAGAACAGGTATTAAGGCATGCAGCTGACCCTGGTTAGATCCCCAAACATTGCATGATTATCCCTATACCCCCCATTGGGTGTGGTCCAAATCCCCCCACAAATCATATTGAATTTTTTATTTCTTTGTGTGTGTGTGTGTGTGTGTGTGTGTGTGGTTTTTGGGTCACACCCGGCAGTGCTCAGGGATTACTCCTGGCTTCATGCTCAGAAATCACTCCTGGCAGGCACGGGGACTATATGGGACGCTGGGATTCGAACCGATGACCTCCTGCATGAAAGGCAAACGCCTTACCTCTATGCTATCTCTCTGGCCCCGAATTTTTTATTTCTAAAACTATTCTTTTTAAATTTACTTTATTGAAAGAACATGCATTACATAGTTGACATAGGTTGATCCTAATACATTTGTTTCCAGATAAGCGAGAGCAAAGTTATTTTTAAAAAAAGAACAGAAAGGAAAAAGAAAAAGAAAGAGAAGAAAGAAAAAAATGTAAAAAGGGGGGGGGGCAAAGTGATAGTCACAGCATGTAGTTGATCCGAGTTCTATCCCTGGCATTCCATATGGTCTTCCAAGCCTGCAGGGAATGATTCCTGAGTGAAGAGCCAGGAGTAACCCCTGAGTGCCGCCGGGTGTGGCCCCCCAAAAAGAGTACTGTGACAAGGAAATTTATCATATCTCCAATGAGGTCATTATAGCCTTGGCAGGTTTATTAAGTTCTTGTTGCTAGCCGACCATTCTGTTATTTCATTTGTTTCCAAACATTAAGTGACCTCAGCTACACATTGGCTTCTAAAATGATGTGTTCCTATGGGGATGACAGCATCAAACAAACGAAGCTGTCTTGTGGCCTCGTAGTCCAGGAATTCAATGTGCTATTACTAATACTGTGGCTTTTGTGGGACTTGTTCTCAGTTGCCAGACCCCCAGAAGTAGAAAAGTGAAGAGCTGGAAAAAGGGTGACATCTAGTTCAACCTTTATGGAAAGCAATATGGAGATTCCTCCAAAAACTGGAAATCGAGCTCCCATACAATCCAGCTATACCACTCCTAGGAATATACCCTAAGAACACAAAAATACAATACAAAAATCCCTTCCTTACACCTATATTCATTGCAGCACTATTTACCATAGCAAGACTCTGGAAACAACCAAGATGCCCTTCAACAGACGAATGGCTAAAGAAACTGTGGTACATATACACAATGGAATATTATGCAGCTGTCAGGAGAGATGAAGTCATGAATTTTTCCTATACATGGATGTACACAGAATCTATTATGCTGAGTGAAATAAGTCAGAGAGAGAGAGAGACAAAAACGCAGAATGGTCTCACTCATCTATGGGTTTTAAGAAAAATGAAAGACATTCTTGCAATAATAAATTTCAGACACAAAAGAGAAAAGAGCTGGAAGTTCCAGCTCACCTCAGGAAGCTCACCACAAAGAGTGATAAGTTTAGTTAGAGAAATAACTACATTTTGAACTGTCCTAATATTGAGAATGTATGAGGGAAATGCAGAGCCTGTTTAGAGTACAGGCGGGGGTCAGGTGGGGAGGAGGGAGATTTGGGACATGGGTGATAGGAATGTTGCACTGGTGATGGGTGGTGTTCCTTTTATGACTGAAACCCAAACACAATCATGTATGTAATCAAGGTGTTTAAATAAAAAAAAATGCTACAAAGAGAAAAAAAAAACACCCTGATGATATCAGCCCAACTCCAGGCGTACCTGAAGTTTGGTCATGTTGGTATCTCTGCAGAAAATTGTAGAGGAGTGCTGAAGCAGGGCCATGAGTGAAGCATCAAAATTTAGATTGTATTTTTTTAGGGAGGGTTACACCTGGTGGCACTCAGGGGTTACTCCTAGCTCTGCGCTCAGAAGTCACTCCTGGCAGGCTCGGGAAACCATATGGGTTGATAGGATTCGAACCACCGTCTGTCCTGGATCGGCTGCTTGCAAGGCAAATGCCCTATTGCTGTGCTACCTCTCCAGCCCCCCCCCCCCCCACAGATTTAATTTTGAAGGAGGAAGACAGGCAGTATGGTGTGTGGCTGGAATTGCAATTAATCCATCGATGTTGGAAAGTAGGATTTAAACATGAGTAAAGCAGCAGTCTGTCCACCAAGAAGATTTTCTGTGTACCCACACACGCCAGCTACTCTACCCCAATTAGTGAAGCAGGCACACCCCACGACCCCGGGCACTTTGCCCCTCTTATTTACAAGTTGACTTTTTTTTTTCTTTTTCGTTTTTGGGCCACACCCGGTGACACTCAAGGGTTACTCCTGGCTCTGTGCTCAGAAATTGCTCCTGGCTTGGAGGACCATAGGGACGTCGGGGGATCAAACTGCGGTCCATCCTAGATCAGCAGCGTTCAAGGCAAACACCCTACTGCTGCGCCACCACCCCGGCCTCACAAGTTGACTATTTTGACCCTAACAAACACGTTTTGATCCCAACAAACATGATGTATAATGAAACCTTTTATCACCTTCTGGGGGAAAATATCTTTTCCTCCCAGACCCAGGGATTTGTTTTGATTGTTTGAGATTTTGTGATTGGCAATAGTATTAATATTTGTTTCTCATGCACATAATTCCAAAACCACACTTATCACCAGTGTACCTCTTTTCTTTCCCAAGAACCTCAACACCCCTCCCTCTCAATCCCAACTGCGTTGTGTGGATCAATTTCCTATTATGTGGCCTTTGGCCCTTTGTTGCTGCCTAGCTGTATATCTTTAAGTCTGATATATGAGTAAGATCATTTTGGATCTATCTAAAGGGCTCATTTCTCTGGAGGAGACTCACACCAGCAAACTGGGAGCTGGGCAGTACCAGTAGATAGAATATGGACTCCCCTTTGAACCTCCAAAAAAGAGGTTCTTTAAATTTTTTTAGCTTTGAGGTCACCCCTGGAACTACTCAGGGTCTACACCAGCTCTTGTGCTCAGGAGTGTTTGCAGATTGAATCTTGGTTGATGGGAGACCAGGCAAGTGCCTCAACCCCTGTACTATCCCTCTGGCTTTTTGTTTTTGGCTTCAGTTTTATTGTGAATTTACTGTCAGGAGGAAAAGAGGCCACATGGTGTAGTGACCACCTGCCCGGGCCTGAGAGAGGAGAGGAGAGAAAGAAAGTACACTTTTTTTGGGGGGGAAGGGGGTTGGGCCACACGCGGTAACACTCAGGGGTTACTCCTGGCTCTGTGCTCAGAAATCGCTCCTGGCTTGGGAAACCCTATGGGATGCCGGGGGATCAAACTGCTGTCCTTTCTAGGTTAGTGTGTGCAAGGCAAGCACCCTACCGCGTGCGCCACTGCTCCGGATCCTAGAAAGCAAGTACACTTTTATTTCTTCTGGTGTCTGAGGCCTACCGCCATTGCCTAGGGGTTTCAGAGAGAGGGAGAGAGAGTTAAATAGAAATTTGCCAGCCAGAGGAAAGAAAAGGGAATAGATGCAAAGCAGGCAGCATCTCCCTGATGCTTCATCTCTGGGTCTCTGCGGACTAGCAGGCGCTGCTTTGGTCACTATTCTGGGAGCCCCTCCCAATAGTCCAAATTTTTCCTTTTATACCCAGCATGATAAAGGGGTGTAATCAGGGCATGTTCAGGTTCAATAGTCTTACAATGGGGGCACCCAAGGGGCCTGTCAAAGTGCAACTGCCACAAAACACAGCCCTCTAAATGCCTCGGGGTCACTCAGTCCTTCTCTCAGGGACCCCTCTAAAGTGCAGTCATGGAGCCAGGGTACCTGCCTCCCTCTCTGTTGTTCTCATGCCCCCAGTCCAGCTGGCCTGTCCCCCAGTTTCCCCACCAACACCCATGCTCCAAGAGAAGGTTTTGGTCTTCGTCTTCTCTCACTGTTTGACTTCATTCTACAGGGTCCCTACTTTCTAAGTTGGAGCGGGGAGTCTCACTTGCATTCCATTTCTGCTTCTCGGACTCACTGAGGGGGGTGCAGAAGCAGAGAACTGAAAAGATTTGTTCTAGAATGTTTCAGCCCCGTGGGTCTCTCCGACTAGTGCCACTCTGGCCAGTATTTCACTTTCAGGGTGACGTCAGCCAAGAACACATTTCCTTCCGCCCCCCTGTTTCTCTAAGGCCAATTTCAGCTGCTCCCCTTCCTCCTTTCTGGTGCAGGTTAGCCTCTTATGAGCACTATTTGGTGCACCAACAAACAAACAAACAAACAACACGTACTATCGCCAGAAGATTGGCAGCCGCTGAAGTCCTGAGGGAATGAATCTACGTTCACTCTGGCCTGTGAGCCTTCCTTCTGCCTGCTCTGCTGGGGCTCTTCCCTCCCTGAAGAAGGCTTGGGGCCCCTGAAGTCACCTTGGTCTGTGACTCTGAACAGTCTGTGTAATTCTACACTCAGGGATCACTCCTGAGGGCAGTATGAACGGTGGTGCTCAGAGGACCATGTGGGGTGTCAGGAATTAAGCTGGGTCAGCAGTATTTAACGTAAATGTCTTACCCACTGTTCTCTCTCTCTCTCTCTCTCTCTCTCTCTCTCTCTCTCTCTCTCTCTCAAGGAGAAAAAAATTCCAGTGACTGTCCCAATATAAACCAGTGCTACAACGGCCCACCCTCCTCCCAAAGCGCATTCCCATTAGTGTAGGGAGAGGTAGGGGGGAAGCCTGAGGACCACTAAGAGTCCACCTGAACCCACTTCTAGCCATCTGAGCTGGCACCCAGTGAAGGCCTGGAGTCAGGGGAAAAAGACAAGGATGGCTGGGAGCCTGCTAAGCCTCCGAGCACTCCCCAGGCCAGGGAGAAGGACTCCAGTATGGGGCCTCCCCAAACCCCATACCTGGCAAGAGCTAGTCTCCAGAATCAAGGAGGAAACTGGAAGCCAGATGAAGTGACCATCTTTCAAGGCTGTATCATGTTTCTGGCCCCAACCACTGAGCTTTTGATCTTGTTAATAGACATTGTGTACTTCCCCAGAAAAATTCAGACATGCACAGATATTTGCATATCATTAGGGCTGGCCCCACCCCTCCCAGCCCAATCAGTATTTGAAGGTCTGTGCTGGGGCCTGGATGTAGTTCAGTGGTAGAGCATATGTCTCACACGTGTCTGTCATTCATCTCAGAATCCTTAGCATTACACCGAGCAGGTGTCTGGCATTCATGAACAAAATGTGATACACAGGATTATGTCACTATGCCAGATATTATAGGATAGGTACAGGAATATGTCACAGCCAGAAAGAAATATCCCAAAATAGAAATTTTTTACATGATTAAGGCATTATAGGTTTATTTTTATTTTTTTTAAACTAGATCTACGTTGGGGCCGAAGCGATAGCACAGCAGTAAGGCATTTGCCTTGCACATGGCCAACACAGGATGGACCCTGGTTTGAATCCCGGCATCCCATATGAGCCTGCCAGGAGCAACTTCTAAGCATAGAGCCAGAGCACCACAGGGTGTGACCCAAAAACCAAATATATATCTATTTTTTCCAAACTTTTCATAATGTACACAAATTACTTTGCTAATGAGAAGAGTAAATTTTCTTGCTACTTGATTAAAGAGGGCTATAATTGGGACAGAGTGATAGAAGAATGGGTATAGACTTTGAGTCATGCAGCTGACATGGATTCAATTCCTGACACCCAATCTAGTCCCCTGAAACCATCACGAGTGAGAGTAACTCTGGGGCGGGGCATCACCAGGCATGGCCCCAAAACAAAAACAAACAAAAGATGGCTAATCTTTATTTCAGTCACCATGTGAGAAACTGGTGAATGCTGTTTCTCCTTGGTAAGTACCATCAGCTAACTGCCAAAGGAAACAGGACAGACCTCAAGGAACCACTTAGGAAGATGTGCTCAGAAAGATCTGAGAGTGCATCTGGGCCTGCCAGACTCCAGGTGGGAGATTATGCATAAGAAATGTCTTTGTTTTTGAAAAAGTTCAAATGTTATCTTTTTAAAATTTACTTTATTTAAAGAGCATGTCTCATATAGTTGACATAGTTGATCCTAATATATTTGTTTCCAGGTTAGTGGAAGTGAAATTATTAAACTAGAATAAAAACGAAATAAAAAAAAGAGGAAAAAGGGGCCGGCGAGGTGGCGCTAGAGCTAAGGTGCCTGCCTTGCAAGTGCTAGCCAAGGAAGAACTGTGGTTCGATCCCCTGGCGTCCCATATGGTCCCCTCAAGCCAGGGGCAATTTCTGAGCGCTTAGCCAGGAGTAACCCCTGAGCATCAAAGAGGTGTGGCCCGAAAAACCAAAATAAAATAAAATAAAAGAGGAAAAAACAGAATATAGCGATGCACAAATTTGTGGAAATTATTGTATCTCCAATGAGGTCATGGATTCATTGCTAGAGGTTGAGTAAGGGGCCGGAGCAATAGCATAGCAATAGAGCATTTGTCTTGGTTTGATTTTCAGCATCCCATAATGTCCCCTGAGCCTGCCAGGAGCGATTTTTGAGCAGAGAGTCAGGAGTGACCCCTGAGTGCTACCAGGTGTGACCCAAAAACAAACAAAAAAAAGGGTTGAGTAAGCTCTTGTTGCTAGTTGACTGTTCTTTTACAGTACTTCATTTGCTTCTGAGCATGAGGTGGCTTCAGATACACATTGGCTTCTAGATTGCTGTGTTCCAATGGGGATGACAATATTAAACAAAAATGGAGTTATTGCGTGGCTGAGAATGCGGCCAAGCATTCCAGGAATTCCAAGCACTATTGCTGAGTCTGTGGCTTTTGTGGGGGTGTTTTTGACTGCATCAGGAAGTACAAGAAGGCAGGGGAAGTTACCCACACTCACTCCAAAATGAGTTCTGGTGATACCTGCCCAAATACTGGCATCCCTCGAGTTTTGGTCAGATTGGTGTCTCTGCAGAGAGTCTTAGTGGAGTGGTGAAGCAGGGCCATGGGCTAAGTGTCAATTCTGGGTGATGGAGGCAGCAATCATGGTTTTGGCAGGGCCGAGACTTGGCTAACCATCTCCTTCTTGCTTCCAGCTGAGTGGCAAGTGTACCGTAATTTCTCATGGCTTGGTTTATATCTCTTTAGAGAACAAAGTGACTCTATAGAGTTGGCCAGATACACACATGGCAACTGCATTTGTGGTCAAAATTTTATCTTGAAAAAAAAAATAATCTTGAAATAGCATCAGACTTAGACCAAATATAAAGATAGTACAATTGAAGCTGAATAGATGGTGCAACAGGCTGAGCATGCACCCATCAGAGTGTGACCCTCCATCATCACAGAGAAACACTCCAGCACCAAACAGAAGGGCAAGCCTCAGCATCGCTGGGTGTGCCCCCCCCCAAACAACAAAAAGAAGTGTGACTAATACTTTTTGTTTGTTTTTGGGTCACACCTGGCAGCAGCGTTCGGAGGTTACTCCTGGCTCTGTGCTCAGAAATCGAAGGACCATATGGGATGCCGGGAATCGAACCCTGGTCCACTCTGGGGGGTTTTACGGAAGGCAAGTACCCTATTGCTGTGTTATCTCTCTGGCCCTAAGTGCGATTAATTTCTGAAGAATCTTCCAAAGGGAACTCGAGAATGTCTTACTATATTTGATTTATAACTCACTTCATAAATAAGTATCTCCTTTCTTTACTCTTCTATCTTCCTTCCTCCCTTCCCTTCCCTTCCCTTCCCTTCCCTTCCCTTCCCTTCCCTTCCCTTCCCTTCCCTTCCCTTCCCTTCCCTTCCCTTCCCTTCCCTTCCCTTCCCTTCCCTTCCCTTCCCTTCCCTTCCCTTCCCTTCCCTTCCCTTCCCTTCCCTTCCCTTTCCTTCTTTCTCTTTTTTGGCTCTGCACTCAGGATTCACCCCTGGTAGACTCCCTGGAACCATGTGGAATGCCTAGGATCAAACCTGAATCAGTCATGTTCAAGGCAATTTTTCTATCCACTGTACCATCTCTCCAGCCCCATTTTATTCTTTTTACAACAGTGTTATGAGGTATAAACCATATCCTATACCAGTGGTCGGCAACCTGTTTTTTCAACTGAGCCAAATGTCGCCAAAACCACGATTGAAATTTATTTTGAGAGCCGCACAGAGCGCGCACTGACAGAGGTGAGGAGCAGAGTCCTGACTCCTAGAGCGGCCGCCCGGCACACAGAAGAGCCAAATTAAAAGTGTAAAGAGCCACATGTGGCTTGCGAGCTGCAGGTTGCCGACCACTGTCCTATACCATTCACCTATTTAAGATATTCATTTAAATGGTATATTTACTTTTTTTTTGGGTGTTGGGCCACACCTAATGACGCTCAGGGACCACTCCTGGCCATGTGCTCAGAAATTGCTCCCGGCTTGGGGGACCATGTGGGACGCAAGGGGATCTAACCACGGTTTGTCCTAGGTCTGAGCTTGTAAGGAGAACGCCCTACTGCCACCTGCACCACCGCTCTGGCCCTTTAATGGTTTATTTTTTAAATGCATTCACAAATTAGTGCAATTTTAGAACATTTTCATCATTTCAGAAAAGAAATTGTATACCCATGACCTCTCTTCCTCCTGAAACATCACTAATTCAGCCCAGAGAAAATCTAAATATACCATCTCTCTGGACTAACCTATTCTGGACATTGCATATAATTCAGATAAATATAAATTACAAAAAAATATGACTTCCGATTCATTTCTTTCAGTATGTTTTCAAGATTCATCCAGTGTCTCTTGTATCAGTTTTTTCTCCTTTTTTTTTTTTTTTGAACACACTCAGTGGTACTCAGGGGCTACTCCTAACACCATGCTCTGGGATCCTACCTGGTGGTGTTGAGGACCCTGAGATACCAAGGATTGAACCCACTTCTGAACCCAAAGTCTGTGCTCCGGTTCATGAAGCCAATTGGAGCTTCACTGGAGCTGGAGCCAGAAAAGTCTCCTTTGTCCCTGGGCAGGGTTCTAGCTGGAATCTGCAGCAGAGGACTGAGGAGGAGGAGGCATGATTGACAGCATGAAGCCCTTCCAGCCTCGGGAAGGGATCTGGAAAATTCCCCACCTGGCCCAGGGCCCAGAGAAAGCAGGGGGTTCTGTGGAGGCTCTTCCACACCCTTTCCCAGGAACTGCTCACAGGAGCCCAAGGGTGTCTGAAGCCAAGTTTCCCTTTTCCCAGCAGCTCCTGAGCTTCAGTCACTGGCCTCAGAAAATGGGGGCCCCAGGTGTCCCGGAAAGAGGTGTGGGGGGGGGACCCGCAGGCTGGTGCTAGGAAGGAGTTGGCCCTTGCTGGGAAGAGCTTTCTGCAAGAGGCCTGGTCCCCTCCCTCCGCTCCACTTCCTGCACCTGGGAGGTTAGGCCCAGCTGGAGGCTGGAAGCCCCAAGAGGCCCTGCTGCTGGCCCCCAGCCAGTTTGCCCACAGGGCTCCAGCCTGGGCCCTCCTGCCTTGCAGGAGGCCTGAAGAACAGAAGCTTCCATCCTGCTTCACAGCTGCCCCGGGTCCTCCCCTCACACTCCTCACTAAACATAGCAGTTCTCTCTGTCTCTGTGTCTTTGTCATTCAGATGGTCTATGGAGATCTCTGCTCTTCCCTCTTGGGCCAGGGACCCCATGCGGCTTCTTCCATGTGGCTTTTGTCGAGATCATTTGTCCTCAGAGCCAGGAAGTCAGCCTTGCCTCAATCTCCTTCAGCTCCCTCAGGGGACCTCGGGCTTCAGGTCACTCCAGGGCTGAGGTGAGACCTTGTGGGTGACAGGTTGAAAAGCAGATCCAAAGGAGGACCAGCTGGAAAGGGGACGGGGAGGAGGAAGGACACTATCTCTGAGAGGAGGAAGGACACTATTTCTGAGAGAGCTTCCTCTCATTCCAGCTCCTCCCGCAGTGCACAGCACCCACGCCTGCAGACACGCACCATTGTTGCAGGTTGTGGGCAGTTGGGCCTGAGAGACCCACTCAAGTTAAGGCTCTTGTCTTGTATCCCGCTGACCCTGATTCAAATCCCCAGTACTGCACATGAGCCCCAGAGCACTGCTAAGAGCAAGGAATGTGACCCAGCCCCCCCCCACCTCCTCACCCCAGAATTGCACCCTGAACAAAAGTGGGAAAGGAAATTGGGAAAATGACATTAAAAATCTAGATTTGGGGCCAGAGGGATAATACAGCAGGAAGGGCATTTGCTTTGCATGTGTCTGACCTGGGTTCAATCCCTGGCATCTCAAATGGTTCCATGAGCACCACCAGGAATGATTCCTGAATGCAGAGCCAGCCAGGTGTAAGACCTGAGCACTGCTGCTGTCGCTCAAAAGTCAATAAATGAATGAATGAATGAATGAATGAATGAATGAAAACCAGATCTCTGGATTTTTGGAAACTATAAAAGGTACAGTATCTTTTAACCTCTTTTTTACCTGGACAGTGAGGACAGGGCCAGGAAGGTTCCAGAAACTATACAGTAGAGGAAGAGAGAGAGGAAGAGAGAGAGAGAGAGAGGGAGAGGGAGAGAGAGAGAGAGAGAGAGAGAGAGAGAAAGAGAGAGAAAGGAAGAGTGAGAGAGGAGAGGAGAATGAGAAGGAAAATAAGAGAGGAGAGAGGATTGAGAGAGAGGAGAGATATGGAGAGGAGAGCAGGAAGAGAGAGAGAGAGAGAGAGAGAGAGAGAGAGAGAGAGAAGAGAGGGAAAGACTGTGACTTCCAGACCAGGCAATCTGCTCGCTCACTCTCTCTCCGGGAGCAAAATAACTGTCCGTAGACCATCATGTGGAACTCTTGGAACCGAGCAACAGGTAGGTCTTGGCTTCTTCAATGGGTGACAGGATTAAAGGACATAATTTACGTGCAGCCTTGGGGGGGATGACCAAGTGCGTGTGCAGTGTCACTAGGGACCCCAGGGGTGCTCAGGAAGAAGGAAGTGGGACTGGCACCCTTCGGTGGCATTTCCTGCCCATTTTTCGGTGTCCCTTGCCAAGTTGCCCTTTGTCCAGGGCCTCTGGGCTCCCAGCTGGCTGGAGGCACCGAGTTATCTACGGGGCCTGGAGCACTGGGCCCGGGCTGGGTAATGACCAGCCTTCCGCTCTCCTGAAGCTTCCGCTGGGGGGCTGGAAGGCTGCTCGTCCAGATGGCTAATTGCTTTGTGCCTGTTTCTGCAAATCACAGTGATTCACTGTCCCTGCTGCAAACATGCTCTCTTTTCAAAGATTTAATGGTTTCCAAAATTAATTTAGCCTCATCTGTTATCCCCCTGCCCTTCTGCACTGCCCCCCCCACCCCAGACCCTCCCCTATACGCAGGATGGAGCTGTCCAGCCTTGAAAACTGGTTTGCATTCTGTAGGGTGGTGGGGGGAAGCATGGGGTGGGGGGGCAGGTGTTTCACCTAGGTCACCTAGCACAGGCAGAGGAGGGGTCCTGGGTGGAGGGTGGAAGCCCAGGAGAGACAGGGTGGAGTCAGTACCGCCCTTTCCAGTCCCCTAGTTCTGGGGAAAGAGCTCCAAAGAGTTTCCTACTTGCCTTGAGGAAGCAACATGTCAGGTTGCTGGTTGAGATTTAGCCTGTTCACAGAGGTCATGAGGCATGAGTCCTGAGTCTGGAGAAAGGTCAGGTATTGGGGAGAGGTGTCACGTTCTATCATCCTCACTTGTTTTTTTTTTTTTGTTTTGTTTTTGAGACCCAAACGGGTCACACCTGGCAGCACTCAGAGGTTACTCCTGGCTCTGTGCTCAGAAATCAGTCCTCACAGGCTTGGGGGACCATATGAAATGCTGGGATTCGAACCACCTTTGGTCCTGGGTCGGCCGCTTGCAAGGCCACTGCTGTGCTATTTCTCCTTGCCCCCTCACTTGCTTCTTAGCCCTGTTCTTCCCTGACAACATACAGATCATAAAGCTCGTGTAATTTCTCTATTTGCCTATTGTTTGTATATATATATATGAATATAAACTTATACATGAACATATATACATATATGAAAATATTTCTGTGTGTTTCACATATATATACATATATATGTTCACATCTAGGTATACATGTCTATATATATTTGGGTATGGGGGTCATACCTGGTGGTGTTCTGGGCTTACTTCTGGCTCTACACTCAGGAGTCACTCCTGGTAGCCTCGGGAGACTATCTGGGGTGTTGAGAATTAGATCTGGGTAGGCTGCATGCAAGGCAAATACCTTACTCACCTCACTATCTCTCCAACCCATTTCTCTTTCCTTTTTAAGTTTTTTTTGGTTTTTTTGTTTTGTTTTGTTTTTTGGTTTTTGGGTCACACCTGGTAGGGCTCAGGGGTTATTCCTGGCTCTACACTCAGAATTGCTCCTGGCATGCTTGGGGGACCATATGGGATGCCGGTATTCGAACCACCGTCCTTCTGTAGGCAAGGCAAACGCTTTACCTCCATGCTATCTCTCCGGCCCCTCCTTTTTAAGGTTTTTTTTTGTTTTTTGTTTTTTCAGGCCACACCCATTTGATGCTCAGGGGTTACTCCTGGCTAAGCGCTCAGAAATTGCCCCTGGCTTGGGGGGACCATATGGGATGCCGGGAATTGAACCACGGTTGTGATCTTTCCTTGGCTAGTGTTTGCAAGGCAGACACCTTACCTCTAGCGCCACCTTACCGGCCCCTCTTTTTTAAGTTTTAAGCCATAGATCAGAGTGCTCAGAAGCTATTCCTGGCTCTGTGCTTAATAAATCACTCCCAGTGATGTCCAGGGATGAAGTATTGTACTGGGGATCCAACCGGACCAGCTGTGTGCAAGTGCCTTACGTGCTTGTACTCATCTCTCCAGCCCCCATTATTAATATCCGTAAGAAGCATTTACTGAGCCTTTCTATGTGCCAGGGTCCTTCTAGGTCTGGATATATAGAGGTTAAAAAAAACTCATCTAATCCTGACCCTTCAGAGCAGAGAAAGAAGCTCTAGGCCCTTGAGAAGAACAGATTTATGATGTCTTCACTTTACAAAGTCCTACTAAGAGAATGGCTTCAGGCAATGCTTATCAATGGTCAATACTATCAAGAGGAAAACCTGGCCGGAGAGATAGCATGGAGGTAAGGTGTTTGCCTTTCATGCAGAAGGACGGTGGTTCGAATCCCAGCATCCCATATGGTCCCCCGAGCCTGCCAGGGGTGATTTGTGAGCATAAAGCCAGAAGTAATCCCTGAGCGCTGCCGGGTGTGACACAAAAACAAAAACAAAAAAAGAGAAAGACCAATATAAGAGACTGGAGTGATAGCACAGGGGGTAGGCCATTTGTCTTGCATAGGGCTGACCTGGGTTCCAACCCATATGGTCCCCTGTGCTGCCAGGAGTGATTTCTGAGTGTAGAGCCAGGAGTAATCCCTGCTGCTGGGTGTGACCCAAACACACACACACAATCAAGTACAATTCTCAACACTGCCGCTGTGATTCACAGAGCCACACAAGTGAGGTTTGGCATCATACAACCAAGTATGTGGCCCACCGCATTGCAGCAACCACAGAGGGAAAGAAGGAGAAAACCAGCCAAAGACCCATGTTGAAGTCTGAGAGAAGAGCTAAGAAGTGGTTGTTGCATGAACAAAATGACACATGTCTGCACAACAGAATATTAACCAGCCTTAGGATGGTGAGAGATGTGTGAGATGACACCCAGCTATTATCCAAAACAAAGGTGTTCCCCCAACTTCCTCTTTCCTTTTTACCTAGTCCTTTGATATGTAAAAGTCCACCTGGCTCCCACCAGACCCTGCCCCGCCCAGTTGGATTTGTATTGGAGAATAAAGAGGTTTTCAATTTGGCTTGGCACACACACAGAGGACCACAAGGTGAGAAGCCAATCTGATGCCATGATTCTCTCCTGACTGGATGGGTTTAGGAAACATGTGCAGCTTCCCTGCATCAGATCCATTCACCTGGGGTTGGAAATATGGTGCATGGGGATTTATTTTACAATTGGCGCCCAAACAGGGAACTCATGGGATGCAAGGGATCGAACATAAGTTGGTCACATGCAAGGCAAATGCCCTATCCACTGTGCTATCACTCAAGTCCCTAGTTAGTACACATTTTGAAAGCACTAAGAAAGGGATGAGGGGCTCTTCTTATGTGTATAGAGTGACATTTTAAGTGGGTTTTTTTTGGGCAGGGGACATACCTGGCAGTGTTCAGGGGTTACTCCTGGCTCTGCACTCAGAAATCACTCCTGGCAGTGAGTTCAGGGGACCATATGGGATGCCAGGGATAGAATCTGGGTCCATCCTGGGCCATCTGTATGCAAGGCAAACGCCCTGCTGCTGGGCTATTGCTCTGGCCCTTGAGTGCATTTCATGTAGAATTATGTGGTGCAGGACTAGTTTCCAGACTAGAACTTCCTTACTGGCTGTTTTTGGTTCAAACTTCGTCTCTCCAGTGGTCCCCTGCACCTACCAGATAGGGAGAAGCGGCAAAAAGTCAGATTTTGGAAAGGTAAACACAGCAACTCGACCACTAGGAGGGAGCTCAAGAAGCAGGAAGGAGATGAGGGATTACAGGGCAGGGGAGGGAGTTTCTAGCAGGCAGAAAGGTTCAGTTCTGCAGGATGAAAAGCTGTAGAGCTGGGCCACTGAACTCTGTGGACCAGCTGCTGAACAGAGGTGGAGATGGTCATGTGAGGTGATGGATTTTTAGCACAACTTAAAAATATTCTCACTTAGTAGGGCCAGAGAGATAGCACAGTGGTAGGGTATTTGCTTTGCATGCAGCCGACCCAGGATGGAACTGGGTTTGATTCCCGGTGTCCCATATGGTCCCCCAGCCTGCCAGGGGCAATTTCTGAGTGCAGAGTCAGGAGTAACTCCTGAGTGTCACCAGGTATGACCCAAAAACCAACCAATCAATCAATCAAGTCTTTTTTAATATTATCATTTTTATTTTTGTTGTGGAGATGGACGGAAGCCAAGGCCTGATACAGGTGTGAGTGCTCAACCTGCTGTGTGTAAACACGCCCCAGTGAGCACTACAATCAAAGATGTGCAGGCATGTATGCGACTCTCACACACGTGTGTGTGTGTGTGTGTGTGTGTGTGTGTGTGTGTGTGTGTGTGTGTAGGTGGGAAATTCAAGTGGCAGGAATCTTTGTCTTCTTCCCCCTATTTTAGGAGGGCTCCACACATGGTAGTGTTCAGGGCTCACCTCTGGATTTGTGCTCAAGGATTACTCTTGGCAGGGGCTTAGGGGACTATATAAGGTTTCAGGGCTTGAACCCAAATTGGTGGGATCCAAGGCAAGCATCCTCCCTGCCATTTTCTCTCTCTCTCTCTCTCTCTCTCTCTCTCTCTCTCTCTCTCTCTCTCTCTCTCTCTCTCTCCTCTCTCTCTCTCCTCTCTCTCTCTCCTCTCTCTCTCTTTCTCTCTCGACCCCCTGACTGCTTCTTTGCTCCAGCTTTGTGACTCATAATCTGTCTAAGTCTGAGCATGGCTTTTGCATCTTTATTCGCTGAATCAACCTAGACCTCCTGTTTACACAGCATGCTCAGAGTCCTTTGAGGCATCTCCTTAGCTTGTCTTGCTTCAGTTTGCCAGGACTGTTCTAAATGCTTGAGGCTGAAAGGTGATCAGTACATGCCTGGGTCTGATCTTCAGCATATTAAAAAACAAACAAAGAAACAAAAAACCCACAAACAACACACCACTTAGAAGACAATGTAAAAGCCACATATGTCAATGATCTAACTACCTAAAATAGTAGGCAATGTTTTAAAATACTTCCTTCAGCACTTTATGCATAGAAACAAACTCACAAACATACAAAGAACTAGGTGTCTTATTTCATGCCTGATGATTATTTGGGGACTGCACTCAGAAGTGCTCAGGGGATAATCCCAGCTGGGTACAGAAGACCGAACTTGGGTCTTAGACATGCAAGGCATGCACTTTCCTACTGAGTCACATCCCCAGTGTCTGGGAGTCTAGGGATGATGAAAGTCTGCTCCAAGCACCTGCATGACACAGACCTGCTGTCTCAGCAGCCCTGCACGAAGGTCCCCAAACGACACGCAAGTCCCACTTGTTCTACCCTGCATGGGAAATGATCCCTGCCACCGGATTTCTCAGAGAGCCCAAACTCAGGTAGGAGAGAGGAGTTGCTCCTTGCAAGAAAGGAAGGTCCATCCTAAATTCTACCAGGTTTATTGTGTCTGTGTCCTTCCCTCAAAAGAATTTTAGGTGGGAGAACCGGAGCAATAGCACAGTGGTAGGGTGTTTGCCTTGCACGAGGCCAACCCAGGACAGACTCCAGTTCGATTCTCGGCATCCCACATGATCCCCCAAGCCAGGAGTGATTTCTGAGCTCAGAGCCTGGAGTAATTCCTGAATGCTGCCAGATGTGACCCAGCCCCCCCCCATAAAGAATTTCAGGTGGGAAATAAAATATTGCAGATGATTTATTTGGGAACATGATGAAAGCGAGTTTAAAGCTCAAGAGAGCCTGAGAGGTGAGAGAGCACAGGATGGTTTTGAGGATTTTTACCCTTTCCCCAACTTCCTGCCTATTTCACCTGGAAAGGGAGACCCTCCCTTAGCTGGATGGGGTCTGTAGTTGGTAATTTAAGGGGGGAGGAGAGACAGAAACCTGAGCAAGAAAGATGCAGCATGTAGAGAAGAAACAGGTTGGGTGCAGAAAATCTGACCACCCACACATGGTGGTTAGAGCCTTGTAATAAAGCTGGATGTCTCTGAAACCTGACTGTTGTGGGTCATTTCTTCGCAGTCACCCTGATACCTACAGATCCACCAGGCTGGAGGGGCTGCAAGCACCGGGCTGGGCCGAGAAAAGTGCCATTGATCCATCCACCATGCACCACTAGGACTCTATAATTAATAATTAATACAACAAGGGATGTTGATTTTAGGCCTAGATCTGGGATTCTTGACTTTAGGAGTTAATCAGGCTTTCCTGGGGGAAAACCACTGCTCTTGAGTCTGGCTGTTTCAAATTGTAGTTCTGTTGCCCCTCATCCCTAGGATTCAGTCCTGCCCTGGGCCTGGAATTCTCTATCACAAGTTCTTTCCAACAGTCTGAATCTCATGCCTTTGAGCTGGTGTAGGTTCCAGTGTTTTCCCCAATACACATGATCAGAGTCTCCCTAGCTCTCTGCCTATAATCACACTAATATATTACATATATAGGATGAGTTTCAGGTAAACATTGAGGCAGAAGTGCTCTAACCCGCAAATCTAGCCTGAATATCCCGATTACTTCCCTTGGTTACCATCTCGAACCCAGAGCCTCATGTCTGCCAGGACATCACCCCCTAACAATAACTATTTCCAAAATGAGTCACTTTGACCTCATCCCTTTTTTTCATCTTACTAGGAAGAAAAGTTTAGACCTGAGTTTCTATTGCTGGGGGCCTGAATGAGTGCAGGTAGGGTGCTGTCCTTGCAGGGTCACCCAGATTTCACCCCAGCACCACCTTTGATCCTCCTGAGCTTGCCAGAGGGACCCCTGAACATAAAGCCTGGCATAGCCCATGAGAACAGACAGGTCTGGTTCAGAATTTTTAAAAAGAGTAAGGTGGGGCCACCCCCGTTGTCTGCTGGCTGGAAGTCGCTGAGTGGGCCTGGGAGCCAGGGCGGCCTTACACCCCAGGAATCATACTGGATACCCCAGGCTTTGTTGTCTTTTTTTGAAAGAGCTATGTGGGTCTCTACCGGGCTCTGGGTAGCGCTGCCAGAGGCAGAGAAAAGGTCTCATCTCGGCCATCCCATTCCAGGCCTAGGAAGGGTCCATTGCAGACCAGCTACCAGCTCTCTCCTTGGAGAACCAGGGGTTGTGTGTGAGGGGTGTGTGTGTGGGGGGAGGGCAGCTTCCTACAACTCCCTCAAACCCCTAGGCCAGGTTACAGCCCCCCAGATCCTGCCTCCAAAGATGCAGGTCATTCCAGAAGAAAACCCCCTTTCACAATCCTCAAGCACCCACACCCTGGCATTGCTCCGACAATTGGCCTTTTTCCTGGAGACGCTGAAGTTTGATGTGCATCAGAATTTCCAAAGGCTGCTGCCTTGCACCTCCCCACCAGCCCACCCAGGGGCTTCTTGCAGCTCTTGGCAAAAAAAAAAAAAAACGAGAGAGAGGAAAGGGGAGAAGAGAGAGGGGAGAGGAGAAAGGAGAGAGGGGAGAGGGGAGAGGGGAGAGGGGAGAGGGGAGAGAGGGGAGAGGGAAGACGGGAGAGGAGAGAGGGGAGAGGGGTGAGGGGAGAGGGGAGAAGGAGAGGGGAGAGAGAGACAAAGAGAGAAACAGAGAGAGACACCAAAATCAGCCAAGGGGCAAGGTGGAGACTCGGTTCCCCACTCTGGATCTGGACCTGTCCAGCCACTCCCGGTTCTCCCCACACTGGGGCCTTGGGGCGCCCCTGGGATGCCCAGTATGGTGGTGACCCTTGCAAAAGCTGTCCCCCTACAAACCCTCCACCTCTGCGCGCAAGGAGGGGGCTCTCCAGGGCTCATTCTCCCACCCACAAGGCTCCCAGAGAATACTATTCAGTTGTCCCCCACCCACTCGGGCCCGCACCCCAGGGGTGCATTGGCGAGCCTGGCCCAGTGCTCGGAGCTGGTTTCCCCAGGCCCCTGTGGGAGGCAGGCCTGGCTCCCCGGCTGCAGAGGCTTCAGGACCGGGGGTGGGGGTAAAAGGATTTTGGCTTCTGCAGCTTCGATTTGGGACTTTACTAGGGACTCTCCTCCCCTTCTCTAAGAATCCTAGCCCGCCCGCCCCCCCCCCCCCCGGTTCAGCCCCGAACACTCCCTCCTTGCTTGGCTTGTTAGAGAACTCCGATTCATCCCTTAAGACCCCACTCAAAAAATCAGACGCCTTCTCCAAGCCTTGTCTGCTCTACTGACAGGGTGGATATTGCTCTGTGCTTCTAGGCACTGGGTTCCCTTGCTGGCTCATCACTCAGCAATGAGTAGAGTTTGCATGTTCATTTTCCTCCTACTTGCTCCTCCAGGGCAAGGGCTGTGTCATTGGTCTTTGAAAATGAAGGAAGGGCAGATCCTAAAAATTGCTCCAGCACTAGGTGTGTGAGGATGAGCTCCCATTCCGCTGGATTTTTCCTTTTTTAGGAGTTCTGAATTTCTGTATGCAGTCCCTGCTAGGGATTGATGGATCCGCCATCAGGCTAGAATTTTCTGGGTTCTGTTTCTGGCCTCTGTTAACACCTATTGATGGAGTTTTCTTTGGTCCTCTGAGCCTCTCACCTGCCCTGTGCTCCTGGGTCCTATGAGGATGGAAAGGACTTGATGAGCTGGGGAGACCCAGATTTGGTTTAGTGGACTTGAGTCAGCTCTTGGTTATGTGTCTTATACTTTAGTCCTAGGAATTAGTATCTTGACCATAAGATGATGAGACTAAAATGCACAAGAAGACAGGGCCAGACATTTAGCATGGAGATTGGGCGTTCGCTTTGCATGCAGAAGGAAGGTGGTTCGAATCCCGGCATCCCATAAGGTCCTCAGGACCTGCCAGGAGCAATTTCTGAGTTCAGAACTAGGAGTAATCCCTGAGTACTGCGGGTGTGACCCAAAACCATAAATAAATAAATAAATAAATAAATAAATAAATAAATAAATAAATAAATAAAATGCACAAGAAGAAACAACATCTGGGGCTGAAGAGATAGCACAGTGGGGAGGGCTTTTGCTTTGCATGGGGCTGACCCGGGTTTGACCCCCAGCATCCCATATGGTATCCTGAGCACCACCAGGAATGACCCCTAAGCACAGAGGCAGGAGTAACCCTTAAGCACAACTGGTGTGGCCCATAAACCACAAAGAAAAGAAAAGAGAAAGAAAGGAAAGAATGAATGAAAGAAAATAAAGGAAGGGGAAAGGAAGAAAATTGAGGAAAAGAAGAGAAAGGAAGGAAAAGCAACAGAAAGGAGGAAAAGGAAAAAAGAATGAGAAAGAAAAAATGAAAGGGAAAATAAAGCAGAGAAAGAAGAAAGAAAATGGAAGGAAGGAGCTGGAGATAGCATGGAGGCTGAGTGTTTGCCTTGCATGCAGAAGGACGGTGGTTCAAATCCCAGCATCCCATATGGTCCCCTGAGCCTGCCAGGAGCGATTTCTGAGTGTAGAGCCAGGAAGAACCCCTGAGCAAAGACGGGTGTGACCCAAAAAAAACAAAAACAAACAAAAGAAAATGGAAGGAAACAAGATAAAGGAAAAAAGGAAGAGGGAGGAGGAAAGGAAAAATAATGAGAAAATAAAGAAGGAAAGAAAAAGGAAGGAAAGAAAGGAAAGATCATGTTAAGGTTTCATGTTGGGTGGGGGAGGAGAAAGGTCATGTCAAGCCTGGTGACCCTAGTGGTGCTCAGAGGCCCCTGTGTGGTACCCAGGGAGGGTTGCACTGGGCAAGTGCCTCCCCCTTGTCTTCTCTCTAGGACCTCTGTTATCACCTATTGATGGAGTTTTCTTTGGTCCTCTGACCTCTCACCTGCCCTGTGCTCCTGGGTCCTATGAGGATGGAAAGGACTTGATGAGCTGAGGAGACCCAGAGTTGGGTTAGTGGACTTGAATCAGCTCCAGAATGGGGTGCTTGTGGTCCCCTGCAGTCTACTCTAGACCAGCCTGACCTGGGGCAGACCTCCTCTTTCGAAGACCCTCTGGTTCTTTCTGCGTAGGCTCCAGGACTCTCCACCCAGGTCCAGGGCGTCCTCTTGCCTTGGGTATCTAACTTCAAGGACCAGCAGGCACCCACTTCCGGGACTGTTTTGTCTCCAAAGACAGACAAAGTCTGAGCACTCAAGCCCTTTAGAGGTCATTGACTCAGAACAGCAGAGGTTTGGATTCAACACGCTGCTGCAATCTAGCTGTGGACACTTTAGTTGTTTTCTTGGGGTGGGGGCAAATTGGATCTGCACTCAAGAATCACTCTTGGTGGGCTCAGGGGACCATGTGGGATGATGGGGATAGAACCAGGGTCAGCCACATGCAAGGCAAGCACTGTCAGGTCCTTGAAGTTAGGTACCCCAGGCAAGAGGACGCTCTGATGCATTAGTAGGTGCTATCAGAGGCCCCAGAGAGAAGACAAAGGGGTAAGGCACTTAGCTAGATTTTTTGTTTTGTTTTGGTTTGGTTTTTGGGTCACATCCGGCAGTGCTCAGGGGTTACTCCTGGCTCTTCTATGCTCAGGAATCACTCCTGGCAGGCTCAGGGGACCTTATGGGATGCCAGGATTGAACCAACATCCTTCTGCATGAAAGGCAAATGCCCTACCTCCATGCTATCTCTCCACTCCCCCGGCCTCAGCTAGTTTTTTTTTAATTTCTCCAGTCCTGTGCCATGGCTTCTTCTGCTATCTTCCAGCTTCCACGTCCTGAGATTCTGGAGTCCCGCAGACTCGGTGGTTTGCCCATTATTCTGCCCACACCCAGGTGCAGGGGTCTGGGCATGGGAGGACTCGGCTAATGAGGACTTGTCCTTGTGTGTGGAGCTCAGGGAGTGCCCGTCCGTGGGGTGGGGCCTGGCTGGAAGGAATGAGGCAACTCTCCAAGACTTCCCTGCCCGATTGCCTCACCAAGGGCTGTTACTTAACCCTCCTTACCATTTCCCAGG
Organism: Suncus etruscus; assembly: GCF_024139225.1. NCBI lineage: Eukaryota > Metazoa > Chordata > Mammalia > Eulipotyphla > Soricidae > Suncus > Suncus etruscus. The sequence continues at coordinate 92,476,388 of NC_064859.1, forward strand.
GTGGGGCAGGGCTGGGCCCCGGGGTAGCATAGCGGGCTGATGCAATTTGGCTTGGCCACTGGAGCTTGTGTTCTTTTCTTTGAAGACCAAGCAGAGGTCACTGGGCCTCAGCTTCCTCTTCTTGCCTTTAGTTTCTTCCCTGAAACTCAGAGTCCCTGAGGGGATTCATTCTCTCATCACAAGGGAGGGACAGTATTGTGTTAGGATTTACACTTACCCCCCAATACTTTTTTTTTTAATTTTATTGTTTGATTGGTTGTTGGGCCACACTGAGCAGTGCTCAGGGGTTATTCCTGGCTCTTCGCTCAGAAATTACCCCTGGAAGGCTCGGGGGACCATATGGGATGCTGGGAATCGAACCTGGGTCCGTCTGGGGTAAGCTGCATGCAAGGCAAATGCCCTAACACTGTGCTATCTCTCTGACCCCCACAACTTTCTAGTGAGCTCTTCGAAGAGGAAGAGGATCCCTGGACCCTATGAAAGGATCAGCCTATGAGATGATCTGGAATTTCCTCTTGATGGTATGCCATAGTATGCCCTATCTATTTCTTCCAGGCCTCATCTATTAAACAAATGAGACTGAGGCCCCGGAGTAATAGTACAGTGGCTAGGATACGTCCCACCCGGGTTCAATTCCTGGCTGCCCATATGGTCCCCCAAGTACTACCAGGAGTAACCCCTTAGCATTCCTGGGTGTGGCCTGAAAACAAACAAAAAAATGAGACAGTGGGCCAGAGAGATAGCAAGGAGGTAGAACATTTGCCTTGAATGCAGAAGGACAGTGGTTCAAATCCCAGCATCCTATATGGTCCCCTGAGCCTGCCAGGAGTAATTTTTCTGAATGCAGAGCCAGCAGTAACCCCTGAGCGCTGCTGGGTGTGATCCCCCCACTACCGAAAAAATGAGACAGTGATACTTTCCTGTCGAATAAAAACCCTGAAATAGGCAGGTCTTACCCTAAGGTAAAGTTATGAAGAAGATGGGGTGGGGTGACACTTTCCCATTTCCAGGAAGGAACTAGATGCCTGAATGCAATCTTTTGTTTTGTTTTGGTTTGGTTTGGTTTTGGGGCCACACCTGGTGATGTCCAGGGATTTCTCCTGGCTGTGCACTCAGAAATCGCTCTTGGTTTGGGGGGACCATATAGGATGCCAGGGGATCGAACCACGGTCCGTCCTAGGCTAGCACTTGCAAGGCAGACACCTTACCTCTAGCACCACCTCGCCGGCCCCCTGATTGCAATCTTTAAAGAAAACTTTTTTTAATAATCTAAATTAAAAAATAAAAAAAACATAGAAGAATATCTGGGTTGGGAGGGGAGGGCTTTGGAAGTGGGGGAAGGGCAATGCATTCAATATTTAATAAAAGGAAAACCACGAAATAGTGCTCAAACTAGCTCGGTACTCCAGCAACTCAGTTTCTTTCCCCAATTGCAGAGGATTTTGTCTCATGACTGAGAGAGGCCACAAGGCTGTGCTCTTTCTTGCAGAAACTCAGAGGCAGGTCCAACATGTCACTCACCACTGTCACTGCTTTGTACCATCCATGTGCCAGGTTCTGGGCTGTGGTTTATGCCACTGCTGCCCTTTTGCTGGGAAACCTCGATGAGACAGACCTTGGCTTCCATTCTTCAGATCCACAAACACTAAAACTTAAGGACACAGTTTTGTTTTGCTTTGTTTTGTTTGGGTGGGGGGGTTATTTTTGGGTCACACCTGACAGTACTCAATAGTTACTTCTGACTCCTGGCTCTGCACTCAGAAATCACCCCTGGTAGACTCTGGGGACCATAGGGGTGCTGGGAATCGAACTGGGGTCTGTCCAGAGTTGGTTACATACAAGGCAAATGTTCTACTGCTGTGCTAACTCTCTGGCCCTAGGACATAGGGTTAATAAATGTCAGAATCAAGTTCCTCTCACTCTGGAGCCCTTCCACACCCCCCCCCAAATCTGAAAACAAAACAAAAAAACATAATATGCAGTAAGGCATCTGCCTTGTATGCGCTAGTCTAGGACAAACCATGGTTTGATCCCCTGGAGTCCCATATGGTCCCCCAAGCCAGAAGCGATTTCTGAGCACAGAGCCAGAAACGACCTCTAAGCATAACTGGGTGTGGCCCCAACCCCCCCCCCCCAAAAATAGAGGTCTGAAGTGGGATAGATTTTGGGTCTTTGGTAGTGGTGGTTGTTTTGGGGCCACACCTGGCCTCACTCAGGGACCTGCTGTCCTGGGGGATGAACCAGTAGCTCCTCATTGCAAAGTTAAAGCAAAATAGAAACCTTCGAGTGATCAAATATCTCACCAAACTTCTCCCAATTCCAAGTTCCCCTATCACCTCAGAAATTAAAGGGGTGGGGCCGGAGTGATAGCACAGTGGTAGAGCATTTGCCTTGCACACGGCCCATCCAGGACAGATGGTGGTTCGAATCCTGGCATCCCATATGGTCCCCTGTGTTGCCAGGAGCCATTTCTGAGCACGTGTAGAGCCAAGAGTAACCCCTGAGCATCACAGGGTGTGGCCCAACCTAGCAAAAACTAACTAACTAAATAAAAAATAAAGGGGCCAGAGAGATCATTCAGCAGGCCGTGTTTCCTTGCACACAGCTGACCAGTTTGATCTCCAGCACGGTCTATGGTCTCCATCGGTCCTGGTGGGAGTGATCCTTGAGCATCAAGCCCTGATGCTGGGTGTGGCCCCACACCCAAAAATCAAAAGAAAATGGGGAAAAAAAAGAAGCCTCTAAGTTTATTTTCTGACATCTGTCTTACCTCCCAAATTTTAAGCAACAGTTTTGTTGTCCGTTATTGTTTTTTGTTTGTTTTGCCACACCCAGTAGTGCTCAGGGCTTACTCCTGGCTCGACCCTCAGAAATCACTCTTGGAGGGCTCGGGAGACCGTCTGGGATGCTGGGGATAGAACCTGAGTCGACCACATGCAAGGCAGACACCCAACCTGCTATACTATTGCTCCGGTCCCCAAAAGCAACATTTTGGGGGGCACACCCAGTGATGCTCAGGGTTTACTCCTGGCTTTGCGCTCAGAAATCGCTCCTGGCTTGGGGGACTGTATAGGACTGCACTTCATCCTAGGTCAGCCACGTGCAAGGCAAGCGCCCTACCACTGCACCACTACTCCAGCTCCTCAAAAGCAACAGTTTTGAGTATTACATACAGACTTCTGCTCTTGGGGGAAGCTCACTCTTCACCCATTTATCCAATAAGTTCCTTCTGTTATGATTAATTCTGCTAACAGTTAATGATGAACTTCTTTTCGTATTGGTATTGAGTAATGAGAAAGGAGCATTAAGTAAGCATTAAGATACATGTTTATCATTTCAGGTATCTGCTTCATAATTAAACGTTTCTTTGTAGAATGCACACGTAATCGAATTTAATCAAATCGCCTGAAAAATAATCCAGGAGAGTCTCCTGTTATCAGTGAAGAGCAGAGAAGCCTCGGGGCTTTCTTCTCGCACCAGCCATCAACTTGATTTATAGATGCTTTATCTCATTAACCTTTATGTCATCGAGCTCATTAGTAACTCTGGGAGCTGCAAAACACACGGGACACAATCACGCAGCTCTTCACGTGCACCAAATTAAACTGGACCCAATTAGTCCAAATCGGAGAAGGCAGCCTTGGAAATGTTTTGCTTCCTTCACTTCAAACAGCTTGTTGAAAAGAAGAAAACTGGGATGCGACCCGGACTTTCTCTTTTGGTCACACACCATATCCCATCAAAGCCGTTGGAATACTTTGAGAGAGACAAATAGATGCAGATGGCTTTGATTACTCCTGCTTGGGAGAAGCCAGCCCGACAGGAGGCCCCTGGAGATCTCTGGCCTCCTTCCACCTGCTGAGAGCATCAGGGCAAAGCTGGAAGCCAGCTTTGGCCAGGGGGCTGCCATCTTGAGGGTGAGGAAGAGCCTTCAGGCACGATAGGGCATCCTTAAAACATTTTTTTCCAATTAATTAAATTTTGGGACCGCTCAAGCATTGTTCAGAAGGTCTAGCCAGGTGTCCCATCTGTGATTCTCAGTCAACCAGGATGATGGTTCAGTGTAAGAACCTGAGGATGTGCGGCCGGAGAGATAGCATGGAGGCAGGGCGTTTGCCTTGCATGCAGAAGGACAGTGGTTTGAATCCCGGCATCCCATATGGTCCCCTGAGCTTGCCAGGAGTGATTTCTGAGCGTAGAGTGAGGAGTAACCCCTGAGCACCGTTGGATATGACCCAAAAAACAAAAACAAAAAACCTGAGGATGTAACAGTGTTCTGGTCCAGCAGTGTTGGGGATACTCATGCCCCACCCTGAGCAATGCTGGGGGTTTCTAGAACCTTACCCTGTAGTGCTGAGGGGACAGTAGCCATCAGTGTTTGGGGGTACTGTGGTACTAGGAATCCAACCCTGATAAATCCAACATGCAAGGCAAGCAGCCTAACTGCAGTATTATCTCCATCCCCATTACTTGTTTACAATGTGCCAACATTTATGGTTTCGTTGTACATGGTTATTGTTAGGAGCTGAAGGATGAGATTACAGGATCGAAATAAAGTAAAGCAAAGCTTTAGTCTACCAACAAGCTACATCTCCCAGAGAGGTGACCCTGCCCTGGGACATCACAAGCCAGGCTATATAGGGCTAGAAGAAAGTCAAACACTCTACTGCTGTGCTATCAATCCGCGAGGGAGGGGGGGAGTGCCTTTTTAAAAATGTAGATCTTGGGGCTGGAGTAATAGAATAGCAGTAGGGCATGTGGCAGACCTGGTTTCTATTCCTGGCAACCTCAGGTCCTCTGAGCCTGCCTGGAGGGATTTCTGAGCACAGAGCTTGGAGTAACCCCTGAGTGCCTCCGGGTGTGGCCCAAAATCCAAAAAAATATAAATAATTATATAAATATAAATAAATAAATAAATAAATAAATAAATAAATAAATAAATAAAAAGGCACTTGGAATTCAACTTGTTTCTTTGGAATAGGACATCAGGTAAGGGTGGCCATTCCTAAGGAAGGAAGATAGAGGTTTATTGAAATAACCTTTTAAAGGATCAAAGGACTAATTATAGGCTTTGCAGCTAGAGCTCCCCAAATTCACCCCCTGTATGCATGCTCCCTGAGCATCACTGGAAGTGATCTTTGCAGGCCAGAGCCCCTTTGAATGGTTCCCCCAATCCAATAAGCCCAACAAGTTTCACTTGAAATAAGTTTTCGGAGAGAAGTGATTTGAGTAAAGCAATCCAAGATGCTATCTCTCAGCAGGGCTTTCCAAATTGGCCTGAAAACAGACAGTGAAGGATCAGGAGCTGCAAATTGAAGTTGGTTGAAGCCAATTGGATCCAGTGGGGGCCTCTCACTTCCCCTTGACTGTGTGGGGAAGAAACTTTGCTTGCACAAAGAGGAAACCCACGACTGCCTTCTGGTGCCAACTCTGCCTTCTCTCCTTGGTTGAGTTTGGAAAGGGGTTAGACTGTGAACTCAGGAAGAACATTTTATATATTTTGTTTTGGGGCCACACCTGTTGCCACTTAAGGGTTATTCCTGGCTCTGCTCAGAAATAATTCCTGACAGACTCGGGGGACCATATGGGATTCTAGGGATTGAACCCAGGTAAACTGTGTGTAAAGGCATGCTCCAGCCCTCGGGGAAGAATTTTTTTTGTTTTTTGTTTTTGGGGTCACACTGAGATATTCTCAGAGATCACTTCTGGAGTGCTAGGGTGAGGGGAATCAAAGATGGTGCCAGGGATCAAGCTTGGGTCAAGCACATGCAGGCAAACACCTGACTCTCTGTAACAGCATTTTTGTGTGGGCCTTTGCTGCCAAAGTCATGTTCTAATCCTGCTTGACATGTGTCCCCCCTCCCCGCTGAGTGACTCAGCCCTGACCCCCCTTTTCCCCAACCTCCAGGCTCTGTCTCCTTCAGGGCTGCAGGTGTGACTCTGCCATCCTGAGGCCAGGAAGAAACCACAGTGTCCTGGCAGAGACAGACATAGAGGGCGAGGCAGGACCGAAAGCCCAGACACTTTGAGGCAGTTTGGCCTCCCTGTGAGCCAGACAACCCAGGGCTCTCAAAGGGCCAAGCATCACTGAGGGAGGACTTGGAAAGATGGAGAATCAGCCCCACTGAGGGGTTCTGTCAACCATAACTGCTCCATAGGAGGGGAGAAGGGGAGTCATGCAGAGTTTTTCACAAGCCAGAAGATACATCCATGTACAGTGGGCTGGAGCCAGACTGAGTTTAAGTGGTTGCTGGGAGACGGGGAGCATTCTCTCATATTCTTTTTTTTTGGGGGGGGGTTCACATCCGGTAGTGCTTAGGGATTACTCCTGGCTCTGCACTCAGAAATTGCTCCTGGCAGGCTTGGGGAGCCAAATGGGATGCTGGGATTTGAACCACTGTCCTTCTGCATGCAAGGCAAATGTACTACCTCCATGCTATCTCTCCAGCTTCTCATTCTATCTTTTAATTTTGGGGTGGGTGGGTCACACCTATTGGCTCAGGAGTTACTCCCCTCTGGCTCTGTGCTCAGAAACCACTCCTGGCAGACTCAGGGGTGTGTGTGCATATGGAATGTCAGAGATTGAACCTGGGTCCATCCCAGGTTGGCCACATGCAAGGCAAATACCCTACCACTGTGCTATCACTTTGGCCCCTCTCTCTCATTCTTAGTCCTCTCCTCAGACACACCTGACAACTGTGAGCACCCTGCTGGGTGGGACCTTCTTTCATGACAGGGGCACTGTGGGACCAGGTGACCTGGCCTTAAGCTCAGTTGGAAAAACAGGGACTTATTTTCTTTTGGGGCCATATCCAGTGATACTTAGGTGTTACATCTGGCTCTGCACTGAGGGATCACTCATGGCAGTGCTCGGAGGACCATATGGGATGCTGGAGATTGAACCTGGATTGGCCACATACAAGGCAAATGCTCTACCTGCTGTCCTTTCACTCCAATTCCCAAATTCTTGGACTTTTGTAAAAAGTTTTTCAGAGGAACTGTGGCATGAGTCTCCTCTCCTTCCAAAGAGACCAGAAAGACTTTTCTCAATGTGCCCTGAGCTGGCCTTTTCTGGTTAGTGCTCAATTAGTTTGGAATACTATTGTCATGGGATGTGTCAGTAGAAATTTAGGGAAGTAGAGGCTTTTAACTGTGAAGTCTCAGCCCTTTGCCCTCCCCCAAACACACCTTGTTTTTTGTTTTGTTTTTGAGCCACACCTGGTGGTGCTCAGGGAACTATGTGGGTGCTGGGATTGACTGGTAATCTTGAGCTTGCTGACAGTACTCAGCTCTTGAACTCCTCTGGCCCCTGTCCTCTCTTCAGTCAGAGACCCCATCTGCCTCTCATTATCACCTGGAAGAACATTTGTGGAAACTATCATGTGTAGACTTATCACATGTCCTGCTTGAAAAAATACATCCTATTTTTTTCTTTTTATTACTCAAAGTCTAAAGATGAAGTTGAGGAACTGGAGCAATTGGACAGCGGGTAGGATGTTTGCCTTGCAAGCAGCCAACCTGGGTTCGACTCTCAGCACTCCATATCCACTCTAGAGCATGGCTGGGAGTAATTCTTGAGCACAGAATCAGGAATAACCTCTCTGTATCACCAGGTGTGGCCCAAATCTACCTCCCAGAAAAGATGAAGTTGAGTCAAAGAGATAATACAGGTATTAAGGTGTTTGTTTTGCACATGGCTAACCCCAGTTCAATCCCTGGTACCCCAGATGATTCCCTGAGCACCACAGGGGTGATCCCTAAGCACAGAGCCTGGAGTAAGCTCTGAGGACCACCGGGTATGGCCCCTTAGGGCAGCATTCTCCTCTGTAGCCACCTGAACTTTGCCAGGATCAGGATGGCCACTAACATGGTTATTTATTTTTGCCTTGTATGTGGGATCCAGCCTAAGGTAGAAGCAGAGAAACACGTGGAGGCCTACAACCACAATTCACTCACTGCACTTGTGGAAATCAAGTAAAGGATGTCTGTCACCTGATGACATAAAAGATTCGGCTATTCTCTCGAGTTCACAGCGTATTTCCATTAAATCACTTTGGTAAAGGGCCAAATTTTTTTTAAGGGTGTCTGAAATCATCAGCCCAATTTATTCACAGGGCAGGAATGGATTCATTTGGGCCGACAAACATCTGAAATTTCAACTGCTAAGGTTGTCCAGAAAATCTGGAAAATACTCTGCATAGGAAAAACAAACTTAAAGAATATATATCTTTTGGGACCTTGTGTTCTAAATAATGAAATCATGCCCTCTCTGGCTCTATTTCCTTTCTTATTTGGTTTTTGGGCCACACCCAGAGGTGCTTAGGGGTTACTGCTGCGCTCAAAAATTGCACCTGGCAGGCTCAGGGGACCATATGGGATGCCAGGGATTGAACCCAGGTCTGTCCTGGGTCAGCAGCATGCAAGGCAAACACCCTACCACTGTGCTATCTCTCCAGCCCCACTGGCTCTATTTTCTTTCCTTAGGGTCTGGAAGAACTACTGCAGGCCAGTTACTGAAGAACTAAGGTGGGTATAAAACAAAGGCTGCTGCTTCTCCTAAGATGCAACATTTGCCCAAACTACTCATGCCACTCACAACTCGGACTTGAGGCAGGGAATGCTGCTGGTTAAAATTCTAAAACGAATCCAGTTTTCTGGTTGCAAACTCTATCTCTAGGGTGACCTAGGCACCAATTATCCACACTTGGCTACTTAGGCAGCTGGTGGTGAGCAGAATATGCGCAGTGCCTGGTTGGCTAAGGAAGCTACTGATTGGCTGGATGTTTTCAAATCCCGCCCACAATGGCTTAAAAGTCAAGACCCTGGCACAGGCTTTGGGGCATTCTGTTGGGTGGGTGGTTATTTGGTGGTCTGTTGTGAGGAACAAGCCCTCTTTACCTTTAAGTCTTTTTTAAAACTTAATATTTATTCCAATCAACTGCTTGTTCTGGAGTTAGGGTGCCTGCTTTCTGAAAATCTCTCTCTCTCACTTTGGGGGTTCCATCAACTATATTCAAACGAAATTGCTCTCTTAAATCATACAGTGGGTTTTTGTTTTGTTTTTACCTTAAAAAAGCTACCTGTTAATTCACTTCTGAATGTTTCCTAGAGTGGGAATGTGAACCCAGAAAACCAGCGGTGGGGTTGTATGGCCTCAGCTTTCCTTCTACCTAAACTCTTTTCCTTCAAAGTCAACTTCAGAAAGCCACACTGATTTCCTCTGTTGGGAACAAGCCTGTCTGGGTGCTTGGAGCAGAGGAAAGGGGAGAAGCAGAAATGATGCCGAGTATCTTCCCCCCTTTACAGATATGTAGAGGCAGCCTAGTAGGGTTCCTCCTCCAGACCAGATGGGCTATTTCTAGACTTGGGGTTTCTCTGGTTACCCACATCCCCACTGGCTGACTCAATCCCTGATTCCTTTATGGCAGACACACCTGAGCAGGGCAGGGTTTTCTTGGCTGCATTTTCTTTTCCTCTGGTGAGGGGGGTTGGTTGGAGGCACATCTGCTATCCTCGAGTCTTACTCCCAGCTCTCCGATGAAGGATCATTTCTGGTAGTGCTGGGGGGGGGGGGACGCTCTTAGGTGCTAGAGATTAAACTTGGGTGAGGCAAGGCTGGTTCTAGAAGGTTTTGGAAGCTTAGATGAAGGGAAGCTAACATTAAGAGAGGGCTGGGTGATAAAAAGGTTCTGACTCAAGGATCTGGGTAGACTTTGAGGTTTTGCCTTTCTGACATGCTTCCAGCTCTGGGGACACCACTGGAGCTGGGGGTGGACAGTATCTGTGGGTTTGTAACAAATGCAGGCCAACCTTTGCTCAGAATCTCTCCTTCACCAGGGCACAGACCATGAAACCCCCAGGCTTTGATGGTAGCTCACTAGAATGTGGGGTCACTTCAAGATAATGTTCTTAGAAGTGTTTTTTTAATAAACATTAACATTTTCTTTCATGGGGGGGCTTCCAAGAGTGCTCAAGGTATTCCAGGACTCTTCCCAGTAGTGCTTGGCCAACACCAAGCTGGCAGTTCAATGTGCAGCCTTGAAAATGTACTGCTCCAGTTACCCCCTCAGTGAGGGCTGTACCCCACAATGCTTGCGGGGGACTCCAGGGCATCCACTAATGCTCAGGGAATCGTGTGGTACTAGGAACTAATTGAAGTTAGCTGAATGCAAGGCATTTGCTTTAATCTGATCTCTTTTGGCCTTTATCTGTTTAATGGTAAAAAGTTCTAGGTGGAAGGGATCATAAAGTCTTAAACCCAAGAACAACAGTTCTCAAAGCTGAGCACACTGAAATCACCTGTGCAGGCTCAAACCAGGGAAACCTGAGTCCTGGCCTCAGATCATTTCCATTGTTTAAGAACAAACCACGGTAAGGTTATTACAGGGAGCTGGGGCAATTGTATAGCACGCGGGGCATTTGCCTTGCAAACTGCCAACCTGGTTTCAGTCCTCAAAACTCATATGGTCCTCCAAGTTCTGCCAAGAGTAATGTCTGAACACAGAGCCAGAAGCAAAATCCTGTATATTACCGGATATGTCTCCCATGGATTGTGCATGATGTTGATGCCCATGTCCCAGTTGAGAGCCTGCTCTCATCTCTTGGAGGTCTCTTAACTCAAGGGCTTCAGTAATGGAAAAAGGCTTAGGGCTGGTGTGGTGATAATCTGAGTGCTGATTTCTTCCAAGTCCCAGATAAAGAGACCAGGTGCTGTGCTAGGTCACAGGGCTTGTCTATGTGCAAGTTTTGGCCACTGCCTCCTAACCCTCAATAGGCACCAAAAAAGGTCATCACCTTTCCGTCAAACCCCACTTCCTTGGTTGATATTCCCCAAGGACTAAATCTGAGCCTGTGGTTCTTCCACAGGTAGATGAAGGTGCCTGGGGGGAATGATCAGAGATGGGGGCTTGATCACTGCCCAGTTTTAAGGAAGGCAATTAAACTTCTGTCTTCAACTTTCAGCACCTCTCTTGTTCAGATCTTCTGGAATGGAAGGGGGCACCTCCTTTTCTGCCAGCGTCAGCTTCCTCATTCTATTGTTTTGGGGGCCTCACCCAGCTCTGATCAGGAGCTTACTCCTGGTTCTGTACTCAGGGATCACTCTTGGTAGGATTGGGGTGTGGGCATCTGAGATACTGGGGAACAGAACTGGGCAACCATGTGCAAGGCAAGTACTCTTATGGAACTATCCAACTCCAGGGCCCCTTTTTCTCCCTGTACTTGCCACACAGTTAAAGGCACAATTCTGGAAACTTAGCTCATATTTGAAATAAAAAATATTCTGAGGGCTTAAAAACACTCCGAAGTTCTGGGAAGCTCTGTAGACTTGAATTGTAGGCTTTGCACACAAAGGACCCATCCTAGCCTCATGTGGTCTCCTGGGGACCACCATGAGAAGTAGTAGTTCCTGTGTGCTGCCAGGTGTGGCCTCCAAGCTGAAATCAAAGAAACCGACTCAAAATTCAAGTCATAACTTTTTGACACATCGATTAAATGAACATGCTGGGAGTGGAGGATGGGCAGGTTTTAGTAGTTCATCTTGTTCTCGCAGGCGAGTCCAATATCAAAGCTGAGCTTACAGACAGCATAGACCGTTTCTTCAAAGGGCATCCGTGAACTTTGTGGAAAATTTTTAGCAGATCTTAAAGATGTTTACATCTTTCTCCAAATTCTTCCTTCAAAGGATGGTCACTGACTTACTAAGATAACACAAGCAGTAAGAACATCCCTGCTGCTTATGGTACTGGAGGTGCAATGTTCTGAATCACCTACCTAACCACACTTGCTGTGTGTGTATTTGTTTTGTGTTTACCCACACCTGGGAGTGCTCAGGACTATTTTGTAAAGCTTGGGGGTCTATCTGAAAGGGAGAGCAGCCTCCAAATTGAGTACTGAGAATGGAGTTGGCCAACCCACTATAGACTAGATTTAACCCCTATTTAAAAAAGTTATCTAAGTTATCCCAGTGTCATAGCACAGTGAGTAGGTAGGGCCTTTGCCTTGCACGCAACAGACCCTGGTTTGATCCTAGGCATTCCATAGGTTTGCCACCCAAGCCTGCCAAGAGTGATTTCTGAGCTCAGCCAAAATTACCCCTGAGTGCCACCAGGTCTGGCCCATAAAACCAAATTATCCAGGCCCAGAAAGAAAGTCCAGTGGGAAGACATTTGTCTTCCGTGTGCTGACCCAGGCCCCACAACCATCCTCCACCTGAAGGTAGCCAACAAAAGTTCTCTGTGCCCTATTTTCCCTCAGGGAGCCCCCTGGTGCAGCACTTTCCCCTCCACTCAGGCTAGGGTCCTCTCCTAAGCATCACATCTACCATCTTGGCTGCCAGGAGATTGTTCTAATTGTTTTGCACCTTAATCAGGCAGAGACTCATTATGCAAATTCAAGGTGGAAAAAAACAATCAGGAGTTACATCTGTATTAACAAACATTTTAATTAACACCAACTGTCATCAATTGAGGTATAAATAACAGGTGGGTTTGGGCTGAAGTGAGGAGACAACAAAGCCTTTGCTTCCTTTCTATTTGCTCCAAGGATTTTAAGAAACCGGTTCATGTGTGATCTCTTATTTTTGTTTTGGGGGCCACTCCTGATGATCGTGGGAAAGGAAACCATGTGATGTGCTGGGGCTTAAAAATGGGCCTTTTGCCTGCAGTGTATGGACTCCATCTGAGTTCTCTCTGGTCTCTGAGCCCACTTTAAAAACACACTCAGTCAATGAACAGCAGTTAGGGTGTTTGCTTTGCATGCAGCTGACCCAGGGCTGATTCCTGTCACCACACATGATCTCCTGAGCACCCCCAGATGGGGCTCCCCCAAACCAATAAAATAGGCTATAGCCAGAAGGGAAGTTCAAAGGGCTAAGCACATGCTATGCAGATCTCCTGAACACTTGAGCAGCAAGTAACTGAGAACTGCTGAATATGGCCCCATATTCACTCCCTCCCCTATCAGGGTTTTTGTTCTCCTGGTCTTAAATACAAATACTTCAAGTATTCTAAATTACTTTTACTTCAAGTATTAATGACTTATTTGTCTGGTGCCTCTCTTCTCAGATTTATTCTTGTACTCCACACAAGTTTCATCCATACTCAAGGAATGCCCTAGGCTCCTAAGATACAGCAGTGAATAAGTAAGATAAAGTACATTGGGACTTGGAGTACAGCAGGGAGGGTGCTTGACTTGCTTACAACTAAGATTTTTTTTTTGATCCTCTGCATCTCCTATGTTCCCCAGTGATTCTTGAGTGCAGAGCCAAGAGTAAGTTCTGAACATCACTGGTGTTTCCCCAAACAATAAAAATATAAATTGCTTTAGGCTGGAGAGATAGCATGGAGGTAGGGCATCTGCCTTGTATGCAGAAGGACAGTGGTTCGAGTCCTGGCATCCCATATGGTTCCCCGAGCCTGCCAGGAGCGATTTCTGAGTATAGAGCCAGGAGTAACCTGTAAGCACTGCCAGTGTGACCCCAAAAACTATATATACACACACACATAGTGCTCGGTTTAAAAGTTTATTATGGTGGACAAAGGTAGACACTAAGGAAATCAATAAATACAGCTTTTGGAGATAAGTGCTACAGGAAAATCAAAAGGAGGTTGTGGAGACTAAAAAGTGTGTGGTTATTGATTTTTGTTTGGGGACCATACCCAGCTGTACTCAAGACTTGGTCCTGGCTCTCTATTCAAGGATAACTCCTGGTATGGCTTGGGGGACCATATATGATGGTACAGGGGAAGGAATAAAACCTTGGTTGGGCACATGCAAGGCAAGTATCTGGTTTTTTTGGGGGAACACTCAGTGATGCTCAGGGGTTACTCTTGACTATGCACTCAGAAATTGCTCCTGGCTTGGGGGACCATATGGGACACCAGGGATTGAACCCAGGTTCATCCTATCGCTCCAGCCCCAAGACAAGTATCTTAATCAGTTTACTCTCCCCAGCCCCCTGCATTGAAGTTTTTTAAATTTTATTTAAATACTTAAGTAACTAAATTAAATATGTACAAAGAGAAGAAAAAATAGTAAGGCAACAAACATTTGAAAATTATATCTCCATTAAGCCATTGTCAGATGGTTTAGTAAGCTCTTGTTATAGTAGACCATTCTGTTGCTGCTTGTTTCTAAAAATTAGATGGTTTTAGAGAAACATTGGTGTCTAGTTTTTCTATGGGGATGACAGTATTAAGTAAAATTGGAGTAGTTGTTCATGGCAACTCGGTTGAGGAATTTCAAGCACTACTGTTGATATTGTGGCTTTTGTGAAGCATACATTTTGGGGGCTGCCAGAGCTGGAAATACCAGATGCAGGGAGGAAGGTGTCTACATTATCTAAAAAAAAAAATCCAGATGATATCAATCCAAATACTAGAAAACTGGGAGTATTAGCCAGATTGGTGTCTTTGTAGAAAGCTCTGGTGGAGCAGGGCCGTTGGCTAAGAGGCTATTGTGGAGGATATGTATGGCAGGTGTGGCTTGGCCCTCCTCCCAAGATTGCCAGCTTTCAGCTATGTGGCCAGTGTACCCATTACTATTATTATTTTTTTTAAATATGGAACGCTTCACGAATTTGCGTGTCATCCTTGCGCAGGGGCCATGCTAATCTTCTCTGTCATTTCAATTTTAGTATATGTGCTGCCGAAGCGAGCACGTACCCATTATTTTTCATGGTTTGTTTACATATTGTTCGAGAACAGTGTATCTATAGCTGGTCAGGTGCAAACATACTGACTGCATTTATTTTGTATGGACATTTTACGCTTGTAAGTAGGAAAGATCTCATTAGGGAACTGGAATTATTTTAGATCTAGAGCATTTGAGAAAGAGGGCGTCCAAGATTTACTTGAGCAAATAGGAAAACCCAATTGTCACATACAGATAAAAGGAAACCTTGTGGATACCAAGCAGTTTTAGACATGCACAGTTGAATAGATAGATATCCCCAATCTGGGCCTCAGAGGAAAGACTGAGGCTGCAGATAGAAATCTGGAAACCTACGGAAAAATATAAGAACTAGGCCACCAGGTTTAACTATCATCTTGGAAGGAATGAATTATGGACTGGAAACAGATTCAAAATCCAGCTTGGGGCATGCCTCATTTGAGAGGGGGCAGAGTGAAAAAAGAGAAATTAATGAGGTAGAAGGGTATGGGGGGGGGGGGGAGAGAGCAAGCACAATCCTGGATAGCCTTAAATTGAGGAAAGAGGAAACAATGGTGGGAGGTAATATCAGTGCTTACTAAAAAAAAACGTGAGAACCATGAATTTGACCTAGAATATAACCAAGGCCTTTTCAAGGGTAGAGTCTGAGAAGGAAAGAGGAAAAGGATACACACTTGGGAAGAAAATAGACCCAGGATAGGTTTAAATCCCTTAGCAGCAACCTGGAAGTATCCTGAGAACCACTGGGTGTGACCACAAACAAAAACAGCAAAGAATAAAAATTTGCTAGTGATGGCTAAAATGAAAAAACTATCGAAAGAAAAAAAAATCCTTTTTCGTTAGAAGTGATTTGGCTTTGGTCACACCAGGCTACGCTCGGGTTCCTCCTGGCTCTACACTCAGAAATCGCTCCTGGCAGGCTTGGGGGGATCATATGGGATGTCGGGATTCGAACCATCATCCTTCTGCATGCAAGGCAAACGCCTTACCTCCATGCTATCTCTCCGGCCTCTAGAAGTGATTTTTTTTATGCCAGTTAAATATTTTATTCAGAAGGGGAAGGGTGGAAGGGCATAAAAATATTCTATTCATTTTGACTTTAATCATAGTAGAATTTATCTTTTGTTATATCTTGGTTTTTTTTTTTTTTTTGCCTTTTGCCGGCTGCTCATTTCCTGAGGTCCCAGCCGCGCGGGTTTTGCCTCTGGCATTCTTGACAGTGCACTAGAAGTGGCTGCTGTTGCCCTGGCTATGGAATTCGCTCTTTTCACAAGGTCTGATGCCTGGTTTCCTAAGGCTGCATCAGCCTGGGCGACTTCTGATGCTTTGGCTGGAGCATTTTCTATGGAACGCATGGCTTTCCAGAATGTATTCAGAGGCATGACACCTGCTTTTCTACTGGAAGTTGCGTTCTAGCGGAGCTGGTGTCGACACTGCTGTGGGTTCGGCCAGGTAGGGACTAGAAGTGATTCTTAAACCAATTTTTTAGTATTAAAATAGAAAATTAAAGAGGACAAACCTTAACACCTATCTGGCCTTTTAAGGGGGGACTGGTGGTTAAAACTCTCTTGGGGCTACATCCAGTGGTATTTCTGGCACGACCTTGCAGTGCTTAGGGTACCATCACAGCCTCCATCGGATAACCAATGGTGTTTAGGCCCCAGTAGGGGATGGAATGGGTTGTGTGTGTCTGTGAAATGGGCGATGAACTCACGACCGTGCACATGCTAGGTATGTATGTGCTCTAAAACCCCTGTAAAGTGTGTGACATAGCCTGGCTTCTAAAGTTACATAAAAGAAAGGCTTGGTAGGGGCCAGAGCTATATGTAGTACAGAGGACAGGTTGCCTTGCACACCAACTCAGATCCCCTGAACTCCATTATGGACCCTCAGTTGGCCAAGAGTGATCCCTCCTAACTGATACCTATGGCCTCAAAGCAAAACAAACACCTGGAACCTAGAGTCAGTCTTATGCCCGAAAACTTCAGGGATAGGGTCTCCTTGTATTTAGGCCAAGGATTATTTCTTTTCCATTTTTCTCATTTTGCTGGGTCTATGTAAACAACAATTGCCACTCTCACACCAATATTAGTGTATATATATATATTTTTTAACTCTTATCCTTTTTGTTAAAAAAAAGAGCTTAAAAAAAAATCCAAATTTATTCGAAACTTAGAGCTTCTAAATGTGAGACTCCATTGAAAAACAAGTCTCCGAGCTGCCTTTGATTTCAAAGTTAATTCATGAGGTTGAATCTTATGTGTAATATATCTATAAAATTTTAAATGCTATATAAATAATAAAATCAGACCCCTCCCCCCCAAAAAAAAATCTTAGTCCAGATTCTCGGGGAATAAGCATTCAGGAATAGAGGAACCCCAGTCAGTCCTGGAAGCCAAACGCAGAGCTCCAGGCTTATCCCAGGAGCCATGACCTTCGCCTGGGGGCGTGTCCTCAGGGCAGTCTAGGAACTACTTCCGGGTCCGCCGTGTTGCCCCGGAAGTAGTTCAGTGCGTCCGATCTCCGGGACGGTTCCGGGGAGTCGCCGCCATGTTCCTGTCCGTGGTCGCCCGTAAGTGGTGGGGACAGACGCGGCGTTGCGAGGAGGAGGAGAAGGAAGGCGTCGGGGTCCTTGACGTGCAGAGAGATCGTGCACCTGGGGGCCTCGGCGGGGCTCACTTCCGAGCGGCCGGGACTACAACTCCCGGCATGCCCCGCGGCTCCGGGCTCCCAGGCTGAATCGAGCTGCTCCTGGAATGCACCTGGGAGTGGATTCTGCAAACCAGCAGTACCAAGCTCCCAGTTCCAGCACCCTCTCCATTTCGGGCACGGAGGATGTGGGAACGAATTCCCTCAGGAGGCTGTTGGTTTGGCCCGGTGACCCAGCTGCACGGCAGAAAGCCTAGCTCTGCTCCCCTGACAGTGCTCTCTCTTGTCCAGCCCAGACCACGTGACACCCTGTCCCCTGCTGTGGTGGCTACTTGCTTGCATAGGTGCATTGGGCCCGATCTGAGTGAGGTTTATGCACTTGGGAGAGGAAATAAAAATG
Source organism: Suncus etruscus (assembly GCF_024139225.1). Lineage (NCBI taxonomy): Eukaryota > Metazoa > Chordata > Mammalia > Eulipotyphla > Soricidae > Suncus > Suncus etruscus. The sequence goes on from NC_064859.1 coordinate 92,494,107, forward strand.
GGGTCTGTTGTCTTCAGAGACCTTTTGGAAGGTAGCAGGCCCTGCTGAGATGAGACCAGGCCGAAGGAAGCAGCACAGGCTGTGCAGAACTTTGCCAGTCCCATTGGGTCTTTAAATATAGTCACCCTGAAATCCTAACGGGATTCCCGAATAGCTGGGGTGTCGTTGCTTGAGTTATAATCTGCGGTGGGTGTAATGATTTAAATGTTATTTTTGTTTTTTTGTTTTTGCATTTATGTGAACTGTTTAAAAAGAAAAGTAACACGTTGATTTTTGTTTTTTCTTTTCCAACTTCTCCTACACAATATAAATAACAACTAAAGTTGCCAAGAGCAAGTCAAAGTAAGTAAAGGTTTTTTTTTCGGTTCTCTAAAAGTTTTAGTGACTTGGGCCCTAGGATACTCTTCCAGAAAATATTCTCCCTTTCACCCAACCTGGACCCCCACCCCCACCCCCACCCCCGGGAAAGAACGCTTGCAAACAGATGTCCTGTGCACTCCACACACCCCCATCTCATTTGTCTCATTAGCTTGAGAACCACGGAGTCTTGAGTGTCTAGAGCCTTGTTCAGGGATTCTCAAAAAGCAAGCTGTGATTTGATGGGGGCCTATTTTCGTGAGTTTGTAATCTTTTGCCTTTATGCTAGGAGCATAAAAATAGCCAAGATGAAAAGATTTCGTGCTGTACCAAAGAGGCTATAAATACCAAACTGGTATCTCAAAATAAATTTTGTAGACAGTAACGGGAAATAAGTTTTTTTCTGTATTAAAAATAGGAAAATTCCAAAGCAGCCTTTGCTTTTTACAACTCAAGACATCCTTAAAAGTTGACTCTTTGGAATAAAGTTAGTGTAAAAGTACGAATGCTAGTGTGTTCTCTCCCTTTTCCCCAAATACTGAATCTTTTCTCTCTTAATCCAGTTCTTTATATAAGAATTACCCACCCTCAAGGTCTCTAGGTGTTCGTGTGCCTTTGTTTTCTTGACAGATTTCTAATTCTTGATTTTAATGAATCGTCATATATACTCTTAATGACATTTGTTATGGCTAGCCTTAATGTATGTACAACTCACCTTCCATACTCCACCGTTTACTCTCTTATAGCCCAGAGGCAGCCCTTTCATTTCTCCTAGGGCTCTGCGGAGAGTAGCTGCTTACTAGTTACTTGTGAAATCTTTGTTGAATGAATGACTAATTGTCACAGTCTTTATCATCAAATACTGTATTGTGTGCCTCATGAGGCACTGGTGAAGACTGAAAAGGATGCAAAGATCTGAGTCATAGGGTCTGAGATGCTTCGAAATCACTTGGGAATTAGATGAGAAATTAAATGGCATGGTTCATATAGGGGGACAAAGGACCAAAACAAAACAAAGTTAAAAAACCAGACAATTCAGTGAGGTAAAACTTAACAAGGGCTTATTTTGGATGACTCTAACAAACAGAATATGAAGGGAAAGATTTAGCAGGTCAGTGTGAACTCCTTACTCCCTTCACTTTATCACTTCCAGATTGTTTCTAGAATACTAGAGCTCTTAGCGGCCTTTCCTCTGGGGCCTCTAGGGGCTTTCATGGCTGTTTCCCTTCCTGACCCAGCTCCTCAGAGGTGGCTGTCACAGGCTCTTTCCATAGCGTGCTTGGGCTGTTCTTCAGTTAGGCCATCATGCAAGTACTTGACTAGAAATAAATCTGTGGAAAATGAGTGACTCAAACCTTCCGGGGGCCCCAGTGCTGCCCCCCTCCCAGCTGACACACCCATTGAGGGTTTTCAGATGGTTCCTTCTACCCACCCCTGAGGGAATCTGTTTCTGCAACGCATAATGATTTTTTTTTCAATCTTAGAGTCATTCTGGTGAGAATGTTAAGTGAAGCTGGCACTGGTTACTCCTTCAACACTAAGAGAAGCCGATTAAAGGACAAGCTGACTCTGCTGCATTATGATCCCTTCGGTAAGATTTGGAGAAGTTACTTAGAGCCTGTTGCTCTTTCTAGACAGTTCTGTGGTCCCTTCGACACTAGCATTTCAGCCAGCAATGTTGAATGTCTTCTGGTACCCATGACTCTCTGCATATACAGGGACATAAGGCAGACTCAGTCCTTGGATTCTTGGCATTTTTTCCAGGTGATTTGGGCCACACCTGGTGGTGCTGGGGATTGAACCCCAAGGTCTAGCGTCCAAAGCAGATGCTCAGCCCCTGGAGATGTGTCCAACCCTATACTCTTGGTAAAGTCTTGTTTGGAAGGGAGAAGAAAAAAGGAAAAATGACAGATTATGCTGAGAAAGGAGCAAAGTGAGATGTTTATGGTTGAAAGAAGGTGGGTCCCCTTATCTCTTTAGATACTTGAGGTGAGGGGGGAAAGATCTTACCAGGAGGGGACAATAAACCCTGACAGACAAGAAGGGGGAAAAGAGCAAGAAGGAAGTAAAGGTTCTGTTCACAGGTAGACAGTTGTCTTGAGATATCAGTATTCTGTAGGGGTAAATAGGGCTGGAAAGTTCAATGGGTAGGAGGGGTGCTTGCTTTGCATGGGGCTGACCCAGATTCAATCCCTGGCACCCCATGAGTGATCCCTGAGTATTGCTAGGTGTGGCCCCCCCAAATAAAAGGTAAAGATTTGATGAAAGGATTATGGTGTTGCTTAGGGCAGAGGATAGAAATTTTATTTTTCATTTTACTTAGATTCTGAAGGCCGAAATACCCTCAGACATGGTAGCTTTGTTCTTGAGCCAGTTTCTGATGGGCATTGAGCCACACCTCGTGGAACTGTGCATAAAACTCGATCTTTCTACGTGCAGAGCACATGCTCAAGCTCTGCCTTTGAGCCATCTCCTCAGACCAGTCTGTTAGTTGAGATTTATGCAATTCATTAGCTGACACATATTTGAAAACTTCTAGGCCTTCATTTCACCTTTTTGACCACACCCAATAGTGCTGGGGTTGCTCCCAGTGATGCTTTGTGTGGTCATGCAGTGCTGTCTTGTCCAGCCTGCTTATTTCCTTCTTTACAACTGTTGCTTTTTGAGGGCTGCATGGAGCTCTCAGCAGGTATTCCATCTTAGGATGGAAAACCCGGAGAGGGCATGGCTCATCTAACCCTCTGCCACTTCAAGTTGACAGGGTCAGACTGAGTCCAACTTACCAGTAATTAAAAAAAATTTTTTTTTTACATTTTTTTATCTTAAAGGGCAGGCAGGGCCAAATGCATGCAGGAGACCTGGGCTCCATCCCGAGTTCTTCACAGTCTCCTAAACAAACATGGAAGTAGACCCCAAACACCACCAGGTGTGACCTACCCAACTCCCAAGCACAACTGAAACACGAAAAAGTCACCTGAGTGATCTGTTTTTATAAATCTGTATCGTGGAGAGATTGAGAATGTACTATCAGGGTTGAGCTCTGAAGAGTTTAATACTGGGGAAGGATGGGGTCGGAGAAGATAGTCTAGAGAGGTTAAAGCACTTGCTTGTGGCCAACTTGGCATGATAGTCACTGCCAGGGGTTACTCCTGAGCACAGACTGAGAGTAGTCCCTAGCACACTTGGGCATGACCCAAACATCCATCCTCACCAAAAAGGAAAAAAAAAAAAAAGATTGGGAACAGCAGCTGCTGGGCAACTGTATTCACAAGTTCAAAGAGGAAGAAAAGACATTTCTGGGGCTGGAGAGGATAGCACAGTGGGGAAGGTATTTGTCTGACACGTGACTGACCCAGGTTCAACCCCTGACATCTCATATGGTCTTCCAAGAAATGCTAGAGGTGATTCCTGAGTGCAGAGCCTGGAGTAACCCTTGAGTGTAGCCGGGTCTGTACCAAAACTTCACCCTTCCAAAATAAATTTGTTTTCCACAGATGGTTAGAATGTCTCAGATAAGGAATGTCTGAACTTCGGCAGCATAACTTTGCCTCTTTTGAAGGAAAATTCTGGGGCAGCAGACTGATTGGCATCGGTGTTCTCAGGCCTGTATGGTTGTGGCCTGTCCCATGACCCTGGATACCAAATTGCCTGGCAGTTCTCCCAACATACTTTATTGCAGGGAATGTAGCTGAAGCGTACTTTTTGGTTATGCGCTTAATAAAGGGGATCAAGTAAGATAACAGAAAACAACCCCCATTATGAAAAGCTCATCGAATAGGCTAGCATGAGCTTCTTTACTAGATGCAAGTTTCCAAGGAGAAAAGCTGCAGCATTTTGTTTGTTTTTGGGTCATACCTGGTGACTCTAAGGGTTACTCCTGGCTATGCACTCAGAAATCGCTCCTGTCTTGGGGGACCATATGGGACGCTGGGGGATCGAACTGCGGTCCATCTTAGGCTAGCACGGGCAAGGTAGACAGATGCCTTACTGCTTGTGCCACTGCTCCGGCCCCAAGCTGCAGCTTCTTAAACTTTGGGTAAACAAAAGATTTATCAGAAGACAGAAGATGTAAACTTGCTTTTAATTCTTTGGATGACTACCAAGACAGTGCAGGATAATCGAAGCAAAATAGAGGGTAATGTAGAAAGAACTCGCAGGTTCATTCTTCTTGGAGTTACGTGGTAAATATTTTGACAGCAAGTTAATTTGTGTTTATGATGGGGGGTAGCAGCGTGCCACTCTAGCCCGGCTGCCACTGTGTCTGTGCAGACTTTGTGGGGAGCATTCTGCCGGGGAGACGGGCATGATACCTCTTAGGGGTAGGAAGCCCAATGGGACCATTCCTGCCAACCTTCCCGGGACACTGACCAGACAGGGTGCTGTCTGCCTGACTCAAGCAGGTGCCAGGCCCTGGATGTATGTTTTAGGAAATACTCCATCGTCTACCTCGCACAGCCTTGCAGACTTCAGTTTTCTCTAAAGGAAAGAATCAATGCATGTTAGTAACTGAAGCCTTTTATCGATCTTAGTCATGTCTGTGCAGGATCATTCAGATAGTGTCTCCTGATGGGTTACTAGCAAGACATTCCTGTTTAAGTCATTTTTCAGAGGCCAGCTAGATAGCACAGCAGGCAGAGCTGTACATGGCCAACCTGGGTTTGATCTGAAGTATTGCCAGGGATAGCCCCCAAACCTGAAAGCCCCTTTAAGAATAAAAAGCAACAAAAACCTATTTTTAGTTCAAGTAGAACCCCAGTGGGGGTTTATTTCTTGCATTGATTAACATTGTCAAAAGTAAATAGCATTGCTCAGTTCTGCCTGTTATTTCTGAAATTGGGTTGCTTCCCCTTTCTCTGGAGGACTCACAGTTCTGCTTCTATGCTCTCTATGCTAGAGAGGATATAAAATAAAATATTCCTATGTACAGTGTAACATACTAACTGTATTTTCAGTAGTATTAAAAATAAATCAACATGTAAGTGGCTCTTACACCCAGCTTCCCCTCCTAATCAGTAGTTAGTTAAAAAAAGAAAAACCACTTCTGGTCCCTCCTAGATTCCTGATCTGGAATTAGGGTAGGAGTGGCAGGAAAGCATGAATGAATTTTAATAAGCTTGCTAGCCATTCCTTTTTTTGTGTGTGGGGGGGGTCACACCCGGCAGCTCTCAGGGGTTACTCCTGGCTCTATGCTCAGAAATCGCTCCTGGCAGGCTTGGGGGACCATACGGGATGCCGGGATTTGAACCACAGTTTTTCTTAGTCTAATAAGTCAAACGCCCTACCACTGTGCTATCTCTCTGGTCCCTCGCTAGCCATTCTTTGAAAAGTGTTTTTTGTTGTTTTGGGACCATACCTTCTGGTGCTTGGGAACCAGCATTGCAAGCTATCTCCCTAGTCCCTAACAGTTAATCTTAACCTCAAATGCAGTACCTTCAAATTGATAGAAAAAAGCAAAGCAGAAACTAAAATTTTTGGAAGGTGGGGAAAGAGTGAGCGAGCGAGCCGAGCAGGCAGGCAGAATAGATTGAATCCAGATTGATGGAAGAAATCTTCAGAGATGAGTTTTCTGCAAGACTGCCTTTGTTTTGGGGCCACACCTTCAGGGTTCCTGGCGTTGTGTATAGGGAACCCAGCTGTGAGGGTGGGATCGAACCATACTCATCTCTACTTACCTGCAGTGCACCATGGCCCTGCTCTTTCTGGAGTGCAGCTCTGCCCTGGCCCTCTGCCTCCTACAGAGTAGGTATTAACTGGAGAAAGATCTCCATTCTGGCCCCCGGTTTTCCTTTTCCGTTGGAACGTTTCACTCTGGTTGAAGTGTTCCTCCTGGGCCCACAGAGGCCTCCCATGGGCTGGCCTCTCCCTGTTTTCTTCGTGGGTTCTTCAGTCTCTGGGATAGGGAACCAAGTTTGCAAGTTCAAACCATCCTCATGTGCAAGAACCAGTAAATATAAGGGAACAGACATCTGAGGGTATTTGTAGTAAACAAAGTGATTATACATCTTACTTTTCTTGTACTCCCCCCCCCCCCCCCCCATTTCTTATAGTGAAGAAAAAAGTCCTTTTTGTGGAACAGAAAAAAATACGCTCCCTCTAAACAATGGGATTGAAAATGAATTTGACTTAAAGACCGAGGGCGGGAGAGTGATTCAGAAATTCAACGGTGTGTCGTGAAAGAGGAGGAAATGGCACGAATGACTGGCTCCTGCGATTTGAAGGCCATTGTGACGGGAAACAAAGCAGTGGAAGCACGTTCTTCGTCTGTGGACAGAGATCATTGCATCACGTTTATTTATCTTTCAGGCGACTTTTATAGCCCTCAATAAAAAAAAAAGTTAAAATAGTCCCTGCTATTGTGTCTTAGTGAGTCTTTCCCCCCTCCTCCTCCATGCAATAAAAAAACAACTTTGTTAACAGAAAAATAGCCATTGTTTCATGGAGTAAGAGAATTTTTCCATGAGTCTTAGGCAAGAGTTTCCAGGCTGCTTCTGGGACTTCAGAGAAAAGGCAGGCAGGCCCCAAAGTGATTTGGACAACACTCCTCAAATATCAGGGGGGCCTGAGGAGCTGGAATGGTAAGGAGTTTGTTTTTGTTTTTTGGGCCACACCGGCGATGCTCAAGGGTTACTTCTGGCTATCTGCTCAGAAATTGCTCCTGGCAGGCACGGGGGACCATATGGGATGCCGGGATTTGAACCAACCACCTTACGTCCTGAATCGGCTGCTTGCAAGGCAAACGCCGCTGTGCTATCTCTCCGGCTCCTGGAATGGTAAGGAGTGAGCCTGCCTTCCAACACAAGAAACTAAAGCACTTCAGTTTTGACTGCGTGAATGTAATTCGAAAAACAATTCCATTGGTCCATATTTTCAGACTTCCACCACTAAAGTAATTTCTTTTTTCTATTTTTGGGGTTCCCAGGACCCTATGGGGGGCATCGAGGACTGTGGGAAAGTTGGGGAGGGAGGCAGGTTCTTGGGGGGGAATGGGGAAGTTCCTCTGCCTGGGGGGCCTGCACACCAAGATGGAGAAAGGGGACCTGAAATGAAAGGCAGGGGGGAAGGAGATAGGAGGGAAAGAGGAAAAGGAAGGACAGGAAAGGGGAAGGGAGGAAGAAGAGAGGAGAGTAGGAAAGAGTAGAGAAGAGGGAGGGAGGGAAAAAAGTAATTTTTTTCTTTTGGGCTCCAAGCAGTGCTCAGGAAGGCCTGGGTCCTAGTGCCACAGCTTGTGGTGCTGGGATTCTAACTGGGGTTGGTTGACAAGTTTAAGTGCCTTAAAACCTCAACTAGCTGTCCAGCTCTAGGAGGACTTTGGGGCCCTTTATTTCAGGGATTGTTTTCCCATACATAAGAAGTGCTGTGTGTGTCTAAAACAACAGCCTGTGCTCATCTTGGTGGAACCATGCAGCTAGCCTGCTCGGATATCCCACTGGTAATCCCTAACTCAGGTAAATAGTCTTGTTTTGGGGCCACGTCCAGTGATGCTCAGGGTTTACTCCTGGCTCTGCTCAACACGATATGGAGTGCTGGGGATTGAATCCGGGTTACACACATTGTATTATCACCCCCAAACCTCAGCCTAAGAGCTAGTGGTCCCTTCCTAGATCTTTTAACATCCTCACTCAAGCTTTTGTTTCCTTCATTCTCAGCATCAGTTTAGCTTTGTCCAGCTTCCAACTGAAGGAATGAAGGATGCTCTATTCTGAGCTGTTGGTTCAGATCCATCCCTTTGTTTAGGGAGGGGGCCACACCCGGTGGTGCTCAGGGGTTACTCCTGGCTCTGCACTCAAATCACTTCTGGCAGGCTCAGGGGTACCCTAAGGCATGTCAGGGATCAAACGCAGGTCGGCTATGTGCAAAGCAAATGCCCTCCCTGCTGTGCTATCGCTCTGGTCCCAGATCTCTCCCTTTTTAAGTACTTAAATGGTGGAATGATAGGCCACCCCCTAGGGCCCACAAGCACTTGGAAACACCAGGTGTCTCCTTCCTGTGGCCCAGTCTGTCCCCAGAGGACTAGACACTAGACCCTCCTGCAGACAGACAGCTGCAAGTCAGAGGTGCCTGGGGCACCCATCAGCTGTTTGTGGCATCTTTTGTTCAAGTTAAGTCCAAGCAGTACTTGGTGAGATCTTGGCTATTTCTAGCTCAAAACTGCATAATGGTGCTGAGTTGCGAAGAGAATACTTGTGACCCTAGCTAAGCCCAGTGTGAAAGGACTCTGAGCATGTCAGTCTTTTTCCAGTCTGACTTGCCTATTTCTGGAGAGCCCAGGGGGTGAACATGGCCCATATCTGGTATGGACAGTTAAAAAAAAACCTCATGGTTTTTGGTTTATGGGATCAGCTGTGCTCAGAGCTCCTGGCAGTGCTAGGAATTGAACCTGGGTCGCCCTCATGTAAGGTCTTAGCTGTACTATTTTGCCCCTAGAGTTTTACTTTGTTTTTGGGGGCTATATCTGGCAATGCTCAGGGATCACTTGGTATACTGGGAATCTTATGCAGTGCTGGGTTTCACTTTGGTTGGCTGCATGCAAGGTGTTAATCCTGTGTTTTTTCAGCCCCTAGAATTGTCACTTTTTTTTTTTTTTTTTGGTTTTTGAGCCACACCCGGCGGTGCTCAGGGGGTTACTCCTGGCTGTCTGCTCAGAAATAGCTCCTGGCAGGCACGGGGGACCATATGGGATGCCGGGATTCGAACCAACCACCTTTGGTCCTAGATCGGCTGCTTGCGAGGCAAACGCCGCTGTGCTATCTCTTCGGGCCCACTTTTTTTTTTTTTTTTTTTTTAAATCACTGAGTATCCAGTGATACTCGGGGGTCACTAATGGCGGGGCTCAAGGAACTACATTGGGTTCCAGACAAACAGCCTCCCAGCTACACTTCTGCTGTCCAAAAGTTGGATATTATTATTTTGGGGCCATAAGCCAGTGATGCTCAAGGCTTATTCCTGGCTCTACATTTAGGAATCACTCCTGGCAGAACTTGTGGAACCATATATAGTGCCAGGGATCAAACCTGGGTTGGCCACCTGCAAGGCAAATGCCCTATCTGCTCCAGTCCCTGGGGCTGTATTTTAATTTATTGGGCAGAATAAACGGTGGTGTGTGATGAGACATTCTTAGTGTATTGGGTTGAGGTTTGATTATCCCACAGTTCCCAGAAGGGGAAGGGATGTCCCACACCCCCTTATTGAAGGAGGGCAGGAGAAGCTTGAACCAGTAACAATTCTCTAGTAAATAATCCAAACAGATATGGAGGACACACTACAAGCTGTTCACCCACAAGTCAGTCGCTCCAACACATGGAACCACAAGCCTAGATGACAGCCCCAGCTCAGCTCTCTCCTGCCTTCCATTTATTGAAATCCAACTCAAGCCCTTCCCCAAGGGGAGGGGGAAAAAAGGCAGATGAAAGGCAATGGGAAAACAAGACCAACAGAAAATAAAGACACAAAAGAGAAATATTTGATACAAATGAAAACTATTTCACAGGCCTCAATTTACCTTATATTTCCCCCTTTCTAATTCTCTAAAAATTAAAACACAATAGAAAATAATAGGCCCCGAAAAGACAAGGGAAAAGTTAAACGAATAGCAATAATTTGCATAGGTACATAAAAAAGAAAAATGTAGGGGCCGGAGTGATAGCATAGAGGTAAGGCGTTTTGCCTTGCATGCAGATGGATAGTGGTTCGAATCCTGGTTTCCCATATGGTTCCCGGAGCCTGCCAACAGTGATTTCTGAGTAGAGCCAGGTGCTCCTGGGTGTGACCCAAAACCAAAAAAAAAAAAAAAAAAAGGAAAAAACTTTAGGCTTAATAACAGGGTGTTCTTACCCATAAACATGAGTCAAGGAACCAACTACAGGCTCCAGACTAATTCACAATCCCCAAAGCACATTCTGTAGTGTTCTCAAAACGTTTTCCTTTGTAAGGGCCGGAGCTGTGGCACAGTGGAGGGGCATTTGCCTTGCACACAACTGACCTAGGACTGACCACAGTTTGATCCCCCGGCATCCCATATGGTCCCCTGAGCCAGGAGTAGAGGGTCACCAGGTGTGGGCCCCCCCCCCCAAAAAAAAAAAAGTCTTTGTAGACCAGATGACAAAGCTGGAATTCTAAGGAAGTCTGCTTAGCAGGCAAGATGAAGTTTATTTTTAGATCATATCCAGGGTGGGTGGCACGAAAGTCAATGTTAGGGCACCATTTTGAGTCTGATTCTGGAAGATGGTAGATGTAACCTGAAGATAAAACTGCAGTATCTCTTTAATGGTTACCTGGGGTTTTGGAGCACTGAAGATTTTTCAAGCTCTTCATTCTAGCCAGAATCCACGCAGAAAAATCAGAAAATGGGTACAAGGTTCGGCCGATTATTGATGGGGGCTCAAGTCAAATAACCAAGACAAGATGTTTCAGGTGTGGGCCGGAGAGAGAACACAGAGGTAGGGCGTTTGACTTGCATGTAGCCAACCCAGGATGGACAGTGGTTCAAATCCAGGCATCCCATATGGTCCCCCGAGCCTGCCAGGAGTGATTTCTGAGCGCAGAGCCAGGAGTAACCCCTAAGCACCACCAGGTGTGACCTAAAAAAAAAAAACCCAAAAACAACAACAAAAAGATGTTTGAGGTGAAGAACCTCCCTATTTCAAGAAAATATGTGAGGTTCCATCCTTAATGGATAGAAACTCCTTTCTGTACCTACAATTTTTTCCGATTTAATGCGCCCATGCAAAAATCTTAACACAAAATATAAAGGAGACTAATCGGGATAATGATAAATCCACAAAAACCAGTAACTCAATTTCAGAAAAAAAACAACTAAAAGTTCTCTAAAATACACTCCTACAAGTAAAATAAAAATGGGGAGATCTCTAATTACATAAGAAGTAGAGGCATATACAAATCAAATAAATACACCCCTATGAAATATACACAAGAAGTCATTCTCTTCTTAGAGTCCATTTGAAAAAGATCTGGAAATAAGAATCCGGAAAGTCATTTCAGCCATCAATGGAGTCTTAAGGAGTCTGAGCAAATGGCTCGTTACTGTCATTGGTAAGCAGAACTCTGAAAGACCTGGCTCTCTTCTAAAGGCCCAAACCAGAAGCGTGTGCCGAGCAAGGTGGAGATAACTGGAGGAGATGAGGGAGTTTCTGTATGGAGAAAGTTAAGGGCTGAGGGAAGAGAGGATTAGTTCTGGCAGAAAGCATCAATCAGTTATGAGAGAAGTGAGGAAGGAAAAAGGCTTCCCTATAATACAATATATACAATATGGACAAAAGACAATACAAGCGATGAACAGGCATAAAGGTGGCCACACACATACACTCACACAAACAGTAAAACTAAATTTTCAATGGAAATGGATCCACAGAGACAAGTAAAGCAGATCCAAAAGAGAATTCCATCAATAAAACAGGCATGGAGAATACTACTCAAAATACTGAACTGTAAATCTATAATACATTGAGAATTGTTGAAGAGCACTGAAGAGTCAACATCAAAAAGTATCGTTTCAGGGGCCAGAGAGATAGCACAGAGATAGGACATTTGCCTTGCAAGCAGCTGGTCCAAGACAGATGGTGGTTTGAATCCCGGCATCATATATGGTCCCAGGTGTCTGCCAGGAGCAATTTCTGAACACAGAGCCAGGTGTAATCCCTGAGCATCGCCGAGTGTGGCCCCCCCCCCCCCAAAAAAAAAAAGAAAAGCAAAAAGTATCATTTGATCAGAATTATGTATCCAGTTTCTATCCTGCAAATCAAACTCTGAGAGAAATGGAAGAAGAAATATTAGAAGACTATAAAACTTAAAACTGAATATACAGGGGCCGGCGAGGTGGCGCCAGAGGTAAGGTGCCTGCCTTGCAAGCAGTAGCCAAGGATGGACCGCGGTTCGATCCCCCGGCGTCCCATAAGGTCCCCCCAAGCCAGGGGCGATTTCTGAGCGCTTAGCCAGGAGTAACTCCTGAGCATCAAACGGGTGTGGCCCGAAAAAAAAAAAAAACGGAATATACAATTATATCATAATATGATATGGGCCAACATTAACAAATGTAGCTTTTTTTCAGGAGATCCCTGTGAAGAAGAAAAATGATTATTATAGAAGTCATAAGTAAATGTATCATTTGTATCTTATTTTCTGTTGGTCTTGTTTTCCCATAGGTTTTCATCTGTTTTTCCCCCTCCCCTTGGGGAGGGCCTTGAATTGGATTTCAATGAATGGAAGGTAGGAGAGCTGAGCTGGGGCTGTCCTCTAGGCTTGTGGTTCCATGTGTTGGAGCGACTGGTTTGTGGGTGAACAGCTTGCAGTGTGAGTTTTTTTTTTTTCTTTTTTTGTTTTTGGGCCACACCCGTTTGACGCTCAGGGGTTTCTCCTGGCTATGTGCTCAGAAATCGCCCCTGGCTTGGGGGGGACCATATGGGACGCCGGGGGATCGAACCGAGGTCCGTTCCTTGGCTAGCGCTTGCAAGGCAGACACCTTACCTCTAGCACCATCTTCCCGGCCCCAGTGTGAGTTTTCTTGCCTGTTATCTCCTCCATGTCTGTGTGCATTACTTCTTGCAGAGAATTGCTACTGTACCAACTTCTCCTGTCTTGCGTAGGGGGAATGCGATATCCCTTTCCCTTCTGGGAACTGTGGGGCAACCAAACCTCAACCCAATACCCAAAGAACATCTCATTACAGTGGTGCTTAGAGGTTACCCCTGGCTTTGTGCTCGGAAATTACTCCTGCTAGGCTCGGGGGAACCGTATGGGATAGTGGGGATCCAACCCAGCCCAGCTGTGTGCAAAGCAAATGTCCTGTGTTATCTATCGCTTTGGCCCCTGGAGTTATATCTTTAAATAATGGTATTTATATAGTTCCTGCTCACAGAATCCTTCCTTTTGCTGGGCCATTGCATGGGGAAAAATGCCAGTTTTAGAAAGGGAGAAAACTTGAGGGGGATGCACTTAGTGAAGATAATTTTGCAGAAAAGGGCAATTTTCTAGTTGTTGACTAAGCATGATCACCCATAGGTGCATTTTATTCTGTTAATGTAAGACAAAAAACCCCCTGGAAGGTTGTGTTAGAATTAAAGTCCCAGGCTGGGACGGGGCATCAGGGAAGGCACTTCAGGCTCACCTTCCCAGTGAGGCCTTTGGGACAAAGGTGAGGCCTTGGACTGCTCCTGGTCTCCACACCCTGCAGAGGGCCTATCAGGGCTTCTGCTTAGAGGACATCCATCCTTCTCTCCTTCAAGCCTTTGGACTACTTCAGGGCCAGTGACTTGACAACTCCCTCGAATCCCACCTTGGTATTCATCTAAAAATATGTTTATATATATAATAGTATATATTTTTTATTTTGGGCCCACACCCAGCAGCGCTCAGGAGTTACTCCTGGCTCTGTGATCAGAAATTGCTCCTGGCAGGCTCAGGGGACCATAGGGGAGGGATGCCAGGGATCAAACCCACATCCATCTCGGGTCAGCCGTGTGCAAGGCAAACACCCTACTGCTGTGCTGTAGCTCTGGCCTCTCTTCCTAAAGATATTATTGCCAGGGACCCCTCCCTGCCCATCTAACCCAATTCTCATGGGGTTACCTCCTTGCTGTTGCTCTTCTTCACTGCTCAGCTACCAGTGCTCAGGAATGCCTGCCTAGACCAGGTGAGTCCCAACCTTGGCACAGGAACTCTAGGCCCAACACCTTCCCTCTCAGAAAAGTATGTCAGAAGAAAGCGAAACTTGAAATCAGATAAATTTTTATTAAAATATATTTAGAAAGATACAAGAGGAGAGAAAAGATATGAGCAAGAATAAGCTTCTCCAGAGTGGAAAGAAGCAGAGATACTAAGACAATAGATGAGATTTGACACTAAAGGAGAACATGGGCCTGGAGCATGAGCCCCCGGTGCATGATGGGCCATGTTGGCAGCTGTCAGAAGAGATGAGATGGCAAGTCCTTCCTGTAGGGGTATGAGGTCTGTGTCCCCGCGGCCTGCACGCTGACCGCCGCGATGGCATTGGCTCTCCTGAGCATGTCTTCCAAGGGCAGGTTTGGGTAGTGAGCCAAGTAGAAGGCCAGCGCGCCCACAAAACTGTCACCAGCCCCCTGCAATGACAAAACAGTTGTGGAAATAAGTGTGGAGTCATTTGTTGGTGGAGTAATTTTAGAATGCACATTTTTATGGGAAATACTTAAATACACTTTGTAGGGACTTTAGGGGCGGTGCTGTGGTTAGGGACTATTGTGCTGGGTTCACCAGTGCCACAGAGATTGGACAGGGGCCTAGTGTAAGCAAATCAATAGCTCTAAGAGAGCTCCCAGCTCCTTAGAATCACTTTTTTTGGGGGGGTGAGGAAGGGGAAAGGCCCAACAGAGCCACCATAACCAGCACTACTTGGAAGTCTTGAGGACCATGTCAGACACTGCAGTTGAGATATGTGCCTTGACCTTAGTTACTGCCTTAGTTACTAAAGTGCCCTTTGTTTTCTTTTTGAACCACACCCATATGTACTCAGGGCTTACTACTGTCCAGCGGGGCCCAAGGGAACCATATGGGATCGAACCTGGGTTGGCCACATGTAAGGCAAACGCCCTACCTGCTGTGCTATTTCTCTAGCCCCTCTAGAGATTTTTTTCCCCTTAAGAAAATAAAAATACTTTTACATTCACAGAAGAGGTAGAGAATGATCAGATAGCCTCCATGTTTACAAACATTATGTAACTTTGGCACAATATTGAAATGGTAGTAAATCATATACTTCAAGTAGGTTTACCACATGCGGCTCTTTACCAGTTGAGCGTCTCCCCACTGGTCCTTTCTGTCTTGAGATTGCATCCAGGACACCATGTTATATGCTGCCAGGGCCTCCTTAAACTGAGAGTTTCTTGGTCTTAAATTTTTGATGACATTGGTAGTTTTTTTTTTTTTTTTTTTTTTTTTTGGGCCACACCCAGCAGTGCTCAGGGGTTACTCCTGGCTTTCTACTCAGAAATAGCTCCTGGCAGGCACTGGGGACCATATGGGACACCGGGATTTGAACCAACCACCTTTGGTCCTGGATCAGCTGCTTGCAAGGCAAACACCACTGTACTATCTCTCTGGGCCCGACATTGGTAGTTTTAAGGACTAAGTATTTTATAGAATATACCTTGTTTGGAATTTATCTGTTTTTCTCCTGTTCAGTCGGATTTGTTTTGGGGGGGTTCACACCCAGTTGTGCTCTACCCACTGTACTGTTTCTCTGGCTCTGATAATGCCTTTTTTGTTGTTTTTTTGGACCACACTCAGTGGTGCTCAGGGGGTTCTTCCTGGTGCTGTGCTTAGAAATCACTCCTGGCAAGCTTGGGGGACTATATGGGATGCTGGAAATCAAACCCAGGTCCATCCCGAGTTGGCCATGTGCAAGGCAAAAGCTTTACAGCTGTGCTGTCTCTCCAGCCTCTCTGATAATGCTCTTAAGATTTTGGCCTTGAAGAAATTTCCTTGAAGGACGTTGGAAAAGAGTGAACTGATGAACGAAGAGAAGGCAGGTATCTAAGAACACAGGCCCAGGAGGAGAAATAGTGGGTGCTTTCGGGAAAAGGACATTTCCCGTTGCTTACACAGGAAGGGCAGTCATGCCAAGGGGTCAGCCTTGCGGGTGTGAATTCAATACTTCCTGCCTCCCACCAATGCATTTCCAGTTCCCTGAATGTGCTGGGCACCATGGGGGGTGTTGTGCAGCTGTTGATCCACCTCTCTTGAAGGAAGCAATGGAGAGGGGGGATGCTTCCTGTTTGCTTTGTTTCAGGGCAGAACTGCAAAGAACAAGGTCTGAAGCCAGTGAAGGTAGCTGGGAAAGAGGCAAATCAAGAAAATACAGAAAATGTTGCAAGATATCAAGGAAAAAATAATCAAATAACCCAAGAGTCTGTCTTGATTCCTCCTGATAATCCCATCCAAAATTCTCCCAGGTGAAAAGTTTGAATATAGGAAAAACAATAACATATCAGTGGTCCTCAAACTATGGCCCTCGGGTCACATATTGTATTTGTATCTGTTTTGTTTCTTCATTGCAAAATAAGATATATGCAGTGTGCATAAGAATTTGTTCATAAGTTTTGTTTTTTACTATAGTCAGACCCTCCAGTGGTCTGAGGGACAGTGAACGGGCCCCCTGTTTAAAAAGTTTGAGGACCCCTAAAGATGAAAATTTATATGAATGATTATAAAATCCAAAGCAAGAAAAATCAAAAAGCAAGTCAGTAAACCCCAAAAGTAATGAGAAAAAAGGTTATGTTCATGTTGTAAATGAAGTAAAAATGTTTTTTGAAAATTTGGTGACATGTTTTCAATGTTCAAAGAACACTTTTTTTTTTTTTTTCAAAGAACACTTTTTAAGATTGCTCAGAAAAAGGCAAATTCAGGGTTGGAAGGTGGGGCACTTGCCTTGCACACGTTTAATCCCCAGCATCCTACATGATCCCCTAAGTGCTCCTAGGAGTGATTTCTGAATATCACCAGCTGTGACTGCAAAAAACAAAACCAAACTAAAAACCAAAATAATCCAGAATAAAAATGGACAAAATATCCCATCTATATGTAGTATCAGAAAAAGAAATGCCATGGGTCTGGAGAGAGAGCACAGTGATAGAGCATTTGCCTTGCAAACCCAATCCAGGATGGTTGGTGGTTCAAATTCCGGCATTCCATATGGTTCCCTGTGCCTGCCCGGAGCGACTTCTGAGCACAGAGCCAGGAGTAACCCCTGAGCACTGCCAGGTGTGACCCAAAATCAAAACAAAAAAAATAGAAACCATGGTTGGCGTCTGAATTGGGAGGGCAGAGGTTGAGCTCGACTGCTTGTATGAGCCTTTGAGTTTAATCCCTGGTACTGCAAAAATAATAAATTATGGCCAATAGACAAATGAAAAGATTGCTCCATTATTAGTAAGATAAACACAAAGTAGCCTGATTATAAGAAAAGGGAGGAGGGGGTGAAGAGGAGAGGGCACACTTGGATACCCAAGGGCCGGAAAGTGGAAGAGCAAAGTATTCTGTGAAAATAAAAATAGGGCTTGGGCCTGGATGGTAGTTCAGCAAATAGGGAGCTCGCCTGGCCTGTGTGAGGCCCACGGTTAAATCGTGGCACTGTAGGGTATGTAGCTGGGGGGGGGGGGGGGAAAGCCAGCATATGTCCTTGGATTTTTATAGTCCTCCTTCTGGAAATCTCATGGGAAATCATCTGATGCAAGGATGCTTGTGCTGTGTTGTTTCTAAAGGCAAAACACTTGCAATAATGATGGTCTAGCGAGAACGGAATGAAGGACCGTTAACCTGGGTGTATTCCTATGTGGGAAAGTTGAAAACATTAATGGGAATACGATAGCAGTGTCTGCTCATACGTAGAAATTGGCTTTTCATTACACCACGAGAGATTTCAGCAGCACGGTCCCATTTTGAGGAACAAAAGAGAAAAAAAGACCTATGGGTGTGAGTGTGCATTTTTTATAAGGCTACAAAAAAATGGGAAAGGCTGTTAATATTTAGTTTTGTTTTCTGGGGACTAGCGCACATCTGGCTATGCTTAGGAGCTACACCCAACACAGTGCTTGGGGATCACTTCAGGCAGTGCTCAAGGGACCAAGTGGTCCTGGGCATCATACCCACGGATCCTACATGCATAGTATGTGCTTAGCCTGCTGGGCTATGTCTGACCTCTAACCAATTTTATTTATTTATTTTTTTTTTTTTTTGGTGTGGGGCCCATACTCGGTGGTGCTCAGGACTTACTCCTGGCTTGGCACTCAGGAATCACTTCTGGCAGTGCTTGTGTGTGTGTGTGTGTGTGGGGGGACTATATGGGGATCAAACCAGGTTAGTCAGTGAAAGGGAAATGCCTTAATTTCTGTACTATCTCTCTGACCCCTATATTTTTTTTTTTTTTTTTTGGTTATTGGGCCACACCCGGCGTTGCTCAGAGGTTACTCCTGGCTGTCTGCTCAGAAATAGCTCCTGGCAGGCACGGGGGACCATATGGGACACCGGGATTTGAACCAACCACCTTTGGTCTTGGATCGGCTGCTTGCAAGGCAAACACCGCTGTGCTATCTCTTTGCCCCCCCCTTTTTTTTTTAATAATGAAGAAAGGCATAATCTAGTCCAGCAAAGATTAGAACAAATGAGGCACAATACGCAAAAATGTGATCATTACCTCACATTGGACAGAAAAATCAGCCCTGAATGGGCTCCAAGACTGAAATATGAGTTTACCCAAACAAAGTCCTTTCCAAACCCCCACAAAAAGCCCAAAACAAAAACTGGATTCAGGAGAAAACCTTTAGAATCTTGTATTGAGCAGATGTCGTGGGACATCAGAACCGCATGAATCATTACAAACACTAATGGACTCTCAGAATGAAGACTTTTGTCCTTCAGAAGACTATCCAAGGACCGGGAGAAAAGAACTTGTGACACATCTGACAACAGGCACTTAAAACTCAACACTACAACCACAAAGGCCAAAGGCTAGCAAAAACGGGCAATGGATTGGGACGGACTTGACTTGAGAAGACAGACACGTGGCCGACCAGAATACATCAGGAGTCTGAACATCATTAGCCACGAAGAAAAAGCAAATGCCAGAAGCCAGCAGACAACAGGGGTTTTCATGAGAAAGGCCCAAATGGAAATCCCTGAGCACGTGGGTGTTTGGAGTATCTGTGGAGCAACAGGAAGTCTAAGTGGGAATGAATGACGATGCTTTGGAAAATAGTTTGGCCATTTCTTGTAATACTCAGAATCACTTACCGTGTGGCCCAGCAAGTCTCCCCCTACGTACTTCAAAAGAAATGAAGACAACATTCACATAAAAATCCACATTCATAGATGTTCATAGAGGTAGCACTTGTAACTGTTCCAAACAGAAAACAATCCAAATCTTCTAGGCCTGATGAATGCCTAAACTGCCATAAGTCCAATGAGTGGAATACTTTTGTTTTGGGACACACCTGGCAGTGATCAGGGGTTACTCCTGGCTCTTTCCTCAGAAATCAATCTTGGCAGGCTCGGGGGGACCATATGGGATGGTGGGAATCGAACCAAGACCACCCCGGGTCAGCCCTTGCAAGGCAAGTGCCCTACTGCTGTGCTATCACTCCAGCCCCTGAATACTTCATAGTATTAAAAAAAAAAAAAGACTTGACAGGTGGACAGATGAACTCAAGTGAAAGGAGCTAAAAGGGCACAAAAGACCATGTATCATACTGGCTGATTCTCTTAAGAAATTTTAGAAAAGGCAAAAGCAGAGCTCTAGAAATCAGAAATCAGCAAAGGGGCTGGATAAAGAGAAACTTTTGGAGTTCAGTATGGCTGTCGTGATTAAATGATGTTATACATTACACTTGTTGAACCATATTTTTACAATAGGAAAATTAAACTTTTTGCTGCGCCAGGAATTGAACCTAGAGCCTTACTGCTATGGTTCTACTTTAGTCATGTTCCCAACTCCACCATGGGAAAATGTTGTGTATAAAATTAGAGTTCATAGGTTTTTCTTTTTTCCTCCTTTTAAGGCGGGGTGGGAAGCACTGAGTCACGTAGAAGCATAAGGTTTGAAACCTTTGGCAGTATTTCCTAAGTGCCCGAGGCCTACCACTGATTACTACTGATTTACTCTAAAGTAGATGGTTGGGATAATTATTGAGACCTATTGTAGCCAGGCTTAATTAAATGTTTTGATTGGCATATAGGAACCCATTTGTCTTTATATTGAGAGCCCTAATTCTACGTCTGTTTTCCCACTATAAAGTTTCCTTCCTTTCGGCAGTAATGGGCTTTGAAGTTAAGAGTTGTATTTGAATTTTGGCTTTGCCACACTGGAGAAATCAATATAATTTCTGATCCATAAATTTTCTCAAATTTTAATTTCATACAAATACATTTCCCCTATAAGGTTTTGGGACTATCATTTCCTGCATCCTACCCAGAATTCTTTTTTTTTTTGGGGGGGGAAGAGGAGGTGGTTTGCTACAGTTTTGCCTTTTTGGTCCACATGCAATAGTATTGGGGAGTTATTCCCAGCTTGGGATATTAGCTCCCGGCTGTTCTCAGGGGACTTTGTGGTGCCCAAGATCAAAATTGAGACTCCTATATGCAAAGCATGTGCTCTAACCTTTGGAGTTCTCTCCCTGGCCCCAGAGAACAGAAATCTTTTTTTGGGTGGTGGGGTGGAGTTGGGGCTACACCCACAAGTGCCCAGGAGCTATTCCTGGCTCTGGGCTTGAGTGATTCCTGGCATTGCTTGGGGAACCATATGAGGTGATGGTATTTGAACCAGAGTTAGTGGGATGCTTAACCCTGCATATCATTGACCCTAGAACTCTATACATATTTTGTTACCTTTCTTGCTGCCTTTTGGGAATTCCTTCACCTCCTGGCTTCTGACCACCCTGGACACAGACTGAACATGCTTGATCCCTGCCCTTCCCAGCCCAACTTGACCAGCTGTATTCCTGGAAGACAATGATTGTGCCAGATGTGTAGATTTAAGACCAGTATTTCTTAACCTTTCCTCAGACTATGGCCCTTCTGACTCTGTTTCCCTCTTGCATCCAGCCCCATCCCCCATCCTAGTTGGCTCTCTTATGCCGTAGACCCTCATTTCTATGACTTCACCTGTGGCCCTTGGAATATCCAAGGAGCTTGAAGGAAGCCAATATGACCCCTGGTTGAGAAACATTGGTCCCAGTGATGGCCTACCTTTTTGAGCCCTAGTGCTCAAACTGCCGCACAATGCCCTGTCCTCCTAATGGCCAGTCCGGCCCTGTTGCCAGGTGAGCTTCAAAGCAGACACCAGCACACTCGCCTCCCCCTGCACCATATATCTTAATTGTGAACCTTCCCACATGGAAGCTGCAAGGCCTTGGCGTGCCACCGCTGGCACGTGTGCCATAGGTTCGCCATTGAGAGACAATCCTGTTGCCTTAAGTTCCCTATCCCATCTTCTGCTCACAACACTTCAATAACTGTCCAACTAAGAATCCTCACAAGCTTGTTTCTTGTTGACTTTGGCAGATAGTGGGGTAGATAAAATATCCATGTCTACATCCAGAGAGACCAGCTTGCACTAGGTTGGTGCACCATATCAATCTAAGTGATTTACCTGGATTGATTTGTCAAAGTGATTACCAATGTATTCCAAAAATAGACACTTTAGTGGCTCTATTAGCAATGATTGTGGACAGTTAATAAGTAAATGGAGAAAGAGGGAAGGGAAAAAATTTTAAAGTAGAATGCCTTGTAATAACACCCAGAGACAATAGAGACGAGGGCTGGAAGGACTGGCTCACAATATGAAGCTTACCGCAAAGAGTGGTGAGTTCAGTTAGAGAAATAAGTACACTGACAACTATCATGACAATGGAAGTGAGCGAGAAAAATAGAATGCCTGTCTCAGAGACAGGTGTTCTTTCTTATAACCGAAACCCAACTACAAAAATGTTTAGTGCTTAAATAAATATATTTAATAAAAAAGATGATCAGAGCATTGAGCATCAAGATGGATTTCGATGTTTAAAAAAAAGTAGAATGTCAACTAATTACTAGAGAAGTTTAAGAAACATCACTGAATCTCAACTGGCTCTGGCAAAAATTAAGGGGGCTGGAGAGATGGTACAGGAGGTAAAGCACTTACCTGGCATGCGGCCAATAGCAGTTTGATTCCTGGCACCACGTATGGCCCCTGAGCATTGCTGTAGGCCACTCCTGAGTACAGAGCCAGGAATAGTCCCTGAGCATTGCTGGGTGTGGCCCAACCCTTGTTTCCCACTCCAAAGGAAAAAAAACACCAGTGGATGCAGAAGGATACTGATGAAGGTTTGACAAAATAGTTACCAGCTCAATTATCCTCTTAATCTCCCCCATCCCTTGTAACTAAGATAACTGGGACAGGGAACAGGGCTCAGCATTATAGCTCTTGCATTGTACATATCAGGCTCTCAGGTCTGTTTCATCATGGGGGTGGGAGAAAGACAACAGTGCAGGAGATATCATTGTCCTCACCACACAATCAAAGCAGCCTCCCCAGGAACAAGACAGACTACCTGTTGTGTTCCCTGGTAGGGGATCTGGGGACAAAGCATCTCCTGCATCGCATTCCTGTCCCAAAGCATGACCTGATGTGGAAGCATGAGGCGCATGTACAAAAAGGAAAAATTTAGTTAAAAACATCAGTAGCCAGGATATAGTTCTGGGTAGACTGCTTGCCTTGTATGTGTCTGACTTGGGTTCAATCCCCAATACCCCATATTGGTCCATCATCAGGAGTGATCCCTGAGCTTGGGCCTTCAGATGCGGGTGGTCTTCCTCAAAAAAACAAAACAAAAAACACCCCAATTCAGTAGTATGGGTCCAGGGATGCGGTTCAGAGGCCAACCATGCACTTTGTATGCGTGAGGTCCTGGGTTGGATCCCAACAACTGAAAAGCCCCAACCCCTACTATGTTATGATGAAGACTGAGAATATGTTCATATGAAAGGAAACTAAAGCAACATGATAATCAGATGTGACACAATCTGGGGTTGGTCCCTGGGAAAGACGATAAAGTACATTGAGTATCATCCAGCTACGCATGGAAGATGAGATGTTTCCTGGATTTGCAGTCTGGTTATGTCCCTATTCCCAGGAGAGGCAACCCAAAGACTTAAGAATTGCAGTCGTGACATAATCTTGTAAATGGTTCATTACAAGGCACGTGTGTATATAGGGCCAGAGGGATAGCACAGCAGGGAGGGCATTTGCCTTGCACGCATCCGACCCTGGTTCAATACCTGGCATCCCATATGGTTCCTGGAGCCTGCAATGAGTAATTTCTGAGCACAGACCCAGGAATAATCCCTGAGCACTTCCGGGTGTTGCCCCAAAACAAAGTGTATGTATGTATTTTTGAGGGATCACACCCAAAAGGCTGAGTATGAGCCCAGAACTTCTGCTTGCAAAGCAGTTAGCCCATCTATCCATTTCAACTTATGTAGGCTGAGAGAAAACAACCAAATGTGGCAAAAGGCTAATAACTGGTAAAACTGAAGCGTATATAGGGACTTTGCAGCTTTTCTCTAGGTTTCACTTCCTTTTAAAAACTTTGTATTCGATTTTTTTCTATTGTGCTTTTTGGAAATCAAATTTAATCTTCTATAAACAAAACATGGTCTACTACTGCACTACATCTCTGGCTCCAAAAGAAATTTACTGGGTGGGGGCATACCTTACAATGCTCCTAGGTCAGTGCTCAGAAGTGGCTCCCAGCTCGGGGGGGGGGGGGGGGGGAAGTTTGACACTAAGAGTTGAACCCAGGCCTCTTGTGTGCAAAATACAATCTCAGCCTGCTGAAAATATCTGGCTCAAGATGTTTTTTTAAATTTATTTTGGTTCTCGGGTCACACTTGGTGGTGCTCAGGGCTTGCTCTTGGTCCTGAGTACAAGGATCACACCTGGCTGGGCTCGGGACCATCTGGGATGTAAGGGATTGAACTTGGGTCAGCCTTATGCAAGGGGACCACTTTACCTGTTGTACTGAGGCTGCGTCCCTAGCAGTGAATTGTGTGTGCTCTCCATTAGGCAGCTGAGCTGCCATTTTGTGGTGGTGTCTGGGGCCACATATTTGGTTGCACTTAGAATATGCAGAGTCTTACCTAGTGGCCTTAGGGATATGGGTTGGAGCCAGAGATCAAACTCTAGGTCTTTAACATCCATGAGCACGAAGCTGGGCTTTACAGCACTCCAGTGACACCACATTCTAGAGGGAACAGTTTGAGTAGAGAAATAAAAAAAGGGGTCTGTGTTGTGTATGTAAATATTTTGGGGGATTACTATGTTACTCACCCTAAACTGATTGGTGATTGTGCCCTACCCTAGGGTGTGACCTGGCATTCTGCCCCCACCCTAGGGTAGGACCTGATTCTGCTTTCACCATTGGTTGGTATCTGATCCCACCATTGGGTGGTACCTGACTCTGGAGTATAAAAACAGAGGTCTGTGGAAGGCGGGGGCTTTTTGGCTGGCTGGGACTGAATCTGAATCTTTGGACTTCAGTTTTGTCCATCCGAATAAAGCAAATATTTCCACGAGCCTGACTGTCTGCGAGCTGTTTACCCGCCGTTTCACCTCAGAACCGTGGGCTAGACAGGGTGGCAGACACGTGCTCCGAGCTGGAAGAAAAAGGCCTCATTCTCCATCCCACCATCAGTCAACCTCTTCAGGGGCTGATTTGCTACAGTCTGGGCCTCACAGTTTGAGAATGCAGAGCTGCCTCCAGACACGCGGACCCCACACTCTGCTCACATCACACTGTCTGTA
Organism: Suncus etruscus; assembly: GCF_024139225.1. Taxonomy (NCBI): domain Eukaryota; kingdom Metazoa; phylum Chordata; class Mammalia; order Eulipotyphla; family Soricidae; genus Suncus; species Suncus etruscus. The sequence continues at coordinate 92,518,783 of NC_064859.1, forward strand.
GCAGGTTTGAGGGAAAGTTAGGGAACTGGGAGGGGAAAGGAGGGACTCTGGCCAGGCTGAAGGAACTTTTCTTGAGGTCTCTGGGCATGTCCAAAGCATACGAAGGGACTAGTTCGTGGTTGGGTCTTCAGTCTAGACTTCTGGAAACTTCTAGAAACTTTTGGAAATTTCTAGAATTTTTCTCTTGTAGCTTCCCCTCGGGTGGGAACGTGATCCTATGCCTTCATGATCTTTGCCTGTGATTCTCCAAGGTGATAAGATGCTCAGCTCTGAACCAGATGCCATTCTAGTGCTGACGGATGTGAAGTGGTTCCACTGCCAGCCAGTTTGATAATCTCCTTGTTGAGACTATTTATACCACCCAGCTTTCAAGTGCCAATAAATTACTTGGCTGTTGATTCATACCTTCAGGATGACTATTTTTATACCTCAGTATGATTTTCTCCCCATTTTTTTTTTTAATGGAAAGTGCTTTAAAAGTGGAAGCTCTGTTGTAGCCCTGTGATTTTCCTGTAAGTAAAGCACTTTCCAATCAATCATTCTGGGAATAATGGAATGGCTCTCATTGATACAACGTGATGGTTTAACCTTTCCCTGAAAATTATTTTTGTGCCAGAAGGGGGTGATGACACACTTCATCTTTCTTCAATCATAATCCCCATGGGGGCCCCTAGTCATTGCAGGCGCCCGCTTCCTTGCTTCCTCAGGAGGCAGAGGCGCCCTCACAGCCCAGCCCCAGCTTCCTGAAACACCATCTTTTACTCCAACACCCCCCCCCCCCCCCCCCCCCCCCGCCCAAAGTTGCCTGTGTTCTCCAGGGAGGCAGCAACAGGGATCAGGGATTGGGCTTGAAGGAAAGGCCGGATATGCATGAGCCTCTGGTGAGGTGACCTAGGGAAGGAGCTGAGGGGGTGGAGTCCGTTAACTGCCCTGAGTGGGATTCGAGTTTGAGCAGACTTGAGGCAGTCCTGCCTCCCTGGAGGGCTGGTTCCTCTGCTCCCTTTTCCTTCCGGTGTCCTTCCCACCGACCCCAGTATTCCACTGGTCACTCCCCACTCCCAGCTTAGGCCTCTGTCCATAAAGGCTGGTCCTCCCAGCTGCCAGGTCTCTGGTCTGAGGAGTTAGGATGCATACAGGCCTCCTGCCAGCCTTTCCCCAGAAGGCTCTTCTCTGTGTGCTGCTGTTTGGATTTTCGGGGAGGCCGTATTCTGTGATGTTTGAATTGCTCCTAGCTCTGCACTCAGGAATCACTTCTAGAGGGCTCAGGCGATGGCAGAGATAAAACCCAGGTCAGCAGTACACAGGTACACAAATGACTTTTTTGCTGTACTGTTGGTCTAGTGCATTTGAATTATCTTTTTTACAGAATAAAAACATTTTTATTAAAATTAAAAAGAATAAAATCCAAAGGGGAGAACTTCGGAAAAGTTTGTCCAATAGAAATATTATCTCCTCCCCCTTTTTGCTAGCCTGGGTGGCCTCAGGCATTAACTGCAGCCTTTCCCCCGGAGATATTCGGCAGCCCAGGGCTGGGGGTTGGGGGACGCAGATGCTATGGGCATGGCCGGGGTGCCTGAAGGTGCTAGGACTGCTGATGATGCTGCCATGACCGCGACCACGCATCCCCGTGGCCTCGGGCACTGCCATCGCCTCGGCCATGCCCGCAGCCCAGGCCACTGTCCCGGCCACCGTCATGGTCCTGGCCACCGCCGACCTGCCAACTTCTTTGGCGCCTCCGGTGCCACCTTGGCCAACACCCTCTTCGCCACCACGGCAGCCTCTGCCATCGCCTCCTGCTGCAGGCATCTTGCGTTTCAGCAATCCTAGTGGGAGGAATCCTTCCACAGGAGGAAAACGAGTAACACGAGTGGCCTAATATGAAATAGGAAATAAATGAAACCACACAAGAGTATGTGGGGTCAACTCATTTCTTGCAGGAGTGCGATAAGTTTAATTTTTTAACTTCGGAAATCTCCCGCAATGGAAACGTTCTCTCATCCCCCTTTGGCTAGCCTGGGTGGCCTCAGGCATTGGCTGTGGCCTTTCCCCTGGAGATCTTTGGAGGCCCAGGGCTGGGGGAGCCCAAAGATGCTGCGGGCCTGCCTGGGATGCCTGAAGGCGCTAGGACTGCTGATGAAGCTGCCATGACCTCGACCATGGCCCCTGCCGCCACGGCCATGCATCCCCATGGCCTTGGACACTGCCATCGCCTCGGCCATGGCCGCAGCCCTGGCCACCGCCGCCTTTGTCTCATTCTTTGGCGCCTCCGGTATCACCTCAGCCAACACTGTCTCCACCACCACGGCCGTCTCTGCCATCACTTCTGCAACCTCCTTTTCTTGCTTCTTCATTGTCTGCTGCTGCCCGTCGTTGTGGTGCTGGCAGAAGTCGAGGCGCTCGGGGAAGACGGCCAGGCCCCCCACCTCAGCCTGCAGCACAGCCTTCTGCTCACACCCACATTTGAATTCTTAAAGCCTGGGAGGCAGATAGAGCTGAGCCTGTGTTATAAGATGCACAGAGGATGCACAGAGCCCCCAGTATGGAGGACATGGAGCTGAAGGCCATGGTTAACTCCTCAGGCTCCACATCCAATTGGATGGGCCCCATGGACACTGTGAGGGACCCTGGGAGCCTTATTTTAAAACTGAGGCCACTGCCTTGCACTTGGCTGACCTGGATTTGATCCCTGGCACCCGCACCCCTGAGTCCTTCGAGGAGTGATCCCTGAGCACAGCGCCAAGAACAATCTCTCAGCACTGTCGAATGTAACTTCCTGTGCCCCCCCAATCGAGGACGTGAGGTTCAAGGGAGCTGCCTGGCTTGTCCAGAGCAACAGTGGCCATGGGTTGATTTGTACCAAAGGGATCAATGTGGTCAGAGCAGGGGAGGCAGGCTGGGGAGACAAGCAGGAGATTAGAAATTTGGTTGCTACCCAGCTTCTTTCTGGAAGACCTTTAAACAGTCTTCATCATTCTTACCATAAAATTTAGCTCAGGAAGGTCCCTAGCTCAGTTCTGAAGAACTGGAGGCTCCGAGTTCTGACTATACACACACACACACTCTCTCACTCACTCACACACTCACACTGGAGGCTCCGAGTTTTGATTACACACACACACACACTCACTCACACTCATACTGGAGGCTCTGAGTTCTGACCACACACACACACACTGGAGGCTCTGAGTTCTGACCACACACACACACACAAACACACACACACACACACTCTCTCACTCACACACACTCACACTGGAGGCTCCGAGTTTTGACTACACACACACACACACATTCTCACACTCATACTGGAGGCTCTGAGTTCTGACCACACACACACACACACACACACACACACACACACACACTCTCTCACTCACACACACTCACACTGGAGGCTCCGAGTTTTGACTACACACACACACACACACTCACTCACTCACACTCATACTGGAGGCTCTGAGTTCTGACCACACACACACACACACACACACACACACACACACACACACCCCTACCTATGTACCTCAGCTCTGCACTGAGGCAAGCCCTGCGGTATGAACGTCTCCTGAGAGAAAAGTCTTCCTCAGCTTCTCAGATTCAACTTGGGGGTTGACTTAGTGACCGTGACCCTACTTCCATGATCCCCTGAGTCTGGGCTACATGTCCTGTGAGACAGTCCCACCATGCTTCTTGGTCTCTTGTCACTTGGTCAACTCAGACTTAGACCCCCCCCCCCCCTTCATCCGAGTGGTAATGAGAAATACAGCAAGAGAACACGCTAATCCTGAGCATGATCTGAGGAGGACAAGAGGAAACACTCGTGAAAGTCCTGGTTTACGAAATCCCTGGGCCATGGGCATGACTGAGAAGATATGACAGGAATTTAGTGTGAAGAAACACCCCCAGGTCAGTCCTAGGCAGGTGACTCCCACACCCCAGAACTCCTGACATGAGGTCATAGGCTGGCTTCATCTGTCAGGAATTTCCCCTTGGCCCCCCCCCCCCAGCTGGCTGAGTCATCACCCACGGGCGCCCCAAGACCCTCCGCCAGAGCCCAGCATTCCTGCTCCATGGCCTAACGCATTCCTCAGACAAGCAGATGACACTTCCCTTTCTTGAGGAAACCTCACCCCCTCACCCTGCACAGCTATGCAAAGCCCACGCTGCAGACAGTACTTTCTCAGCAGACCTTGCTGCTCGAGTGGCCATGGGAAAAGGCAATGGGACGAAACAGTATGAGCTCTAAGGTCAACGCACTGTCATCTGGAACAGGAGGAAAGTTGCCAGGGGTTAGGGAATAGGAAAAACAGCAAACGTGAATTGGGGGGGGGTCCCTGATACCGTCACCCACTGGACAGGTGGGCCCCAGCTGGCTTGAGTGTAAGGCCCAAGTCCTGTTAGTCTGAGGATGAGACTGTGGTCTGGTTCCGGTTTGCAGAAGGTCGACAGAGCATCTGGCCAGCTTGGGAAATCCATGTCCTTCCTTGTCCTTCAGGATCTAATTGAGCATGAGAGGAAGTTCTTAGATGGGGATTTGGAGGCTGCTCTCCCCCTTTTTGGCTATAGGGGTGTCATCTTTTCAGAGTGGTGGGTTCTGTGTCAGGGAGACCCCTTAAAGGGTAGGAGTGTGTGCTGTGCATACTGGTGACCTGGGTTTAGGGCTCCCCAAAATGCCTCCCCACCCAAGAGCACCTCTGTACCTAGCTGGGGAACATGGTCTGCGCTGGATGTGCTGGGACCTGCAGGAAATGCTTTGCAGCCGAAAGGACCTGAGTTTCCATCCTGATCTCCCCACCCTGGCAAGTGCCTCCATCTCTCCAGTGTCTGCACATACCTCTGGCTGTTGAACACCAGGTCTGTATTTCACAAAGTTTCGGTGACACGCTGTCAGCTCAGTCCAATTGCTAGGCCAATGCTTGGGAAAGGAATGCTGGGCCAGGGGTCTAAGCTAGAGTGACAAGAGTCTCAGGGCACCGTTCTGGGGGACCAGTTTCAAATCCTTGCTCGAAGAAGAAGAGGCATTCAGGATGACAGTTATAGACAGGAAAAGGAAACACCAGTGATACGGAGCTTCTGGTTACAAGGTGGGGTCCAGGCTCCAAGGTTCCAGCATATATATATCTGGACCTAGAAATGTACATAGGGCAGTAGACCCCAGGGCAGTAGGTGGGTCTGGCGTCAAAAACTCATATGTGGGGTTGGAGAGATAGCATGGAGGTAAGGCCTTTGCCTTGCATACAGAAGGACAGTGGTTTGAATCCTGGCATCCCATATGGTTCCCTGAGTCTGACAGGAGTGATTTCTGAGTATAGTCAGGAGTAACCAATGAGCGCTGCTGGGTGTGACCCAAAAGCCAAAAAACAACAAAACAAAACAACCCATATGTAACTTAGACTGCCCCTCAACTGGTAGCCTCTATTGCCTGGAAAGTCCTATTGGATGTAAGAGAGCTGGTTGACACCTGTGTTGTATATGACATGTATGGCATTCTGTATTACAGTCCAGTAAGCCAGAGAAAATAAAGGCTTCACAAAGAAATTCCTAAGGAAGAGGAAATAAGATTCATGAACTGGACTGTTGTTTTAATATAAATTAAAGAGAACAAGTGATGGTAGGGGGATGGTGAAGCCTTTCTCAGCTAGCTGGGCTCGGCTCCTACAGCCACTATTACCTGGCAGGTCTGAAGGTATAAGGGTGAGGGCAGAGAGATTCACAATGCAGTCAGATGAAGTTCCAGGAGTCAGCCAGCTGTATTTCACGGTCCTAACCGCCATGTACATTTCCTCACATGGCTTCTATGCTAAGCCTTTTTCTAGCAGCCACTTCTCTGCTTCTTCTCTGGCTCTCTTGGACTCTATCTCCCTTTGCTGATGCTGCATCTCTCTGTTGAATCTCGTTGTTGATTCTCACTTCTGCCACACTTCTCTCTCTCTCTAACTCTCCTTCTTAATCCTCTTCCCCCAAGTCAGCTCCTTTACCTGCCTATTCCAGGTCTCGGCAGTTCTGATCATTCAGGTGGGATAAATAAGAAGTCGGGGGAGGGAATACTCACAATGGACCACAGGTTTTGGGTCTTTGGGCCTGTTTAAAAGCCCTGATAGGGGTTGGAGCCATAGCACAGTGGTAGGGCGTTTGCCTTGCAGGCGGCTGACCCAGGACTGACTGTGGTTCAATTCCCGGCATCCCATATGGTCCCCTGAGCCTGCCAGGAGTGATTTCTGAGTGCAGAGCCAGGAGTAACCCCTGAGCACCTCCAGGTGTGACAAAAAAACAAAAACAACCAAAAAAATTCCCAGGCAGCAGTCTCTAAATGAGGCATGCTCAGAAGGTGCTGGAAGGTCCCTATGTTTTTTTTTTTTTTTTCATGGAGCCAGGTGCCTCCAGTCCCATCTGGTTCCTCTCCCCCGTGCTCAAACTAGTAGTGGGGAGCTGTGGACAAGCCTTCTGGCCTGGCGAAGAAAGCAAACCAGTGAAGGGGCTGGTTTCTGCCTGAGACGGCAGGGCAGAGATCAGGCAGCCAGGACCCCAAGACGCTGCGCTGGGACGCTTATATGAGAGTCCTGCAGCAGGGTTCAAATCCGAGAATTTCCATCTCTCCTGTTCAGCCCCAGTGTACACCCGAAGGTGAGATCAGCCCTTCCAGCATCAACCAACTTTCTGTCACGCCCAAACACAGTTGAGCAAGGAGAAGTCTGTTATCAGGCACAAGAGTTGCTGATTAGTTTGATTAGTTTTTGGTTCTCTGGGATCACATCAGGTGGTAGAATTGCGTGGGTGTTGAATTGTGGGTTTTGCATTCCACAATCCCCAGAGAGTGAGAGAGATCCCGATGCCCCCTGTATGGGTAGGACAAGAGACGCAGGTCCGGCAGCAACTCCAACACAGGAAATAATCCACACACAGTTGGGAAGGATTAGCAGCCCAGAAACTCACACTGCAAGCTATTCACCCACAAGCCTGTCGCTCCACCACTTGGAACCACAAGCCAAGATGGCAGCCCCTTCTTGGCCACCTGAGTAGCCTTTATTAGGATAAAACAAATCCCACCCCCAGGGTGTAGGGGGAAAAGCCAGATGAGGAGGCAATGGGGAAACCTCTTTTTTGGGAAGGGGGTTGTATTTTTTTTTATATATATATTTAAGTAACATGATTATAGTTGGGTTACAGTCACAAATAGAACACCCCCCTTCACCAGTGTAACATTCCCCCCTCCCCCCTTTCCATCCCCTGCCTGTATTGAGACAGGCATTCTACTACAGTTACTTGTTTTTAAGTTCAGTAAATTGTTTTCTTTTCTTTTAAAGTATAAGGGTTAAAAAAGAATAATAAAGGTGTGACAGTGGCAATTGCCGTTGTTTGCATAGACCCAGAAAAATATGGGGAAAACGGAAAAAAAAATCCTTGGCCTGATTACAAGAAGGCCTCACCCCCGAAGTTCATTGGCATAAGACCAACTCTGGGCTCTAGGCATTCCAGTCTGTCCAATCCAAGTCATTCTCCATGGTCTCAGTGAAACTTTTTCACACTTTAGCTGCTGTTGATATCAGGTTCCTATATTTAAAGATTCTGGATTCTATGCATTTCTTTCATCGAAGTCAGGCTGATGTGGAGCATCCTCTAGTTTCAGTACACCATTAGATGCAGAGGGATTTGTCCTGTAGCTGAGTTCCCTGGGTGTTGAGAGCACTCTTTGGAGTAAAACAATGCCAGAGCAGTGGTTGGTCTTTCCTGGTAGAGGTTTGGATCCTGGTAATGTTATAGACAATTGTGGTTGTTTATCCATTGTTCAGGGGTGTATGGACATTTCCCATTCTCCTAAGGCATAAGCCAAATCATTATGCCAATGTTCAGGGAATAACGCCTAACTGAATTACCAAATTTGTGTTCCCATCTCTATTAGATAAGAACTTGTTTGCATATGTATTATTTTCCCATTTTAATGTGCCTATGCAAAAGAGAAACAATGCCACAAGATATTGTTGGGTTTGTGGGCCGAAGAGTAAAGTCCAACATTCCCCGTAACTTGTTCAAACATGAATTCTGTACAGAGATACTCTTCTACCATTATTGCTTATAAAACATATCTCAATGGGGGAAAATGAAACAATCAAATGATAAAACCAGTGGGCAAAATTGTCACTATATAAGAGGATATTCGAAAAGAGTTATAGATGGTAAGGGAATACAACTGAAATATACAAAGGAGATAGACGTGTCCGTTTTGTGTTTTAGAAATAGTCAAGAGGGAGAGTGATGTTCTGAGACACCACTTTGGTCTGTGATTTGGCCAAGTGAAGACCGTATGGAGCCATGTCATCCCCGTGTTGCCTGCTGAAGCTTTCCACTCCCCGAGAGGCGTTTGCTTCCTAATTGCTGGATGCCAGAAATTCACCAGTCCCCTCCCCGACTCCTGCAGGAACGAGGAAGCCTGAGGTCTCTTTTAAAATGCTCCTTGCGGAGCTGGAGAGATACCACAGCAGTAAGGCGTTTGCCTTTCATGCAGAAGGTCATTGGTTCGAATCCCAGCACCCCATATGGTCCCTCAAGACTGCCAGGAGCGAATTCTGAGTATGGAGCCAGGAGTGATCCCTGAGCGCTGCTGGGTGTGACCCCCCCCCCCCCAAAAAAAAAATGAAACACTCCTTGCCAGAACCCACTTGCTGGGTCTCTGAGCAGGCGGCCAGGAGTAACCCTAGGGACCGGGAGGTAGGAGAGAGAAGGCTATGGGGGCAGCTGAGATTGCATTTTCCCCTAAGCTTGGCCAGAAAGCCTACCGCACGGAGCCGTGTTGTCCCTGTGTTGCCTGCTGAAGCTTCAGACTCCCCCAAAAACATTACTGTGAAAGATATGCAATCCACCTTGGTCAAAATAAAATCATTAGTACAAAAAAAAAAAAAAAAAAGAATGGTTAAATGTGGGGTAATAGGAGGTGGGAGGGAGTAAAAGAATAAAATGAGGGGAAACATCTTTTTAACAGGAAAACCAAAGGATCCAATTGAGAGACATCTAATGAGAAGGCAATATGAGGACTAATCCAAAGACCTCTACCAGCACTTGGGGGTCACTCCTGGAGGAGCTGGGGGACCATATGGTGCTGGAGATTGGACCTGGGCCTTCCCACAAACAAAGCCTGTGTTCTAGTCCTCCCCACATCCCCTTTTCCTCATTGTTGGGCCACACCCGGCAGTACTCAGGCTTGTTTCTGGCTCAGAGATCACTCCTGGTGGGGCTGGGGGAATCAATGGGGTACCAGGGATCGAACCCAAGTTGGCTGTATGCATAAGTAAATGCCTATCTGACAGAACTTTACAAGAAAAAAACATCTAATCCCATCAAAAAATGGGGAGAAGAAATGGACACTTTGACAAAGAAGAAATACAAATGGCCAAAAGACACATGAAAAAATGCTCCACATCACTAATCATCAGGGAAATACAAATCAAAACAACTATGAGATACCACCTCACACCCCAGAGATTGGCACACATCACAAAGAATGAGAACAAGCAGTGTTGGCGGGAATGTGGAGAGAAAGGAACTATTATCCACTGCTGGTGGGAATGCCGACTAGTTCAACCTTTATGGAAAGCGCTATGGAGATTCCTCCAAAAACTGGAAATCGAGCTCCCTTATGATCTAGCTATACCACTCCTACGATAGGAATATACCCTAGGAACACAAAAATACAATACAAAAATCCCTTCCTTACATCTATATTCATTGCAGCACTATTTACCATAGCAAGACTCTGGAAACAGCCAAGATACCCTTCAACAGACGAATGGCTAAAGAAACTGTGGTACATATACACAATGGAATATTATGCAGCTGTCAGGAGAGATGAAGTCATGAAATTTACCTATACATGGATGTACATGGACTCTATTATGCTGAGTGAAATAAATCAGAGAAAAACGCAGAATGGTTTCACTCATCTATGGGTTTTAAGAAAAATGAAAGACATTCTTGCAATAATAATTTTCAGACACAAAAGAGAGAAGGGCTGGAAGTTACAGTTTACCTCATGAAGCTCACCACAAAGGGTGATGAGTTTAGAGAAATAACTACATTCTTAACTATCCTAATAATGAGAATGTACGAGGGAAATAGAAAGCCTGTCTAGGGTACAGGTGGGGGTTGGGTGGAGATTTGGGACATCGGTGATGGGAATGTTGCACTGGTGATGGTGGTGTTCTTTACATGACTGAAACCCAAACACAATCATGTATGTAATCAAGGTGTTTAAATAAAATATATATATATAAAAAGAAGGAAATCAGAAAATTGATATAACAGGAAATACAAAAAAAAATAAGTAAGTGCCTATGACTGTCCTATCTTTTTTTTTTTTTTTTTTGGTTTTTGGACCACACCCAGTAACGCTCAGGGGTTACTCCTGGCTATGCGCTCAGAAATTGCTCCTGGCTTGGGGGACCATATGGGACACTGGGGGATCGAACCGCGGTCCGTCCAAGGCTAGCGCAGGGAAGGCAGGCACCTTACCTCTAGCGCCACCGCCCGGCCCCGACTGTCCTATATTTCTAGCACCTCCGGTCTGTTTGTCCTGATGCTGGGTTTTGTTTTAAATGCAGCTGTAGGGAATCTGACATAGTATGTCAAAAATGCCCATGACTAGCTTCTATTAGTCACTGAGACTAATAATTGAAATGTAAATATGATAAATTTAAGATAGTCTGCTTTGAAGATATGGTGACTAAAAGAACAAATATTTTGTCTTGATGCATCTCAAATGATCATAATTATATCAATCAAGTATGAAGCTGTATGAGGCAAACTTTTTAATTTTTTTACAGCAAGCCTATGTTTCATATGTGTTTTTTTTTTTTTTTTAAGCAAAGTTTTGTTATTTCTGTCTTTGACCCTCTTTTTTTTTTTTCAATACTAGGATCAAACCCAGGGTAGCACAGGTTCACTACAGAGTCACAGTCCCTGGCCAATTTCTGTCTTTTATAATATAATTTTCCACCTGGATCTTCAATTCAATAGCTATTTGATGGTAAAAACAAAACAAAACAATCCCCCCTCCCCAAACTAGCATTGTAACTGGGGTGATAGTTCAAAGGGCAGGAGTGTGCTTGGCATACAGGAATCCTGGGTTTGATCCCCAGCACTACACGATCCTGAGTACCACCAGGTGTGGGGCCCCCCCCCCAAAAAAAAACACCAAAAAGCCAGTTTTACTGAGTTATAATTCATATGCCATGTAGTCTAATAGTTACAATATACAATTAAATGTTCTTTCCTGTACTGTGGGTGGCTCAGCCAACATCACAATCTAATTCTAGAAATTTCCATTCCTGTAAAAGACACCTTGTACCTATTATTATTATTATTAACCGTCACTCCTTATTCCTCCCCACATATTTACATTGTTTCTGGTGTCATTTGTTGCACAGGCCACAATTTAGTATTTTACAGCGCCAGGAATTGAGCCTTGGGTCTTAATTGAGAAAGGCAGGTGCTCCACTGCTGAGTTGTGCCCAGGTTCCAAGGATCACATTTTTTGAGCAAAATAATTTCATACAACGAATCAATGACTTATTCTACCAGTAGCCGATAGGTATAAAAAAACCAGAGATTCATATCTAATCTTTTGGTTTCAGTTAATCCCATGTAGAAATGAACTTGATGTTGACCCGTGGGAACTGTCCTGGGTCATTTCCAGTAAGCAGAGAGCCAAGAGACAGCTTCCTTCCTGTTCAGAGTTCACTCAAGGGTTCATAGTTTTTCCCCAGGCAAAAGATCAATTCATCTTTGATAAAAGGGCCAGAAATCCAAAATGGAGCAAGGAAAGCCTCTTCAACAAGTGGTTTTTGGGACAACTGGTCAACTACAAACAGTAAGGCGAACTCAGATCTCCAGCTAACACTCTACACAAAGATAAGGGCTAATATCTAAGACATACTCGTTACTAACAGAACTTAACAAGAAAAAAGCATCAAAAAAGTGGGAAGAAGAAATGGACCCTTCTCAAAGAAGAAATACAATTGGCTAAAAGGCACATGAAAAAATGCTCCACCTTACTAATCAGATGAGATGCAAATCAAATTAGATTACTAATCAGAGAGATGCAAATCAAAACAACAATGAGTTATCTCATGCCACAGACTGGCATACAACACAAAGAACAAGAAAAATCAGTGCTGGTGAGATGTGGGGAAAAAGGAACTCTCTTTTACTGCTGCTGGGAATGCCATCTAGTCTAGCCTTTCTGGAAAACAATATGGACATTCCTCAAATTGGAATTTGAGTGCCCATATAATCCAGCTATACTACTCCTAGGAATATACCCTAGGAACACAAAAACAAAATACAAAAATGCCTTCTGACGAAGCAGAAGTCTTCCATACACCACAAAAGCACCGAGGGGAGAGTAAATGATCATGCAAGGAGTCTAGAGTTAATCCCATGACCGTATGCTTCAGGGATGGAGAAACCCTGTATCTCCTAGGCCAAGGGAATTCCCTCTATAATATCCCCAATGGTTACTGTGCCTATGCAGGGGGAAAAAAAAAGGGGTGGGGGAAAAGGCACAAAATAATCATTTTTCCACATATATATTTATTTATTGATTGATTTTTTTTGACGTCCTTATTTTGGTGTAGATATTGATGTTGATGTCTCCTTTTTTATTTTATATTTTCTTTCTTTTTGCACTCTGGCATAATTTGAATTCAGAACCGAGACTATTGTGTGGTGTTTCTCTTTATTGTTGTAGGGCTCACTGGATATTTAATTTGACATTTATTTTTGTATTATTATGGTGTTTCAATTACCTTTTTCAAGTTCTCAAACTGAGACTGATAGCCACTAGAAGGACTCCGCCCATTTTCAGCATATTTTTATTATTTTTAAAAATTTTTTTTGCTTAATCTTTACCCCATTCTATTGCTTTTTTCCCACTCAAACAAAGCCACATAACTCGATTTATCTAGCTTAGCCTCTCAAATAGAGGGAGAAACAAGGGAGAGCACCAGGACCAAACAGATGTATGATCACTGATAGTAAGCTAAACAAAGAGGGGACCACCTACTCTAGCAGTCCGGGGGGTGATGGTGGGGGATATGGGTTGCAGAAAGGGAAGGGGGGAGGACAAATTTGGTGGTGGGTATTCCCCTGATTTAATGTTAATATGTACCTAAAACACTAATGTGAAAGATATGTAAGCCACTATGATCAAAATAAAAATTAAAAAAAATTGATTTAATGGGCTAGAAAGGATTGTACAGTTGGTAAGGGTTTGCCTTGAGTATGACTGATATGAATTTAATGCCAGTACCCCCACTTTAGTTAGCCTCCCCAAAATTGTAGAGGGTGATTGTTGAGTGCAGAGCCAGCAGTAAGTCCTGAGCACTTCTGTAATGTCCCCCAAACAAGCAACCTTTAAATATTTATATATTATGTTAATCAGGAACAGATTGTATGCAAATAGTAAAACTCTTTCACTCTTCATTGATTATCTTTTTCTTTTATGGTTTTGCCTCATTAACTTTGATAAAAGTATCACCTAACCCCCCCCCCCTCACAATGCCTTCTGCACACCTATGTTCAATGTAGCACTGTTACAATAGCCAGAATCTGGAAACAGTCCAGATGCCCAACAACAGATGAGTGGCTAAAGAAACTGTGGTACTTATACACAATGGAATACTATGCGGCCGTCAGGAAAAATAAGTTATGGAATTTTCCTATATATAAATGGACATGAAAACTATTATGCTGAGTGAAATAAGTCAAAAGAAAGAGATAGACACACATAGTCTCATTCATCTGAGGGACTTAAGAAAAATAAGACAGTTTGGTAATAATACCCAGACATTAGAGATGAGGGTGGAAGGACAGGCCCAAGATATGAAGCTTACCACAAACAGTGATGAGTGCAGTTAGAGAAATAACTACATTAACAACTATCATGACAATGGTAGTGAGTGAGAGAAGTCAATGCCTGTCTTGAAGCCAGGCAGGAGTGAGAGAGGGCATTGGTGATGGGAAGGCTGCACTGGTGAAGGGGGGTGTACTTTTTTTTGTTTGTTTGTTTTTGGGTCACAACCAATGATACTCAGAAATCGCTCCTGGCTTGGGGACTATATGGGATGCCAAGATTCAAACCACCATTGGTCCTGGATTGGCTGCTTGCAAGGCAAGCTGTGCTATTATTCCTGCCCCAGGGGTGTACTTTTTATGACTGAAACCCAACTACAAACATTTTTGTAATCATGGTGCTTAAATAGATATTTTTTTAAAGAAAGAGTTGGTAGTTTGTGTTTTGGGTTGATACCCAACAGTGTCAGGGTTTATATCTGGTTCTATGCTCAGGGATCACTTCTGGTGGGACTTGGGAGGACATCTGGGTGCTGGTGATCAAACCAGATTCGATAGTATAGCTTTCCCTATCGTGCTATCACCTTCAGTAGAGCACCTGGCTGGTAAAGTTTTTAAGGGCAACTATAAACACACCAAAAACCTCTGCTTAAGAATTTCCATGGCTGTTATTACTGGTAACAGGAGATGCTAAGTTACAGGTGTCACCAGAATCACATCTGCAGGATTTCAATTTACGCACAAGACAAATTCTTGACTCTGGACAAGAACTGGGAACTGAAAGGAATTTAAATCGATATGTATGATACCCCTTCAGTAATAGTACTGCAAACTACAATGTCTTAAATGGGGTCTCAAACTCGAGGCCCACGGGCCGCAAATGGCCCTCCGTACAACATTTTGTGGCCCTGCCCTAGAGGAATCTTTTTTTGTTTTGTTTTGTTTTAGTTGTTTGGGTCACACCCCCCCCCCAATGTTCATGGCTTACTACTGACTTTGCACTCAAGGGTCACCCCGACTTTGCCTCCTGCGGCCCCCAGGTTTGAGTTTGAATTTGAGACCCCTGTAAAAAGGAAAAAGAAAAAAGAAAAGTTTGCCATTGAAGTGGAGTGGGGTTTGATGAAAGGATAACAGGGAATTGGAGGTGGGAAATGAATGCTGGTGAAGGGATGGGTGCTGGAACTTGTATGACTGAGACTCAACTCTCAACAACTTTTAATCTGCATCTCACGGTGATTTAGTACAAAACGTTTTAATGGTGAAACTGTTCAGGTTAAACTCTTTAGTACAAAATTACTCATGGACATTTTCAACTGCTCATGCAATCAGATGATAAATGTTGATTTAGAGAGGCCTGGCTGGCATGAAGATCAACTTTTTTTTTTTTATCTCTATGATTATGTAGCAAGAGGCAGTTTCCTTCTGGAAACTTCCCCTTAGTGACGGTCACAAAGCTTTCCAGAGGAAAAAAGCACACAGACTGATTTTCACTGTTGCACTAGTCAGGAGTGAAGTGTGGACATAACCTGGAGGCCTAAGTACAGACAAATTATAAGAAACTGGTCTCAACCAACAATGGGGTAAGATTCATAAGTGAAAGACAAAACTTCTGTGTTAGTTGAAGCTCAGATGGGGCCTGAGGGGGAGCCACACTGAGCGAAATGAATTAAGGGGAGAAGGTCAAATCCTGAAGAGCCTCTCATGCTGTGGAGTATAAAGAAACAATAAGGGGCTGCAGAGATGGTTCAATGGGTTGAGCAGCCAGAGAGATAGCATGGAGGAAAGGCATTTGCCTTTCATGCAGAAGGTCGGTGGTTTGAATTCCCATATGGTCCCCCGAGCGTGCCAGGAGCAATTTCTGAGCGTAGAGCCGGAGTAACCCCTGAGTGCTGCTGGTTGTGACCCAAAAACCAAAAACCAAAAACCAAAAACCAAAAAAAAAAAAAAAAAAAAAAATGGGCTGAGCACAAGCTTAATCCCAGGTTCCATCCCTGGAAGTATATGGTTCCCACAAGTATCATGGGACTGACCCACTAAACTGGGAGAAGCCACTGAACATCGCTGGGTATGGTCCAAAACAGTAAAGCAAGGAAAATGGAAGAGGAAAAAAACAGTGACCAATGATAATAGCAAAATCAGGTCCACAGGATTCTCTCTTGGTCAGAGGGATGGTGCGTGTATATGGGGTAACGCTGATGGGGTGGTGGATGTGGAGTAATGACACTGTATCCCCAAAACACTCAGATTAACAGTATTTTAGACCACGGTGTTCTCTCCCCCCAAAAAATCCCCCCCCCCAACCCAAGTCCCAGCATGCCTGAGGTAGACATGGTTTCCACCCCTGGAGCTACTACCCAGGCCATAGTTTTCCTCTCTGACCCCAGTCGTCCTGGGGATATGAAATGGCAGGACCTGAGGTTCATTTGACAAGGCCAGAGATGGGCCCTTCAGACAAAACAAGGAGATGCTAAGCTACCAGTGTCCAGAATTACATCCCCGTGATCAGACTTAGCTTCTTGGCTGACCCAGCCTACTTACCATACTTGAGGGCAGTCCTGTGGGGGATACAGCACGGGACCCCCCTCCTCTTCTAGCAGAGTGGCCAAGGGCAAGAACTGGCTCAAGGTCACATGACTCAGGCCTTCCTTGGGGCACCCCTACTCTGGCTCTGTTTCCTCTGGCGAAGCCATTCAGGGGACCCGCCCCTTACCAAAACTTGACTCAAAAAGACTTTTGCCTGTGTGGGGAAGCCTTCTGAGGGGCAGCCTCTGTCTGAGCTGCCTCAGGGATGGCATTATTCCAGCTTCCACACCACAGCCTTTGAGGGACGCTGTCCCACCAGGGCCTGCTACGACTTGTGGCTGGAAGCCATTTTCTGAGCCACTGAGTCAGGGTAGGCTGCTCACTTGGATGACCTAGACACGGAGATTAGCACAAACCCTGCATAAGGGGGGCAGTCAAAAGTGTTCCATGTTTCTGTAGCTTTGTAATTAGATAGTAAGTAGGAACGTGGTGGGGGGCAGCTAGGTGCTTTTTCTAATGAGTTTCCAGATGAAGCCCAAGTTGACTTAGGGGTATTCTCCTAAGGAAGAAGGCATCCTTTCTAACCAAGGCCAGGCCAGAGAGACAGTACAGAGTGTAGGAGTTTGCTCTGCACAAGGCTTTCCCTGGTTCGATCTCCTGCACCTTTCTGGTTTAATTCCTGGTATCAGTTGGTTTCCTGAGCACTGCTAGGAGCAATCCCTAAGCAAACAGAGGCAGGAGTGAGTCCTGAGCCCTGCCAGAGTTGGCTCTGAAAACAGATGGAAAGCCAATGAAGGGGAGGCATCCAGCTTGAAAATTCCATGGTCAGCCTTGAACACTAGGCCATGGAAGGAACCACACCAACTTGGAGGAATCTGAATAGTCCCCAAAGGTTGGAGAGCTGATGATTTGATTAGATTACCATGAAGCTCCCTGGTGTAACCTCTGCTGTTCTACAAGGAGCATTTTCTATGTATTTGTTTGTGCTTATGAATGCCTCCAAGAAATGCATAGAAGCATATGTGAGATGTTCATGACTAACCTTTGATTCTTTTTTCTTGTACAAAAGGAAAAGGCAGTTGTGTGGTGACACCCTCGCATAAAGAGAAACTCAGTAGTAGGGAAGAATTAATAACTATTTACAGCATTTGTACCTGTCACACAGCATAGCAGGAATCCTTTCTGCATGATCAGTGTAAGAGGTGGGGAAGATAGGGGGAACTTGGACCCTTCCCTCTCCCCTCATTTTTCCATAGCGATTAGAATGGAGAGAAGGTGAAAATATCGAATTTCGCATGTTAAAGAGAAGACATGCATGAGCTTATGGGGAAAGTAGGGGCAAATTTTCCTATAGAGAAGAGATGAACTACACCAGACACTTCAGCTGGGAGTCAATCCTTGGTGTCAGAGAGGTGGGGTACAGCCTAAATATTGGTTCTAATTTTATTTTTAATTCTTCGTGACATTAAACTCTCTTTGTACTCTTTAATTTGCTGCTAGTGAAGACACAATTGCCGTGCCTTCTGATACCAGAATTTCTCTCAAAATATGCACCTCCATCTGCAGTTAAGTTCCTGAGGGTTCAAGTGTTCTTTTGTGTGGATGGATAAAGGCCAGAGGGGCTGGTGGGGATAGCATGAGACATTGGGGTCCATGGGGAGGATCTGTGCTCCATGGCAGAGCAGCTGTCTTGTAGGTATAGAGCACAAGTTCGATCCCTGTCCCACCTGGCTGGGGTGTGACCTCTGGTGCACTAATCACAAAGAGGTGAGAATAATCAATGTTGGGGGGACTAGAGAGACAGCATAGGGGGCCAGATGTTTGCCTTGCATGCAGCCACCTCAGGTTCAATCCCCTAGGATTGCCTCTAGTTTCTTTGAGCACCACCAGGAGTGATCCCTGAGCACAGCACAGCTTGGCTTAAAACTAAACAAAGTTTGGGGCCGGAGCAGTGGTGCAAGGGGTAAGGCGTCTGCCTTGCTCACGCTAGCCTAGGATGGACTACAGTTCAATCTCCTGGCATCCCATATGGTCCCCCAAGCCAGAAGTGGAGTTTCTTCCACCAGATGTGACTGGTATCTATTTCTCCAGTTTTTGGGGTGAGCTGGAATAATTGGGTTCATCTGACAGTGCTCAGGGGTTGCCCCTGTCTCTGTGCTCAATGGTGAGGTGAGTCTTGTGGGGATAAAGCAATAGCACAGTGGGGAGGGTGCTTGCCTTGCATGTGGCTGACCCAGGTTCAATCCTTGGCATCCCATATGGTTCCTTGAGCTTGCTTGGGGTGATTTCTGTGTGTAGAGTGAGAACTAAGTCTTGGGCATTATTGTTCCCACTCCACTCCCTCAAATAAAATGATAACTTCTAGTGGTACTCAGGTGACCACATGTAGTGCTAGGGATAGACTGGGATTGTCTGTGTGCAAGAAGAGCACTATCATCCATTCTTTTTGGCCACACCCAGTGATGCTCAGGTTTACTCCTGGCTATGCACTCAGAAATTGCTCCTGGCTCAGGGGATCATATGGGATGCTGGGAATTGAACCCAGGTCTGTCCTGGGTTAGCCGTGTGCACGGCAAACACTCAATCACTATTCTATCGCTCTGGCCCCTCATCCCTGCATTTCTGCCTACTGTAGGTGGTATTTAAAATGACACTGTCCCTTCAATTGTTAATATACTGTCTAAACATCAATGATGACAGGACAGGAAAAAGGTACTGCACCTTTATCTCAGAACAGCCTGGAATCTTCCTCTCCTGAACCCTGCAAGTATTCACTGACGAAGTGCAGAAGCAGAGCACAGCTTGTCACAGCACACAAGCTGCTCAGACTGAATCAAGGCAGTCCTTTACAGCTCTGCTTCCAATACCAAGGCACATGGTTACGACATCCTGGCCACCTCCGAAGCCTGTGTCATGCCCTGGCCCTAGTATAAGCTCTTTGTCAACTGTAAAGGCTAATTTGGGCTGAGGCCTTTACTGGCTGCTTCATGGGCTTCCCCGTGTCCTGGGGGTTCACTCTGAGCTTTAGGCTGAAAACTTCTGAGCTGGTTTGTCATCCTGGGAGTCACACGGGACATTTGGATAAAGCAATTCTGAGCTGGCACATGTGCCATGTGATAAATACAGAGGATGGCCGCAGGCTCCCGAGTTACATCCCTTGTCCCCAGTGATGTTGTCTTCTGCACCCCATCCCAGCATCTCATACTCTCAGCAGAGTTCAGCCATTTCTAAAACCCTGTCTATGCCCACTGACCCCAGGAGTGGGAAAATAGGTTGCGGTGAAGCTGTGTGTTTCGCATACTTTGTGATCCTCAGGAAAAGGGGAGTGATTCTGTTTCAAGTAAGTGAACTTGCTTATTTTAGTGTTTTAAATTTGGTTGTACTGTGGATCAACAGCTAGAGTCTGTGGCTGAAATGCTCCTCTGGGAAGCCCCATTGTACTCTCTCTTCCCCTTGACAGCCTCGGCTGATCCAGTAGTTGACCAGCAGGAAAACAGGAGGGTCCCGTCACTGTGTCACTCCTGGATTCAGGCCTGCTCTGGTGGCCTGGGAGAGGTGGGCCGCATTGCCAGGGAGCCCTGTGGGGTACACAAGCCTCCCTAATTTAAGTTCCTACTAATGGGTTGCCAGAACTCAGGAGGCACCACTCAAACGCCCACTGCCCCGCTCAGCATAGAGAACTTAAAATTGGCTTCACACACACCCTTGTGCCCCAAATATCTGTGGTGGATGAACTTCTCCTGTAATGTGAAGAATTCCATTATAAATAATAATGAAGCAGCATCCTGAGTAGCAACTCCAAAGTGGAATGAAAAAGGCCCATTCTTCAGGCCGCATTAATGGAACCCTGAACATAAATAACTCGGTGTACCAGGGACTATAAATGCCACTTGGGCTTGAACGGCCCTGCTGATTCACTGAGCTTTACAGCCTCCTTCTGCGGTCTGGGGGCGGCTTTTCCTGGGCCCCCACCATTCCCTTGACCACAAACAGTTAATCCAGTCTGATTTAGACTCACACACAAGATTGGACTCGAGCGTTTTTCTGCCAAATGTTTGTCTGCTAACAACTGCCTTTTAATCTCAGCGAGGGAGCCGTGAAACACAATCATTGTTCTCCAGCCACACTGCCTGCTAAGTAAAGAGGGAGCAACTGGATTATCAAACAGCAAAGGCATCTGAGACTATTAACCATGACCACAGGGCCCCCACTTCTGCCAAGGCACACAAGTTGGGAGTCATGAGTCACTCAACAACATCGTTCAGAGATCTGGGTTTTGCCTGGAGCTGTTGGGTCATGAAATCAGTAGTAAGCTGCTGGCACTCTGGAGGAATCAGTGGCTTTTTTTTTTTTTTTTACAATGGTCTTGTTGCTTAGGCTTTGTGCTTGGGTTGGGGGCCAGGTGACATGGTGACATGCCCTGACCCTAGGAAAGAAGGAACTAAGCCACTGTTGGATGAGATGACTTGATACAGGCGAGTCCTGTGGGTTGGCAGTCCTGGTCTTCTTGCCCTCAGAGGCCCCCGGGTATCCCTGATGCAGGCCATGGTGCTGACCCAGTTGCTGTCAAGGGTGTAGGTAGGTGCTGGAATCACCGACAGCTGCCTGGACTGGGCCCAGTGCATGTGGGACATTGGGCATTTGAGTTTGAGATCAGATGCCAACAAGGCTGGTGTTAGAAGTTCTCAAACTATTCCTCCAGGTTGGCTCAGGCAGTCTTGCTTGCAGATGGATAAACTGGCTGTCACCTCGCACCATCTCTTCTTGCTAGGTGAGGGACTATTTCCTGTCCCTTCAAGGCTTCTAGAGCACTTCTAACTTAGGTTTAAAATGTTAGCTTCAGGGGCCGGCGAGGTGGCGCTAGAAGTAAGGTGTCTGCCTTGCAAGCGCTAGCCAAGGAAGGACCGCGGTTCGGTCCCCCCAAGCCAGGGGCAATTTCTGAGCACGTAGCCAGGAGTAACCCCTGAGCATCAAACGGGTGTGGCCCCCCCCAAAAAATGTTAGCTTTAGTTGGCCAGCAGTGCTCAGGACTTCCTACTGGTTCTGTGCTCAGGGAACCTAGATAAGTGCCAGGAATTGAACCAGGATTGGCTATGTGCCAGGCAAATTTTTTTTTTATTGTCTTTTGGGGGTCACACCTGGCAGCTCTCAGGGGTTACCCCTGGCTCTACGCTCAGAAATCGCTCCTGGCAGGCTCAGGGGACCATATAGGATGCCACGATTCGAACCACTGTCCTCCTGCATGCAAGGCAAATGCCCTATCTCCATGCTATCTCTCCGGCCCCACAAGGCAAATGTTTTAACCTCTATCTTACCTCTTTGGCCTAACCCCTGTTGCTTTTTCTCTCCTCCCTTCTTATTCCCGTTACTGACTGAACTGCCCTCTCTGGCTTTAGCTGTATCTGAGGCTGGCTTCGGGGGCTCCCAGACCCTCTTAAGTGTCCCTAGATTGTCTGTGTCAATATCTTTGGTCCATAGACAGTACTTGAGGAACATGGACCCTTCTGATCAGGCCCTGAATCTTGCCTCACAACAGTGAGAATTTTGATTAGCACCTGCAAAGATGTTGAGAGTCCTGGGTTGCCCACTGTCACCCACAGAATTAAGGATAATTAAGAATATTGAATTCTGCCTGATGAGCTAATAAGGGAGGTGATCTGCTGGCTGGAAGTAATGTGACAGAGCTAATGTGCCCCCAGGCATGACAGACATCTGGTGACTGGTGGATCAGGCTCTTCAGCAATTATCCTGTTCCCTGTCCTGGAGAGATGTGAGTTTTGTCTTTCTGATAGCCCAAGTCTATTTGTACAGTCGTCACTGCCACTTACATCCAGAGACTCTTGCAAAGGCTAGAAAGGCTATTTTGGGGTCCTTCTTCCCTCCCTCTTCCTCTTCCTTCCTCCTCCTACCCTTCCTTCGTTTTTGGGGTCACACTTGGCAGTGCTCAGGGCTTACTCCTGGCTCTACACTCAAAAATCACTCTTGGCTCTGTTTAGGGGACCATAAGGGATGCCAGAGATCAAAGCCATGTCAGTCATATGCAAGGAAACACTCTCCCCACGACTACTGCTTCAGCCCTCTCTTGAGTTTTCCTCCTCCAAGGCTACTCTTTACCTGTGTGATTTGATTTTACTTTGTAATCTGGCATTTAAAGAAAAATCATTGAAGGGTATTTCATAGTTTGGACCACGTGGGGTGATGGGGATCAAACTGGGATCAGCACATCAAAGGAAGTGCCTTACCCCAACACTCGCTAGAGATCCCAGGACCCAGGACCTATTTGAAAACGGGAAACTCATGTTATTTTGCTTTTCGTTCATGAGGGAGCATATCTGAGAAGGAGGGTATGGAAAGCACAGTTGTGTGCGAGGCCCTGGGTTTGATCCCCTGCCTTGCTACCAGCTGTAATCCTGACCCCACAATAGAAATGACAGCAGTAATGACAAATATTACACACACGTATGCACATAAGAACATTTGTATCTGATTCATTCTTTCCTTATCAAAGCAGATCCAGGCTACTGGGACAGAAGAAACTTGTAGATCCTGGGGCTCCAAGGTCAGTGGGTCTCAGGTTACCCAAAAGAATCTTGACCTTGAATTATCTGAGGGGGACTGTTATCATGTGCTTTATCATTGTTAGAGGCCTGAATTTGCCCTGGAAGAACTTGTCCAGTAGGACTTGTCTGCTTCTCACTGAAGCTAACGTTGGCTGGAGAATGGAAGAAAGGCCAATGTCCCCCCTTCAGCCCCCTCAGGCCCCTATTGACAGACCCTTCTTTCAGAAAAGTTGATTTGATTCTCATCCACAGGAGTGCTCCTTCTTTGTCTGCTCACCAGGTCCAGGCATAGCACCTGAAGGGAGGGAGGGACCCAAGGGCTTGGTCTCTGGCCTGGCACGACCCTGAGTTGCCTTTTGAGGTAGCCCAGCTATCTGGACTCTCAAAGTTTGGGGGAGAGAATGGCAGCAGGGCCTGGGGCTCTTGGAGCAGAGTGTGACTGTGATGGGAGCAGACTCAGAGATGCTGAATAATTGAAGAGGGGACCTGCTAATGACCAGGACACTCGCCAGGCCAGGCTCCGTTGGTTCTTGGGGCTCCCCATGGCCATCTGCAGGGAGAGGTGCAGCTGCAGGGCAAAT
This sequence comes from Suncus etruscus, assembly GCF_024139225.1. Lineage (NCBI taxonomy): Eukaryota > Metazoa > Chordata > Mammalia > Eulipotyphla > Soricidae > Suncus > Suncus etruscus. Next base: position 92,542,289 of record NC_064859.1, read on the forward strand.
GGGTTGGGACGAGCAGTCACAGCCTGCGTGAATCATGATGGGGACCAGGAATGTCACAGCCAGTGCCAAAAGGCAGGGCCCAAGGGCAGGAAGACTACTAGCAAGGAAGAGGGGCATGCCAAGAGTTTCTGAGTACCTAGGACAGACTGACAGATATAGAATTGATTCCTGGCTCTGACATCCTGCCAGCCAGAAGGCTGACTTCTCCATGACCTGGACCTGAATGGTCAAACCTGCCCTCTGAAAACCTACCTCTTCCCCAGATTATATGAGAACACGTCTTGACATTTATTTGGGCTTTTGCAGTATCTGTTTTATTTTTACCCACCTGATATGTAATAAAGAAATTTTTTGGTTTTGATTTACATATTTCTGACTTCTTATGAGATTAAACATTACCTCTTGAAAAATTTTAATTGTTTGTGTTTTAGAGATAACCTTTTATTCTAGAAAAAAAATTTTCTGGAATATATAGGTTTCCCATGACTTCAAATATTAATCCTCTTGTAAATGCTCAGGTTTTCTGGGATTCAAATGTGTATGACTTTTGGAGCCTAAGTGACAGTTAACAACCTGGGTTCCATCTCAGGCATCCCACATGGTTTCCTTTATACTGCTGAGTGTGGCCCAAAAGCAAAATCCAAACCAAACCAAAAAACCTTAACCCCAGTCCTACTTTCCAGCCCAACAACCACTTAAAAAAAAAAAAAAACCTGAATCACATTGAATGTCAAAACTGTAAAATCACTCACAGTTGAGTTTCAGGCGCAGTGTTCCAGTACCCCATTCCCGTGTCCCCTTTCCCCCCAACAGTGTCCCCAGAATGTCAGGCTCTTGTTTCTTTTTCTATTTCTATTTTTTCACTTTTAGGCACTATGGAATTTATGAAACTGTAACTGAACAGCCGCCTCTTGAATAAATGGAGATCATGAGATTCAATTATGTCTTCAGAAGTCAATTCCCTTCCCCCAGCATTTCCCTCTCTGAACCCCTTTATCTAGTATTGTGAACTGACAGTGAGGGCTACTCAAACATCTTGGCTGTCACAGAAATTTCTGGACAGAAATATGCAAATGTCCCTTTCAAAGGTCAAAATGGCTTCTGAGCTACAAAGACGCCCTCAGAAGTAAGCGCTTAGGATCAAGTAATGAAGGGTGTTTGTGTTGATTAGAAATAAGGGGATGAGAGGGAGAATGAGTGGGGTACAGAGCTGAAGAGGATCAACCCTGCTGTGTCCTCAAAAGAACCAGAAAGTTTGGCCTCAAGGCAAGACTAGCTAAACCGCACTTTAATTTGTCAGAGTAGAGAATTATTTTTGTGTTTTGGTTTTTGGGGGCAACACCTGACAGTATGTGGGGGTCACTCCTGGGTGATCACTCTTGGGAGATCATGCAGTGCTAGAGATCAAAGCTGGACCTCCAGTATGGATTGCACACACTAGGCCAGAGAATCCTCTCTTCGGCTCTTTGGAGCACCAGGGGTCAAGGGAGGTACCCCAAAGCACTGAGCACATATGCTTTTGTGCAGGAGCCCTGGTTCTATTCCCTGCACCACATGGCCCCAAGCACTGCTGAGAGTAGCTTACATACTACTGGTGTGGTCCAGAGGCCTAAAATCCAAACCCAGGAGGCCGGCGAGATAGCACAACGGCAGGGCACTTGCCTTTCATGCGGCCGACTTGGGAGGGATTCGGTTTGATTCCTGGCCTCTGATATGGGCCCCCAGCCTGCCAGGGGTGACTTCTGAGTGCAGAGACAGTTGTGACCCCTAAGCCCCACTGGGTGTGACCACAAAACAAACCAATCAATTAATAAACTTAAAAAATAATAAAACCCAAACCCAAATCACAACACCTTAACATCTCCTTTCTAATCACATCCTGCAGATGTGAATCTGGCTGCCTCTGGCCAGCAGGGTGCTGATGTGTGTATGTGGGAGGGTGGTCGGAGAGGTGAGGTGAGACCATGAGTAATGACCCACACTGGCTGGGTTTTCAAAGCTGGCACGGTGCTCCAATGGCACCTTGGCACAAACCTTTTTTCTCCAGAGCAGTTGGGATGGCTGAATGTTTGATCCCAAAGATGAAGATACACCAAGGAAAAGCTACTCTCAACAACTGTGGCTAATCTAGTAGCATGGGCCCAAACCCCATCACTATCCCCACTGCTTGCAGGCAAAGTCTGCTGGAAGAAACCTCCTCTTCCCAATCCTTCTATATTGACTTTCTGTCAAACCGATTCTCAGGCCTTGGGCTGTTGTGAGCCTATGCGTGCCATGTAACGGGTCCACCAGCAATACTCTAGGAAAGGGACAAAGAATTGACCAGAAGGATTCCCTGTGCCTGGGCTTTGATTACTCTGCTTCCTCTCTTTCCTGAATTAGGAAGCTGTCTTGAATAGTGGTTTTGGTTTTTTTAGTTTGTTTTGGGGGATAATACCTGGTGAAGCTCAGGGGCTACTCCTGGTTCTGTGCTCAGAAATCACTCCTGTCAGGCTCAGGGGAATATATGAAATGCTATATTATTCAAACCCAGGTCCACTATATGCAAGACAAATACCCACTGTGCTATCACTCAATCCTGAGTGTTCCTGAGAAGACAGAATAACCAATAGGTTGAATCCTCTTTTTCTGGCTATACCTGCCAGGCTCAGGGTTGGGGCAGGAATGGGCATTCCTGATGTGGGTCAGGGAACCATAATGGTTGAATTCTTTTATTTTGTTTTTTGTTTTTTTGGGCCACACCTGGTGACGCTCAGGGGTTACTCTTAGCAATGTGCTCAGAAATTGCTCCTGGCTTGGAGGACCATATGGGACGCCGGGGGATTGAACAATGGTCTGTCCTAGGTCAGCAAGTGCAAGGCAAACGCCTTACCACTTGTGCCACCCCTCTGGCTCCAAGGGCTGAATTATTGCAACTAGCCAGCGAAGGAGGTAAATGCTAGGATTTTCCTACCTACATGTCAAAGAAGCAACCTATGTATCAGAAGGCAATGTGAGAAAAGGACAATTGTGCCCATGTGAGTGATGTTTCGGGACCAAGGCAATAGCCGACAAGGCCAGCAGAATCTCGAACCTTCAGGGCTTGGCTCGAGGATGCACATGAGGGCCTTGTGCTTTGTTTATGGGGGTGTTGGGGTTTAAGATTCAGATAACATGCAAAGCTGGGAAAAGAGACACATCTGTCACGTCTCCAAAAGGAGCTGGGGACATCTGCAGATCCTGCCACCACCTCACGAGAGCACAACAGGGGTAAAAATAGAAGTGCTGTACCCCACCATTAGCATCGAGGCAGGACCCAGTTCAGCAGGAGCACTGAGTTGCAAGAGGGGACTGGCTGCCTCCTGGGGATCTCCTGGCAGCTCGCCAAGGAGGCACCCCTCACTTAGAGGTGGTGGCTCCCCGACTTCAGTGAGGCGTGATTGACAGGTGCAGATGCTGGGGCTTGTAGGGTGTCTTCTGAAACATGAGGAGGAGAAAAGCCACTCGGTCACAAAGAGTAATTTGTTCCCTCTGCATGTCGTTGAAGGGCTGCTGAAGGCGCATTTCAGGCATGAGCGAGCCAGAGGAACAGCTGGAGATTCTACACCCAGAAAATAGTTACCTTTGGCTTTTTTTTGGGGGGAGGGGGTTCACCTCTGCTCCCCTGGGGAGAATGCAGAGAGCTCCTTTAAGGTTCATTAGCAGTCATGGGAAGTTCTTTAGCATGAGGATTTGGTCATAGGTGGAGGACCAAGGTGGGTGTTTTTGCTTCTATTGCTTAACCTTGGTTTTCTTTCTTTCTTTCTTTCTTTTTTTTTTTTTTTTTTGGTCACACCTGGCGACGCTCGGGTTACTCCTGACTCTGCGCTCAGAGAAGGCTCAGGGAACCATATGGGATGCCAGGATTTGAACCACAGTCTGTCCTGGATTGGCTGCGTGCAAAGCAAATGCCCTGCCGCGGGAGCAACAGCACAATGGGTAGGACATTTGCCTTGGACATGGCCGACCCATATTTGATCCCCAGCATCTTATATGGTTCCACAGCCTGCTAGGAGTGACTTCTGAGCATAAAGCCAGTAACTCCTAAGCACTTCCAAAAGCCAAAATAATATAATAATTAATAATAATAATTTGTGGGCCCGGAGAGATAGCACAGCGGCGTTTGCCTTGCAAGCAGCCGATCCAGGACCTAAGGTGGTTGGTTCGAATACTGGTGTCCCATATGGTCCCCCGTGTCTGCCAGGAGCTATTTCTGAGCAGACAGCCAGGAGTAACCCCTGAGCAACGCCAGGTGTGGCCCCAAAACAAACAAAAAAACAAAAACAAAAACAAAAAAAAATTTGTCAAGTATGTTAGCTCTTTTTCATTGTCTAACTTGGCATCTTTTTCTGTATCAAGTTCCAAATATTCTTTTTTTTTTTTTTTTTTTTTTTTTTGGTTTTTGGGCCACACCCGGTAACGCTCAGGGGTTACTCCTGGCTATGCGCTCAGAAGTTGCTCCTGGCTTGGGGGACCATATGGGACGCCGGGGGATCGAACCGCGGTCCGTCCTAGGCTAGCGCAGGTAAGGCAGGCACCTTACCTCCAGCGCCACCGCCCGGCCCCAAAGTTCCAAATATTCTTAATGATTCAAAGGGAATCCCCCCACTATCCACTAAGTGGCTTCTCTATGTTCTCTGTCTTCCTGCCCCCTCCTGAATCTGTTAGCCCTGATTCCATCTTTCTGGTCATGTGTGTGTCGGAGATTCCATGAGAACGAAACTACCAAAGACATGACCTTTCACCTTTCCTTCCTTCACTTAACAGATTATCTTAGAAGGCCATCCCTGTGCAGAACATTCAGTATTTCCTTCTTATGGTCGGATAATATTCCAATGCCGTATTATACAATGCCACCATTTATCCAATCATCTGCTGAAGAAAACCTGATAATTTCCAATCTGGGGCTCCTATAATACTAATGTTGATAGAGCATTCATGTTTGTCTTGGTGGGGACAGAGGTGTTCCTCTTTTTCGGGAATAAACCTAGACAAACTACCAGAAGCATCATTCCAGAGTATGCTTTAAAATGGCTCCCATATTATACTCTCTTCAGATGGTCCCAATGTCTCCCCATTCCTTTATTGATGCTTTTGGGCCACACCAGTGGTGCTGGAATTGGTCTTGGCTCTGCACTCAGGAATCACCCCTGGTGGGCTCAGGGGACCAGATAAGATGCGATGCCGGGGATATAATCCAGCTTGGGTCAGTCCATCCCCTTACCAGTTGTACTATCACTCCAGCCTCATCTTCTCATTCTTTATGATACTTGCTTCTATTTGGTTTTGATAAGTCCTCCATGTGGGTGTGAAGTAGTATCACAAGTTTTATGTAAAAATGAAAACAATCAAAGCCCACCCACAGACCTGATTGAAAAAGAAAAGGTTGCAAGTCTGAAGGGCCCGTCTCTCCACTCCCATTTCTTTGAAGCAAATACTTCAGATTCTTGTGGTTTCTTGTGGGATTTATGTCTAGTTCCAGGAACATGCTTATACTGCTATTTAATTTATCTTTTTTGGGGGGAGGCGGGAGCACATCCGGCCACACTTAAGGCTTACTGGCCTCTGCACTCAGGCTCACTCCTGATGGCACTCAGGGGACCATATATGGCGGTGGAGACCAAACTGGGTTAGTTGTGTGAAAAACAAGGCCCTTCCCCCCCCTGTTCTAGTTCCCTGGTTCTTATGCTGTTTTTTTTTTTTTTAATCAATTTATTATGTCTTGACTTCCAAGAGATGGTGGGCTTGAGGTTGCTTCTCTGCCCCTATATCCACATAAAGGATCCCATTAATATCCCTGCCTTCTTTCCCATGATGGCTCATCTCTGTGTTGGGAAAACCAACGGTGACACTTACACTAACATGACTGTGCATTTGTGGTCACAGGATGAGCAAAGATTATTCTCACTTCCCCGCTTTTTCACATCTGAACTGTTAACACATCCTTAAATTCTGCAAGAAAACTCCCTCGGCATATTCAAACATACTGGTATTCCACGTCTCTTTGAGGTTGTCTTGTTCCTGGGAGACCTTCCCTGCTCTCTCCAGCTCTCTGGGGGCTGACTCAGCCTGGCTTCCTGGGGAGCGCTTGTCCTGGAAGCTTCTCAGCCCCGATGACTCTTGCATCAGCTTCCTGGATCCTGAACTTCCTGTGTTGGCTTGATCTCCGAGATTACAGTCATTTAAAAAAAGTATTTAAACAATTTCATTACAAAAAGTAACAATTTAGTTTTATTTTTAAGTTATTTTAGGTTTTGGGGCCATATCTGGCAGTGCTCTGGGCTTACTTCTGACTCTGTGCTCAGGGATGACTCTTAGTGATGCTCGGGGAACTAAGTGTTGCCAGGGATGGAATCAGGATCAGCTGGGGGCATACCACATGCCTTAACCCCTGTCCTATCACTCTGGAACCGATGTACCATTGTAAGTCCCTTATTTTCTTTGGTGTATGTGTGTGTGTAGTTCTTAGTGATTGGTTTTCTGATCCCAATGGCCAACTGGACTGATTTCCTAGGTTACTACCAACTTAGCTGCAGCCACATGCAAGGTCGTTCTGGAGAGTTCCAAGCAGTCCCTCAGTGGGGTTAAGCCATTCTGGATCACAGATATTCTGGAGGGTTCCAAGGAGTCCCTCAGTGGGGTTAAGCCATTCTGGATCATAGACACAGACGCTTTGTGTCTGGAGTAAGAGAACAAGGACTCCCCTATTTGCAGTGATGTGTCCCACATCAACTGTCCCCCCATCCAAAACAGTCCCGGCATCTTATGGACAGTGAGTGAGCTACGTTGAAAGTGAGAGGATCCACATCTACACAACCTTTTTATTCTAATAGCTCTGTTTGATTATATTGTTAGTCTCTTACTGTGCCTGATAGATGAGGCCTGATTGTGGCTATGTAATAGGAAATAATACACCGGGTTTTAGTATTCTCGAGATTTTAAATATTCCTGGGGAGGTAGGTCTTGAAATGGGTCTTCAAGGGGTGGGGTGGGGCTGCTATAAGTTCCTGGGTTTGGCTTTAGGACCTGGAATGGTTTAAGTCTAATGAAGGATGGTCTTCAGAACTAACAAGGAGCTTCTCCCATTCAAGCCAATGTCCTTCGCTTCAGAAATGACCACCTGCAAAGTGAATGACTTTTTCCAGGAATCTGACCCTTGGCTTGTTGTTCAGTGGTCTTTGTGGTGGTGTTGGGGGCCCATGGGATGCTCAGGGCTGCAGGCAAAACATTCATTCCAGCCCTTGGGACACCTCTTTGGCCCATCAAGCACATTGAAAAGGCAATTAGGATGTCATAAAGCATTTTTTGGTACTTATCTATTTTTCAAAACTTACTCATATGCAAAATGTCAAGTTCTCAAAGGATAAATGACCAGTCTTTTCTAAGCCTAAAATGTACCTCTTCCTACACATTCACACATTTCTTTTTTTTTTTTTTTTTTTTTTTGGAAAGCATGCTGGGAATTGAAACCAGAACCTCATAGATTGCAGGTCCTGGGTCCTGCTGATTCCTGGCCCCTAAAACCAAATTACATATATAAAATTTTGTTTTGGGATTATACCTGGCTGTGCATACAGGACTCACTCTTGGCAGGCTCTCGGGCCCATAGGACGTGTCAGACTGAACCAAGTTGACCATGTGCATCCTGTCTGCTGTACTATCACTCTGACCCCCCAAACTAAATGATACTTTATAAATAACTACCTCCCAGTTTTCTATAAATGAAGGTCCTAAAATGTTTGTTCTTTCCAATTATTAGTTTTTCCTTTTTAATTTTTGCCATACCTGGTAGTACTCAGGGGACTACTCCCTGCTTGGGACTCTGGAGGTTCAAGGACCTTATAGAGCTGGTGAATGTTCAAATCCATAAATCACACAAAAAGCCCTCCCCATTTTTGGGGGAAGGGAAGTGTGTGTCTCCTTAGCTGTGGACACCCCAGAGTCTGGTCTGACATGTTTTCTTTGCATCCTGGCTCTGTATCTGCTCAACACCCCGTCCTTTCCAACAACAACCTCCATCCCGTGAAAAGGCTGTGGATTCTTCATGTCTCTGGCTCTCTGACTTTTGAGCCCTGCAATTCCCAAGCCAGCATTTCATTTCTCAAGTGAAGGCAGTGACGCTGCTTTGTGTAACTGTTACAAAGGTTAAACTTACAGGCACACAAATGGGTGATAGAAAACTGAAGAGTTTGGGGCATTTGCCTTGTAAGCAACTGACTAGGAGGGACCGGTTCAATTCCTGGCATCCCATATGGTCCCTCAGGACCAGGAGCCCACCAGGAGTGAAATTCTGAGTGCAGAGCTAGGAGTGACCCCTGAGTGCTGCTGGGTATGGTCCAAAAAACCAATAAGTAAAGTTTTTTTTAAAAAAAGTTTGTTGTTCTTGGAGAGGAGAGAAAGTATAGTGGGGAGGATAGTTACTTTGTACATGAGTGACCCGGATTCGATCCCTGGCACCCCATATGGTCCTCTGAGCCTGCCAGGAATTATAAGCCCTGAGTACTGCTGGGTATGCCCCCCCCCACCAAGATAAATAAATAAATAAATGAACTATTGATTGGCTAAAAGAATAAGCCCAGATTTTCAGTGCTCCAAGATGTTTCATTTCACCTCAGGCTTGCAAGCATGATTTGCTCATTGTCTAGATCCTAAGCCCCATGCAGACAGACTTGTCTGACTTATTGTAATCTTAGCACCCAACATATTTCTAGCAGAGAACAGGTATGGAATAAATTCTTCATTGAATACACGTAATTCTGGTGCAAACAAAAGCCACAGCATAGGGCCAGAGAGACACCCCAAAAGGCTAGAATGCAACCTCTGTATGCTAGAGCCTGGGGTTGGTCCCCTGGGCACTTCTGGGAGTGACCACAGCCACTAAACTAAGAGTAGTCCCTGGACACTCCTGGGGGGAATCCCCCAAACCAAACAGCAATACAAGTAGTACCTGTTAGTCCCACTTAATGGACAAACAAAATGAATTTCAGAGACTTGACAGGAAGCACTATGAGCAATCAAACTATCAGGCCGGCTACTCTCTCCTCCCTCAATTATCAACTCTCCGGCCTTTCTTTCCTGCTCCAAAAGTTTAGGTAGCAAAGTTCAGTGACAACAGGGCAAGTCCCATGGGCTAGACACAACTCTGGAACAGAAAAGCCTACCGTGGTGTCCACGGCTGTGACTCTCTCAGTGGGAATGTGCTTGGGGCTCGAGTCTGTCTGGGCCAGCATCACACATCCATCCGCACCCAAGGTGACGATGACCAGCCGGCAACCTCTGTCCCTGAGTGTCAGCGCAGCCTTCCCGGCCTCCTCAGGACTGCCCACTGCCAGGCCTGTCAGGATCTCTGCCTGTGGAACACCAAGGGAAAGGCAGCGGGTGAGGAAGCTTCCAGAGGATGGCACTGTCAGGGGATAGGCCCCATCTCCTGCCTGCCATTCAGTGCCAGAGGGAGCTGTTTACACAGGGTGTCAAATGCCCACCAGAGAGGAACTTCCAAAGGTTCCTGTTACTGTCTGAAAATTGGGGACAACCCCTGGCAGGGTTCAAGGCTCTGGGATTCTGATTTCTGGTCTACCCTGTTTCTGAATGGTAGGGTTATTTGTTTATGTTTTATCTATTTTATCTCAGTTTATAGGACAGGTAAACAGATACAACTGAGCATCTTTTCATTTCTGATGGGAGGAGCAGATATTTCAAAGACTGGTATGGGGACTGGGTCTGCAAATGTAAGATTGAAAACTTCAGAGCAGTGTTCAGAACATGACTAGAAGTTTCACTGGATCTTTAGTTCAGGTGGTATCTCTGGTGGCCTGGGTTTCCTTGTGAAGCATGTACATTGGCGGGGAGGCTTAATCTGGCAATGAGTTCCTGGGATGTAATAAAGGAAAGATGAGTATAAGGTGGTACTAACAGCCCTAAACAAAGTGTTTTCCCCCCAACTTCCTTCCCCCTCCCCCCCGAATCTTTTCTTTTGGTATCTAAAAGCCCACCTGGATTACAGGATCTTCCCCAACCCTAGTGGATTTGGTTCTGAATAATAAAGAGAAAGGAGTTCTGGCTTTGGTCTGGGCAGAGAGAGGCTATGAGACAGAAAGATTATGAGGAAGAACAGACTAACTCTGATTAATCTTTTGACTGGCTTGGTATTTCTACACTGGTACCCTGCTTCATCACATCCATACATCTAAGGAGTCAGAAACATGGCGTGTGGGGCGGTCTCATCAACTTGTGGATTTTTATTTTTATTTTACAATGCGATTTGAAGTTAGCCCTAAAGCTATAGTGTCCACTTTGTGGACACAGGAACTGGGGACTAAGACTCTGACACCAGCACAAACCCAGAGTAGGCTGGACCTCTTGTAGAGAGAAGCTCCAGGAGGAACCAAGGGTTGTGGTGAGAACCTGAAGGTGGATCAGATGTCTCGAGCTCTTCTTGACGATGTCATAGCAATGGACTCTTAGCTACCAAGAAAGCCCCGAACCAACTCGGCAGAAGCAAGCAACATGCCTCTCCCTATCCTGTTGCATCTCAACCTGAAATGTGTCCTCTGTGCTCTCTTCCTTTCCCTCTTCTTCCTCATAATCCCTGAATAAGTGTTTCACTTTTGTCATCTCCTGAAATTCTCTTCTGTCATTGAAAGACAGCTGTCCCAAAAAGCCTGGGTAAGGTTTAGGATTGACTTTCTGTTCCTGTGAAGAGCAGTCCCTCCTGAAGGACTTCTGATCTAGAGATCAGAGAGTCACAGATCTCTGAAAAATCGGGTGGTGGGGCCATCTCCCATGCCTTGCAGAGCAAATGGGCTTCCAGTGCAGCATGGTGGCTGCCTCGTGAGGCTAACATGAACCAGGAGCATGGGGGCAGTGGGACAGTGTCAGTCTCTGCACCCATGAGGCTGGAAATTCAAAGCCCAGCACTGGCTCGTGTGCTGAATGGCATTCCTGGCGCTATTGCTGTTTCACTGTCACTTGTGAACCTGGTGTGTGACCATCATTACTATGTGTGGAACCTTTCAAAAAATACTGCAGCCAAGAATAGGGTCCTGGGATAGAAGCATAGTATCAAAAAGGGAGAGAAACATAAAAGGAATGCTAAGCTTTCAAAGTCTTTATAATAGTAAGTTTCAGATACATTTTTTTCTTTTTTGGGGGCTGTTCTCAAGTAGTACTTGGAGGTCCCTTTTGGTGATTCTTGGCTGAATAGGCAAGCAATTCAATGTTCAGGTCAAGGATGAGGTGCCTCTTGGGCCTTGTGGGTCACCATGGCAGTGCCTTGGGGGGAGGCCCTCCAGAGCTGCATCTGATACACCCAATGGACTATGCGATGATCAAACTGGTAGCAGCCACGTGCTAGGCATGTGCCTTTGCACATGCACCATTTCTCTAGCATCCAAAATTAATTTCCTTAAAGACCTGGTTCTGTTCACTGTCCGTCCATCCAATGTGCACTTACTAGGTGTCCATGAGGTACCAGGCTCAATAGAGCAGATGGCATTTTCTTTTCCCTCTTTGGATTTTTGGGCCACACCCAGTGGTGTCCAGAGCTTACTATGGCTCTACCCTGTGCCATCTGCAGACCCGAGAGCTGGTATTTTCTAAAGGCAACTCAAGGTGTATCCTGTGGTACCTGTGCTTTCCACAGTGGCCAATGCCTCTTCCATAAATGGGGGGTGGGGGAGAGGTTCTGGGTGGACTTTCTTGTCTCAATTCACAGACTAAGGCAGAAGAGAGGTTGTGTGACTTTCTGAAGTTCAGTCACAAAAGCCAGCATGCTTTGTCTGCTTCTCTCCCTTCCCCTCTGGATGCTGAATTTGGGAATGCAACTTCCATAGGGTGAGAAGGCCACAGCCAGCACCAACCAGCAAACATGCGAGTGAAGGGGGCTTGAGGGACCCATCCTCTGGGCTCAGACATCGAGTGAGGAGTCCCAAACCTTGTCTAACCCTGTTTTGATTCCTCATGCACAAAAACTGTGAGGCTAGTCAACTGCTAGGATTATAACCTGCTAAGTGTGGGGGTAACTCATTATGCACGATATAAAGGGACAGATGTGGGTGGGTCATACAATGAAGTCAGAGATCACTAAGCTCACAGACTATGGAGCAGATTTTACTGTATAACTGCTGCCACCGCATAATCATCGTACCATATTTTTTTTTCATTCTGAAAATTGATATATAACCTTTAAAAAAGCTCCATATAGTGGTTGCACCCTACTTTTTCTTTTTGGAAAAAAAATTATTGGCAATAAAATTGGGGACAATTATGCTGTGAAATATGGTCATTTTAAAGGAGGTCTGGAACCAGCCATTTGTGCTGTGATGAACGTTTGAAGACTATAAACAGACGTTTTGTCAGGATCTAGCAGGATTTGGCAGTTGTAGCCGCCGCCCTTTTGAAACCGTCACTGTCTCCCCCAAGTCCCTCCCTGGGGGAGCACCAAGCCCAAGCCTGGAGGTTGCTCACAGGGTTTGCACAACTAGCTCTGAGTTTCTTGGAGCAGGCTTCTTATTTCCTTCCTCTATCTTTCTGAGAGATGACTAAAAAAGAAGGTCCAGAAATCCTCTATACCTGCACTGGGCTCCAAACTCAATGGTCCACGAGGCAGCTGACAAAGCAGTGAGCAGGTTTCGTGTCTCCCAATGCTGGGAAGCTGCAGTCTGACACTGACTGGAACCCAAGAGGAAGAACCTTAGGGTTCTTGAAAGATTGAAAAGTTCTTCTGAAAATTCTTCCAAATGAAGGACACAATAGAAAACACTGCTTTAAATTTTTCGTTTTTGTTGGGGTGGTCACACCTGGTGGTATTCAGGATTTTACTCCTGGTTGTGCATTCAGGGATCATCTCTGGCAGGAATTGGGGGGCCATATGAGATGCTGGGGGTCAAATCCGGGTTTACTGCCTGCAAGGCAAACACCTCCCTACTGGATTTTCTCTCTAGTTCCTTGACTTATATTTGTACATATGTGCTTTTGGGGATCTCTGGTTGGACTGGGGGTGCTCTCCTTTTGCAGGAGCCTCCCGGTCTTTCCTGTAGCCTCCAGTCACAGCATCTGCTCAACAAATGCAGGTGCTTCACAGTAATCTGGATTGCTGGAGGAAACCCAGGCCTCTCTAAGAAATGAGAATTTTAGATAAACTGTAGGTAACGCTTTAGTGTAAGTTTAGCACATCAATCCACCTTGTTTCTGCTGTTTCCACTTCAGATTTTTTTGTTGTTTCTACTGGTCACACCCAACAGGGCTCAGACATTACTTCTGGATCTGTGCTCAGGGACCATAAGGGATGCTCAGGAATCTAACCCGGCAAGCACCCTCCCTGCTGTGCTCTCTCTCTGGCTCCAGGATGACTTCTTTATTATTGGTATTTTCTTGTATAACTTGTCTTCTAGAAGCTAGAATTTGATGATTGCCAGATGTCGCTAAAAAAACAACAACCAAACAACAACAGTGTGGGGACAGATGGGACTGCAACGTGCTGAGTTTTGGTCAGTTCAGATGACAGGGTTCCTTGTGGGGTTCCCTTCCTTTCTTGTGCCACATCCTAGGCATCTGGGCTTTTATCCGGGCTCGAGTTCACCTGTCACCACATGGGTGTGATTATTGAGCCTTGCCTCTGTATCTGCTGGCTTGAGCGGCGAGGGGAACCCTTTGTACTTACCTCACTCTCATTACAGCAGAATACGTTGGAGACAGTGTAGAAGCGCGGGTCCAGGTTGGCGAGCGCAGGAGCTGGATTGAACAAGGTTTTCACTGTGGAGGAAAATCAGGGCCTGTGGTTACCAGGCTTGAGAAGCGCCTTCATGAGCCTTCAGCAATGGACGTGCCAATGTAAGGTCATGTCCTCCAACTAGATTTAAAAACCAGGGGCTTGTCGAGAGACCCCTCTATGGGCTGGGAATGATTTCCCATGCAGAATCCATCCTAAGAGTTACAGGAACCCAATCCCCAAAAAGTTTGGGTTCAGCCCCAAATCCTAAAAGCCAGCAAGCAAACCAGTCCTCCAGGGTCCAAGCCAGTAGCAGGGAAAATGGAAGAGTGGGTGAACCCTGGGTATGACCTAAGGCTGGGCTGAAAGAAGCCCCCACACTACTGTGTAACCCCAAAACTAAAAAAAAAAAAAAAAAGTGAAAAAAAAAACCCATCAGGGGCTGGAGAGATAGTTCAGTGGTAGGGCATTTGCCTTGCGTGCGGCTGGCCCAGGAGGAACCCAGTTTGATTCCTGGCATCCTATATGGTCCCCCAGCTTGCCAGGGGTGATTTCTGAGTGCAGAACCAGGAGTAACTCCTGAGCACTGCTGGGTGTGGCCTAAAAACCAATCAATCAAGCTTAAAAATAATCAGGGTATGTGTGGGGAGGGAATAAGGCCAGGTTATGGCTCAGTGCTAGAGCACAGGCCTGTGTGTGTGTGTGAGGCTGGGTTGAAGCCTCATTTCTGTATGGCCCTGGGCTTCCCCCCCCCACCCCCACACACACTCTCATGGCATTGGCGCCAGTTCTCAGAAAAACAAAAAATTGACTCAGCCATATGGAAAAGTTTGAATTTGGGGTTGGATACAGTAGTGGGTTAAGCTGCTTGCCAAGTGGCCAACCCAGGCTCCATCCCTGGCAGTTCATATTGTCCCTCAAGCCCCATTAGGAAGTGAGAACAGGTTAACTCTCATCATGGTCGGGTGTGGCACCAAAACAAAACAAACTGAAAAAGCCTGAAACCTCAATCTCCCATCGGCCCCAGACCACCAGTTCCTTTCTGTTGTCACTTATTCTACATTGCCTTTTACACTGCACTTCTGAGAGCAGGCTTTGTCTTTGATGGCCCAGGGCACCCCCTAATGTGGTGGCTAACCCAGATTCGATCCCTGGCATCCCATAGGGCAGGGGTCCTCAAACTTTTTAAACGGGGCCAGTTCACTGTCCCTCAGACCATTGGAGGGTCTGACTTTAGTAAAAACAAAACTTATGAACGAATTTTTATGCACACTGCATATATCTTATTTTGCAATGAAGAAACAAAACAGATACAAATACAATATGTGGCCCGAGGGCCATAGTTTGAAGACCACTGCTAGGGTCATCTGAGTCTGCCAGGAACGATTTCTCATCACAGAGCCAGAAGTAACTCCTGAGCACCACTGGGTGTGGCTCAAGAAAAACAAACAAAACCCCCCCAAAGTTTACTAAGTCTAGGGGTGAGCAGTACAGCAGGAAAAACACTTGCCATGTACACATTGACCTGGGTTCGATCCCCGGTCTCCATATGGTCCCCTAAGCCATGCCAGAAGTGATCTCTAGGCCTAGGTATCACTGGCGGTGGCCCCCACACAAACAAATGTCTACTGATCCACTGAACACCCAATTCCATTCATTGCTCGTTCTTTTTGTTTGTACTTTTCGGTCATACCCAGCAATGCTTAGAGGTTACTCCTGGCTCTGCACTCAGAAATCGCTCCTGAAAGACTTGGGGGACATATGAAATGCCGGAATTCTAACCACTGTCCGTCCTAGATTTGCTGTGTGCAAGGCAAACAAAACGCCCTACCACTGAGCTATCTTTCCAGCCCCACCATCGCTAGTTCTTGTCCTTTACTAGATCCCTGGACATAAGCAGTGCTCTGACTGGTAACAGACCCACAGCAAACACCTTGAGCTTCTCCTCTCAGACTCTTTGTAGCTTTGGCTCCCCAACTCGGTTCCACAGCAATCTTGAGCAATGGTCTTATTTAATGTGTGATTTCTGGATTCCACCTCCATCCAAACCCTAAATCTTGGGATGAGATCAGAGTCCTACCCACCCCCAAGGGCTATCCTATAGCCAATCTGCCATCACGTCCACCCACTTTCTGGGGAAGATGGCTCTGTCGGCCTGTGACCAGTGGACGCTGCCTACTGCCCCACATGGTGAGGTCAGTGAGGCGCCTTCTGCACCTTCCTTGGTCTTAACATCTCGGCCGGGTCGGTGGCGGCCCTTGTCCAGTTTAGCGCCAAGGCTGGTCCCAACTCTCATTATCTTTGAAGCCAGAATGCCCACCCACAGAAATGTTATGGATATTTTTGGGTGCTTATATTTTGGTACAGGGTTCTTGTGCAGCTTAAACGGGGAAAACGGTTGTGGAAGTCCCTCTGTACAAAGTAAAGTGGTGAAGGAACGAACAGGATTATTACTATTATTAAACTGTCTTCACCCGCAGCCCAACACCCCCGCCTGTCCACCCAGCTCGGCTGCCTTGGGCTGGAGACTGTAGCCTGGCAACAGTCTCGCTCATTGGTCTCTCCCTTCCATGGGGGTCTCAGAATGTCAGTTATGCTGAGGCCTGCACGATGGAGCTGCCCAACAAACCCATTTCCTGACTAGACTTCCAGATCCGATAAGTTGTTCCCTGTTTTCACAGAGCGTTTTGTGGAGTGCTACTGGTTACTGGTCAGAGTAGGGTGTCAGAGCCATCCCTACGTGAGTCCCCTTTTCTCCCTGTAAGTCCCCTGTGATGCAACCATTCCTTTTCTGAGTCTCCCCAGCAGAAGCTCATGGGCCTGCAAAAACAAGGCACTTTGACACTGTTGCCACAGAAGCAAAGATGACTGAAAACTGGCCTTAATGGGTGATGGCACACAGGGCCGGAGAGATAGCTAGAGGGTTGAGCATGTACTCTGCAAGTTTGATCCCCAACACCACCCCACATGCCTGAGGGCTGTCTGCATGGCTCTGCTGTCTGGGGTCCCTGGGAGTCCAAACAAATGTGCAAATATCACTAGCTAATGACCCTCAAGCACTGCAGCAATAACAGGGGAGAGTTGGAGTTGGGGGAAAAGGAAACAGATGTTACAGCACAAAAATATTTCTCTGATTTATACCTAAAAAAGACAGCTGGTGGGGCCGGGCGGTGGCGCTAAAGGTAAAGTGCCTGCCTTGCCTGCGCTAGCCTTGGACGGACCTCGGTTCGATCCCCCGGTGTCCCATATGGTCCCCCAAGCCAGGAGCAACTTCTGAGCACATAGCCAGGAGTAACCCCTGAGCGTTACCGGGTGTGGCCCAAAAACCAAAAAAAAAAAAAAAAAAAAAGACAGCTGGGTACTATGTCAAGTTGAATGCCTCTCTTTTAAAGATCTTACAAGAATATGTATTTGTTTATAAATGGAGGAGAAAATGAGGTGCCTTCAAAAGTAATGGCTAGTTACAAAAGGATGATGGGAATAAATCTGGCCAGTTTTATTTTGTAGATCATGCAAAGACATCGCACTTAAGATGCTTTGAATTTGGGCTGGAGTATTGATGGTATGGTGGGTAGGGCATTTGCCTTGTAGTGGCCAATTGGGGCTCAATCCTTGGCATCTCATATGGTCCACTGCATGGAATGATTTCTGAGCACAGAGTCAAAAGTAATCCCGGAGCATCACCGGGTGTGGTTCCCAAACCAAAAACAAAAAGAAATTTTTTTATTAAATTTTTTTTTTCTGAAGATGTAATTTAATATGTTCAGGGCAAGCAAAGCAGGATTTACACGTTGGGAGGCCTGAGTGTGATCCCTGGCATCACATGGTTCCCCAGCACCAGAGTTGAGATTAGGCCCAGAGCATCCTAAATCTAGACCCAAATTTTCCTCCTCTTCCCTCAATCCCAAGAAGAACATCCCCACAAAATATAAAGGAATATATACGGGCTAACAAATGATCGATGGCAACAGGTCCCGAGAGATCTAGAGAACTGAGTTGAACAAAAGGATGAGGATGGAGTGGTAGGGAGGGAAACCTGAAACATGGAGGGACTGACACTGATGATCAGTGTGGTGTTGGCACAACCACCATATGCCTGAAAGTCTTTAACAGTATATTGTCAATCACGATGCCTTTTTGTTTTGTTTTGTTTTGTTTTTGGCCCAGAATCCTCCAACTGAATTTCCCCGTAAGTAGCGTATGAGAGAAACCTGATCATCTTTGCCTGTGTCTGACTGAGGGACAGCCAGGCTTGGAGAAAACTAGATTAACAGTTCAGGTGCCCTAACAAGGAACTCTGGCTGCAGCTGCCTTCGAGAAGTAATTCTACCAGGTCTGCTAAGCCTTGGGCTGGAAATCAAGTGGTCATCAAAGAAGAATGCACCTGCCTTATAACAGAAAGGTGGGAGAACATGATGTCACTGCAGAATGTTGGAAAGCAGGGGCCAGTTCTTGGGGTTGCAGAGATGATTAGCACCACCCATTACTCATTGGGGCACAGGATGGGCTCAACTCCTGCTTGTCTCAATCATGTGTCAATGGCCAGCACTATTATGTTCAGGATGGACTGGTGAGGCTCAGAGGTGCCTGCAGAGACACCAAGTCAGGAAAATGGGCTATTCTGAGCTTTCTCGACTTAGAGGGCAGGGGCTGCTGAGTTAAGAAGACCCCAATAATTCACTCTGGAAAGAAAATCACTCCAGGTAAGGAAGAAACTGTGAAGCCAGGGCAATCCCCAAAACTGGTTTGGCACTCTGTTGAGAGGGAGTGGGAGGGGGAGGGAAAGAGATTATTTTCTATAACCCAAGCAGCAGAAACACTCCAAATCTAGAGTTGTTGGACTGTGTTATTTGCAAACATCGCAGTAGTTAGCCGAGTCGTTCCATTTACCAAATGGGAAAGATTTAAAGCGGCCAAGAGAGTTCGGATCCTCCCCAGACTTTAATCTTGGCCCTCTTACAATCTCCATTATTTCTAATTGCTCCTGGAATGTTCCATTTGCTTTGAAATGAAGCTCAAGACCAGAACCAACACGTCTTCATTTTATCACCAGCAGCTGTTGCACCAGCCCGTCTGGGGCCTGCCTAGACTGTAGGACCCCCAGAGCAGAAACCAGACATACCTACCCATTCAGTACTGGCTTTCTTTTTTTGGGGAGTGGTGGTGGTGGTGAGGGGGAGATGGGAGTGTGATAGAACCATAACTCAGGGATGCTCAGGACTTTTCCTGGCTCTGTGCTCATGGGTTGTAGGGGCTGAAGTGGGGTTGTTAAGTGTAAGGAGCATGTCAGGGCCTTCTCTAATGACAGAACCTCTCCAAGTCTTGGTCTGTTCACCTGAGAATATCTTTTCGCCACAGGCTTTTTTTTTTTTTTTTTTTGGGGGGGGAGATATAAGGAAGAGCCCCACACCTGGCAGTGTTCAGGGGTTACTTCTGGCTTTGAGTTCAGGAATCACTCCTGGCGGCATGCTAGGATCGAACCTGGGTTGGCTCCATGCAAGGCAAATGTCCTCATCACTGTGCTCTTTCCGGCACTACGAGGTTTCCTGTTGATGATGTATTCCCAAGAGCTTTTATGAAGTGTCAAGTATCTACCGTTGTAAGGAACCACTATTTCCTTTCTATTTTTTTTTTGGGGGGGGGGGAGGGGGGATACGCCCAGTGACGCTCAGGGGTTACTCCTGGCTATGTGCTCAGAAATCGCTCCTGGCTTGGGGGACCACATAGGATGCCGGGCGATCGAACCGTGGTCCATCCTGGGTCAGCAGCATGCAAGGCAAATGCCCTACCGCTGTGCCATTGCTCCGACTCCAGGGACCACTGTTTCCAATACAATGACACGACCACACACACCACGATTACTACATTAATACATGAAGAAAATGGAAGCTAGAGGATGCAGACTGAGGCCTGCCAGTTTGCAATGGACACAGTAAAGTGACCAGGCAGGCTCTGCCCCACCTTTACCTCCTTGACCGTCATGTCTCAGGTTCTCCAGCTTCTCACTCTTTGGGGCACATAGGAGATAAAACAACTTTGACTCTCCCTTGTTCCCCCCACTGACAGCCCCACACCACAGCTGCAGCCTCACCTGTGCGAGGTCCGCACCTTGGCTCTCATTCTCTCCTCCACCAGTGGGACAGGTGCCGGGTAAGCAGAGTAGGACAGAGGAAACAGTGATGCCTGAGAGGCAAGAGAGACAGCAGGACACGCAAGAGGAGTTACGGGAGAAAATGCCTGTTTGTTGTTTTTTTTTCCCTGAAGAAATCGCTCCTGGTTTGGGGGACCATATGGGACAGTGGGGATTGAACCCAGATCCATCCTGGGTCAGCCGCATGCAAGGTAAATGCCCTATTGCTGTGCTATTGCTCCGGCCCCAGAAAACCAGAGTTTTAAGGGTAGCTCATTGCTATTTTGATTTTGTTGTTGTTTTTTAGGTCACACATGCTTTGGTTCTTGGGGACCAAATGCCAAGATTCTCACAAGCCAAGCTGAATCTCCTGTCCTTGGACAGGAGGTCCTTCTTGGCTCTATTTAACATATATATATATTTTTTAACCAAATGGTAGAAGATCAGAATCACACCCAAATTTTTATTTTTTATTTTTGGGTCACACACAGTGGTGCTCAGGGGTTTCTGCGTTCAGAAATTGCTTCAAGCAGGCTCAAGGGACAATATGAGATGCCAGGAATCGAACCTGGATCAAACCCAGATTGGCCACGTGCAAGGCAAATTAAACTCCCTACGTGCTGTACTATCACTCCAAGCCCCAAATTTTTACTGATTTTTATGATTTACTCTGTTGGGCCTCCCAAGTATTGTTCAGAAGGTCCCATGTGATAAAGTGGCCACCTAGGATAAGGATGGCTTGATCCCATGGCCCAGCAACACTGTGGATCACTAAGGCTGGATCCAGTGATTCCTGGGGGGTGGGATGGGGCAAGTGGTGCCAGGGGTCAAACTCAGGGTCTCAAACATGCAAGGCATAAATTCCAGTCCTTTGAGTTATCTTCACTCCCCTAATTTTAGAGAAAAAGAAAAAGGGTAGCACTGAGACAACAATGACAAGCCAAGCATTGTAGTCTTGAATGTAACAAGTTCAGAAAAATGAGACACTTGTTTCAGCAGAAGCTAAAAGGAACAGCTGAGATGAATGTGAGAAGCATAAGCTAGAAGGAACAGAGATAGATTCTCATTCCACAGGAACTTTCTCCACTAGCTGATGGTGACCAAGAAGTAAACAAAAGAACTATCTGGATCTTTGTTTTGTTTTTTTGGATTTGGGGCTATATGCAGCAGTGCTCAGGGAATTCTCATGGTTCTGTGCTCAAAGATCACTCCTTGTTGGTTCAGGGGATCAAATGTGGTTCTGAGGATCAAATCTGGTCAGCTTTGTGCAAGTTAAGTGTCTTGCCCACAGTATTCTCTCCAGCTCAATATCTGGATTTTTAAAATTTATGTTGGAGATGGGAGTCAGAATCTGGGAAGAAGACAAATCAAGATTAGCTACAGGCTGATAATTATTGAAGACCAGTGATGTCATTCCACGTACTGTGTGCTTTAGGTGTATGAGAATTCCCAAAATGCGGGACCAGAGAAATCTCAAAAGGCTGGGCTTAAGCTCTGCAAATAGGAGACCCAGATTTGATCTCTGGTACTATACAAGGCTCTTTGAACACTGCCAAGAAATGACCCCTGGAAGACCCTACCACTGCTTTGGCATAGACTTATTCAACAGAGACTTCTTTTTAACACCCAGAGGACTTAATAACAACAACCTGCTTTCAGGACTGAGCACTCTGCATCACTCTAATTATGAGGTGCTCCACACATCCTGACTTTGCTGTGGGATATGGACATATTCTGGGATCCTTGGCTGCAGAAACTTGACACCAACAACAGTGACTGTGTGAAGAATAAAAGTGTATTGGCACTACAGACAATGACTTGGATTGGACAGCCTGGTATGCCTGGAGCCTAGAGTTGGTCTTGTGCTGGAAAGCTTCAGGGGTAAGGTCTCCTTATTTAGGCCACGGCTTTTCCTTCCTATGTCCCCTATATTTTTCTGGGCCTATGCAAACAATTGTCACTGCAAACACTGTCTTTGCTGTGCTCCTCTGACTCATCCCTGATGAAATGATGTATTATAATCAACTGTATCAATAATGCTATAGCCTTTAATGTCAAAGGAGTTACATAGATTTTGTGATTTTAGATTGCTTTTGGTACTGCTAAGAAATGTAATGTACTACAATCTGGGTACTTGAGGGACAAAGTAAATGTGCATGTGTTTTTTATTTCTTTTTTTTTTTTTTTTTTTTTTTTTAGTTTTTGGGCCACAGCTGGCGTTACTCAGGGGTTACTCCTGGCTGTCTGCTCAGAAATAGCTCCTGGCTGGCACAGGGGACCATATGGGACACCGGGATTTGAACCAATCACCTTTGGTCCTGGATTGGCTGCTTGCAAGGCAAACGCCGCTGTGCTATCTCTCCGGGCCCTGTTTTATTTTTCTTAAAAAAATTTTTTTTTGGTTGAAAATTCAAAATCAAAGTATCAGAAGGGGATTTTTGAGAATTCTGTTTATGGGTGATTGTCTTCCCACTGTAACTTCACCTTGTCCTTTCTTTGCATCTTTGTCTTCAAATAAAAGATAAAAAAAAAAAAAGAACATTATATTTTAATATTGTATGTCTTATATCTGAAAAGTTTGAAACAGCAATTAAATGTATTCACAGGTGCTTTTATATGTATAGAAATTTAAATTTATTCTAACAGGTCATTAAAGGTTGTAATTGTTTTTGTTGCCTTTTCAACAAAAATGGAATGGTATAAATAAATATGTAGTTATGACCAAAAAAAAAAAAAAAAAAAAAAGAAATGACCCCTGGGCACTAAGTTGGGAGTACTCTCTGAGCACAGTCAGGTGTGACCCCAAAACTAGAAAGAAATAAAAAGTTGGGGGGCAAATAGTATGGGTGGTTAGGGCTCTTGATTTGTATGTAGCTAACCCAGGCTCAATCTCCAGCATCCCATATGATTTGCCAGGTGAGCCAGGAGTGATTCCTGAGTGCAGAGTCAGAGTACCTCTGAACACTACTGGGTGTGATCCCCAAAACAAAACAAAAAAATCTAAAGTCAAAACAAAAGTATGTATTACCTGTCATTTTCTGGGCTATCAATAATCTTACGAGGTTATAAAATTTCATAAAATGCAGAAATGAATCATTTTTCAAACCGGTGTAGGTAATTCTAAAAATGGAGTTGGGTAGATAATTACATTTGACATGACACTTGATTTCTGCTTCTCAGAATGGGAATCCTTCCACTGCCTTGAATGTCAAATCTGCCACTTTGCAGATTTACAGATCTTGGTCACTTCATGTCTTATTTCTGCTAGTCAGTCTGAAGCTTTGTATTTGTGAGGTATGAAAATGTTACTCATATATGTATATACTTAGGCAACTTTTAAGGTTTTCTAACATCAGAAAGAAACTACACGAAGCTAGTAATTTCAGAGACTAGAGAAAGTATCTGACTATACCAAAAACATTGCTTGGTGGGAAAGGTAAACTTTTGTTTTGGGGCCACACTTGGTACTGCTCATGGCTTATTCCTGCTTCTGTGCTTAAGAGTACCATATGGGTTGTTGGGGATTGAACCCAAATTCAGCTGTGTGTAAGACAAAAACACCTTATCTCCTCATACTATCTCTCCAGCCCAGAAAGGTTACTTTTGATTAAGACAAAAGTAAAAGCTTTTGGAGAAAAGTGACAATTAGGGAAGATTACCTCCGTGGCTGTGGGCCATTGTCAGGGCTTCCAGCGACGCTGCAGGGGTGACTTCCAGCTGGCAGATCATTACTTTGGCTCTGCTAATGGCACTGGAGGCCTTCTGTAGGTCTTCAGAATTCAAAAGTAAGTTTGCTCCAGCCACAATGACTATGATGTTCTGGCCTATGGAAAAGGAGACAAGTAACTTCATATTTTCCGTCTAATAAGTACCAGTCCTGCAGGGTCAAACTCACCCATGCAAAGCATGCTGCAAAATATATTTTTGGTATTAACTCTATTATCTTTAGACCATCTTGGCCAACTCTGTGGTTCCTAATACATCTTTTACAATCTAAAATCCTCATTACTTTGAGCAAGAATCTAAACTCACTTTCCCTGAGATCACGCTATAGAATGTACTTCAGAACTTTCTGTCATGATGACCGGTACTGTGTGTGGTAAAGGTTTCAATATCGCCAATGAAAGATGGCACCGTGATGATTAGGAAGACACTTGTCCAATACCACAAGCTAATGCTCTGTAGTATGCAATCATTTCCTGTGCCTTCCCTCAGGGTTCTGAAGTTTGCAGATTAAAACACACTGTAAGATATCTCAGAGGTGGGAGAACACACTAGATCACATAAGGTAGGCAGGAGTATTTGGCAAGCACCTTACCTGGTAGACTATCTCTCTTGCCCCTTGTTTATTTTAGCTTTTTTGGGGCCATGTCCAGCAGTGCTCAGGTGTTACTCCTGGCTCTGCACTCAGGAATCACTCCTGGTGGTGCTCAGGGGACCATATGGAATGCTGAGGATTGAATCCAGGTGGGGCTCTGTGCAAGAAAAGTGCCCATCCCTGCCAGAATATCGCTCTAGACTTTAATTCCCTTATTTAAAAATTTATATCTGAGCCAGAGCAATAGTATAAAAGGTAGGACATTTGCCTTGCAGGTGGCCTACCTGAGTTCGATCCCCGGCACTCCATCTGGTCCCCCCGAGCCTGCCAGGAATGAATCCTGAGTGCAGAGTCAGGAGTAACCCCCAAGCACTGCTGGTTGTGGCTCAAAAACAAAACTATCTTCTTGGGGTTTTGTGCTTGAAAAACACAATCTTGGAGGCCAGTCTTGGGGAGGGGTTGACCAATGGTGCTTGGATATAACTGGGGTCAGTTGTCTGTGAGGCAAATGCCTTCTCCCTTGTCTTCTCTCTCTGGTCCTCAATTATTGGGAAGAACATTTGGGTGACACATTAAAAGGACATCAAGTTGGCCCTACTGGGATAAGTGACGGTGCTGTGATGATGGATTGTGCCTGTGGTTGAAGGCTCCTTTCCACCAGGCACGAGCTTGGCACTCTCTGTCTGCAGCTGCTCCAGAGCCATGAGCTGCAACAGTGCCTCGGTGGCTCCAGGCTCCTCAGGCCCATCCTGTACAGACATGACCCGAAATTCCCTCGGCACAAAACAGTCACAAGCTGATCATCTTACAGTAGACGGGCTTGTTAGCTACAGGCAAGATTTAATAAAACCAAGACCCAGCCTCTCAGGGGAGAATCTACAGCACTCACAGACGGGCAGCATGAATCCTGCCTGCTTGCCTGCCGTGACCTCGTTTGCTCTGCAGCACTCAATGGCTGCTCCTATGAGACTGTCTACTGAACTCCCCCATTTCTTGAGGGGCCTGGCTGCAGCTGAATGCAGAAGACCGACCCAAGACTTGCTCACTCCTGCCTCAAGTTTAATTTGTCATAGCTGAACTCATGACATCACATCACTGTTTCAAAAAGCTGACCCTGAACATTGGGGCTACTAAATAACTCTTACATGCTAACCTATTGTTGCAAGTCAGCCCTAGATGGGGTTGACTGATGGAGGGATGGAGGATGAGCTCTTTCCCCTCCAGCTTGAAGCACGCATCTGCCACCCTGTTCAGCTGGCGATTCTGAGGTGAAGTGGCAGGTAAACTGCTAGCACAGTCAGGCTTGTGGAAATATTAGCTTTATTTGGTGGACAAGACTGAAGCCCAAAGCCTCAGCATCAGTTCCAGCCAAAAGCCCCTCGCCTTCCACAGACCCTTGTTTTTATCCCCCAGAATCAGGTACCACCCAATGGTGGGAGTAGAATCAGGTACTACCCTAGGGTGGGAGCAGAATGCCAGGTCATACCCTACGGTAGGGCACAATCACCGATCAGGGTAGGGTCAGTACCAAAATAATCCCATAAAATGTTTACATACACAACAACCTATGCTCTTCTCAGTGCCAGGGAAGATGCCTGTACCTACTCATGCCAGGTATGGGCCCTACCAATAGCCCCCTCCTGGGCCTTACAGTTGGTGCTTCTGTAGGGAGTGATTTTGCATTAGAAGCCACCCAAAGGCTCATAATAGTTTCTGGTTGTTTTTGAGCCATACTTGATGTTGCTCATGGCTCACTCCTGCCTCTATGCTTAGGGAACTATAAGGGACGTTGGGGATTGAACCTGGTCGGCTGCAAGGCAAAAATACCTTACCTTTTTCTCTAGCCCCAGGAAGGTTACCTTTGAAAGACAAAGGTAAAACCCTTTGGAGAAAGAATGACTAGTAGGAAAGACTGACACACTTGACATGACATTTGTGCTAACAATTAGTCCATACACATGCTCTATATGACATCTTTGCAAGGAAAATGAGACTTTGGGATTTTATTTTATTATTTTTGGCTTTAGGATCATACCCAGTGATGCTCAGGGCTTACTCCTGGCTCTATGTTCAGGGATCAATCACTCCTGGCAGGGACCATATGGGATGCTGGGAACTGAACCTGGGCTGGCCACATACAAGGCAAGTGCTTTATTTGCTGTATAATTGCTCTGGCCCAGAGCAATCAATAGCTACATAGAGAAGGAATAGAGAGAAGTTGAAGATATTCATCCAATACAAAAGGGAATGAGTGACTGTTGGCTGCGATAATTACTCAGAGTGGATGTGAAAGTAATGAATAGTTATTATTGTTAGGAGGAAAACTTAATCCATTGTCTTTAAATGGAATACATTTGTGGTTGTCACTACAACTTTGGGATTACTCAAAGTTGAGCTAAAAAGGCCCTCTTTTGGGGTGAGACAGGATCTTGTAAAACTGCATTAAAGACAGAAAGTGACAAACTCTAATATAATAGTAATGTGTAGTGACTACAGACAATGCATCAGGCTGTGTCCCAGGTGCCCCTGCACATGCTCAGTCCCTTAGAGTACTGAATTTCAGCCTTGTGTGGTGTTTTCAAACTTCTAAGAGCTGGCAGAAACTATGACAACTTTTCTTAAGGGTAAAGGGAAGTCACGGTTTTTAAAGACAAATGTTGCAGCTACCCAAAGGCCTTCTGACAGGCTGGTATATATAGACTGGAGATGTGATTGCTGCTTCAAGAGCTGAATGCCAACCATAAGTTAGAAGTAATTAGTGGCTGCCATTTGCTCAGTAAATCAACTATAAATATGATTCATCATCTTTCTTTTGCACCTATCTATTTACATTTATTTATCTAGTTCAACTGGAATGACAGATGCATGCTTAACTGTGTTTAGAGACAAATGTCAATTTTGAGTTCAAATGAAGGGTAATGGGATGTTCCAGGATATAAATATTATTTCGGGGCAACGGTAATGCTTCATAATTATCAGATGGATGACTTGATATTTGAATGATCAACCTCTAGGTCATTGGCATGGGTGTGGCTGAGATCTACAGGATTAGGTTAAAGAAAACCCAACAAAACAAGAACCAAAGCACAATCGAACACAACCCGAATGTTTCTATAACAGTAGAAATGAACTGCTTGATGCCACTACATTCTGATATGCAGAGCACATACCTTCATTATTGACAATTATAGAAGCGGTTCCTGTAGCAGCATCTTTGGTCTGATATGCAAATTCTAAAGGAAAAAAAATGAATCACAATCAGGCATCACAGCCTGGCATGGATAATCTCGTTTAGCAATTTCAATGCGCCACTAATCCTTGGAAAAACTTTTTAACCTTTAACCATCTGGGCTGATATGAGAGAAATCGTCAAAAAACAAATTTCTTCCCATCACCTAGATGAGGTAGATGTCTCTGCATGTCATAATACCTTTTCATACATAAGCACCGACCCTCCCCAGCCCCCCAAACCCTTAGTCTATGACCCCCATTAGTCCTTGCTGGCACAGAGGTGTTTTTCTAGACCACCATGTTTCTTCCCTTTTCTTAAAAAAAAAATGACAGATTCCTTTTCGAGGTTTGACCTTCAGTCTTTCCTCTCGAGTCTTTGATTTTCTTCATTCTTCTTAGCATCGCACCCACCCACCCTCCCCATACAGTTCCATGGTCTTGGCATATAAAGGGAAATGTTGAGTCGTCAGCCTTTGGCAGCGGGAAAGAGCCTTGAAGCGGGGCCAAAGCCCTTCATTCCAATCCTATTCTTGCTCCAACTCGCCATGTTCTTTGGGGACAAATAGAGAGCCTCTATGGCCTTTGGGTACCTTTTTTTTTTTTTTTTTTTTTAAAAAAAACAAGCCCTTGTGGTTTCTGAGATGGTTTCCTGCCACGACATTCAATGACTTTCTTAAAAATTTGTGTGTGTGATTGCAGTATGTTTCCCCTTGTCAACTGCTTGGGAAACATTCCCCGAGATGGAGGTTTGTAACCCCTACAATCTTTTTGTTTTATTCTCATCTGGAGAAAGTACCTGAAAGAACGAACCAAAGGGCTATTGGAGCAAGACGCCATGTAGAAAAATTATCTGGCCACCAGGGGAGGATATAAGAATTCTCTTCTTCACTTGATTTTCCCGTAACCAGATCACAGAAGAAAGTTATAAGAACTGTTAGAAAAAAAAAAGTAGAATTTTTTTTTTACCTGTAGAAATATCATTCTGTTTTAAGTTTTCTATGTAATCATTGCCAAAAGAATCTTTGCCAACCTGTACCAAAGAAATGATGAACATTAGATCCTTCGCATTTAGGAAAATGCTGTAATGTGGTTTGGAGACTACTTAGCATTTTCAAAGGGCAGATTCGCACCGTGCTTTATAAACACCAACTAATTAACCTTCTTAATGTAGACTTGATTTCAGCCCAAAGAATTGTCTTATATATACATATTCATCTTCCACTTCTCTCCTACCTAACATGGAAACGGTGACTTACACGTTGCCGGTCACGCTCCCCTTTGGAGCTATTCCATGTGCAAATTCCCACTATACCTCAATGGCATCATGGCCATCATTTGTTACCCATTGTAGCTGTGCCAAGACCTGTTGATCAGCTGAACTCCAGTGTTTGTGAGTGTTCTCTCTAGTGGTTGTGGGGGTCAGACTGACTGATGTATGAACATAAACATGGAGACTATTGTAGCAGAGAATGATGTCATCATCCTGTAAGATTTCTGTACATTCACTCCATTCTCTTCCTTAGCCCTTGGCAACTACTGTTCTTGTGCCCATCTCTCTTGTTTGTCCATTCAGATTAGAGACCTGGAATCATGTCTGCCAAACATTTCAGACTATCTTATATGCGTTTCGGATGCCCACCCATCTTTTGGGGCATGGAACCTCATTTTCTTGTTAGTACCTAATCAGTGTTTCTGGTCTGGCTGTCCTGCAGTTTATTCATTCATCAGCTGAGAGAACATCTGGACTGCCTCCAAGTCTTGGTAATTACAAGTGAAGCTGCTATAATGTTCATGTGCAGCTTTTGGTAGGTATGTCCTCCCCTTTTTATTTTTATTTATTCCCCCCCCCCTTTTATTTTTATCATTGAATCCACTTAATTGTTGGCCAACTTCACCAAAACCAGATTTTTAAATCTGGAAAATTGAGAGGTTCTGCCCTCACAGTGAGCAGATGCTCTTCATGACTCAACTGCCCTGCACCTTTGGCCAAATCCAACTCATGTTATTTGCTTGGCCAGTGTAGGCCTCAGGAAGAGAGTTAGGTTTGGTGTGGGGGGACAGCAGTGGGAGAGAGAGCAAGACCTGTTAATATGGTGCTGCTGAGTTAGTCTGTAGGAGCATGGGGAAGGGTGGCTCATAGAAGCTTCCGGAAACTGGCATCCATTGAGGGCAATAGAGAGATCAAAATACAAGCCACGGAAATTTTCCCCTTTTGGTTTGCTGTCTTCAGACTGCTTTGGACATGACCCATGCTGACTTCTTGCTTCATTTATTTTCTCAAATTGTTATTGGCAAAAGTAGTTAATTTCTGTATTAAGAGTGTAAGGCAGGCTGAAATAATGGCGTAGCAGTAGGGCGTTTGCCTTGCACACATGGATGGACCATGGTTGGATCCCCGGTATCCCATATGGTCCTTCAAGCGAGGAGCAATTTCTGAGCACATAGCCAGGAGTAACCCCTGCATGTCATTGGGTGTGCCCCCCCCCCCCACAAAAGAGTATAAGGCACATTTAACTTGCATGTGGAAACAAAGTGAGGGCCACACAGTCTTGACTTTTGCCTAGGTGGGGGGGGGGGGGACTCAGAAGTCCTTTCTTCTGTCCTCTGTCCAGACCTGCCCCAAGTCTCTCATTGTTGCAACCAAGCCACAGAGGGAATTTAAGTAGGTTATTGCTGCTCTTCTTCCCAGATCTTCTGGAGCTTTCCAAATGAGCCGTCAAATAAAATCCTTAATTGGGGGACCGGATAGATAGCATGGAGGCCAGGTATTTGTCTTGCATGTAGAAGGACAGTGGTTTGAGTCCCGGCATCCCATATGGTCCCTCGAGCCTGCCAGGAGTGATTTCTGAGCATAAAGCCAGGAGTAATCTGAGTGCCAAAGGGTGTGACTCCCCCCACCCCCCAAAAAAAAGTCCTTAATTGGATAGCATCCTGTATTATCCTGAATACTTAAGTCTTCTTTAAGCCTACTGGGGACTCTGGCTTACTTATCTATCCCCCAGCCCCATTTATTAAGCACTCCATAGTAGGTAATGGGTCTGTCTATTCATCTGCCTCTGGCCTATTCTAAATTGTGTTCTTTGAGGGACTCCAGCACCATGCTGAGCACCAAAGGAAGATTCTCTACAAGGTTCACTGCCAATAACCAACTTGAGCCCTCAATGGCTTTGGTTGCAATTATGAGATCTTTGTAGGAAAAAAGATTCTGGGCGAAAATAGGGCCTGAGTGATAGTATAGTGGGTAGGATGCTTGCCTTACAGTCAACACAGAGTTTGATTCCTTGCATCACATATGGTCCTCTGACTGCCAGGAGTGCTTCCTGAGCGTAAAATCAGGAGTAAGCCTCGAGCATGGCTCAAAACAAAAGAGAAAGATTCTGGGAAGACCCCGCTTCTTTCATCTAAAAGAGACTCACAAATGAGTCTGGCTGCCTCATTTCTTCCGATTGTAAACCTCTTCTGATCTTGCTTGTTTTCTTCCTTTCCTGTGATCCCACTCCTTATACCCTACACTTGTCCTCTAGGTTGGAACCCTAGTCTTATGCAATTTTCTCCTATAGCCTGCTTGGAATATCTTGAGGCGGCCACAAGAAGACATGCCCCACAGTCGTGAGATGCTAGGCTAAGGTCACTCACTGTACCACAGATACTCATCAGGAATCCTGAGCCAACTTTAAATCAAGCTCACGAGTTTCAGTGTTCGAATATGGTACGTGAAAACCACAGTGGAATGTAATCTGGTGATTCCAGACACCTTGTGACTCCTTAGGGGCCGAAGTCACAGTGAATGGCAGGTGGAGGCTCTGCTGTGTCACCACACCTAGCAGTCGCGTTAACTTTTTAACTTGTCATTTGTGGCTTCCTCATAAACAATGAAAGAATATATGAAATTCCAGTCATTGGAGCTTGCTAGTTGTTGAAGTCTACCTTAATAATGACCCCTAATATACCAAGTTCATACTCTAATGCCTATTCTCAGGTCAGGCCACCTGGCAATGGCAGGGCCGAGCCAGTGGTCATGCAATGATTTTTTTTCCTGCTGCTCCTCTAAGTGGTGGTCTACTTGGTTTGGGAACTTGATGCCTGTCTTTGGACAGGTAGGTGGCCAAGCACTTCAATCAGCACTGGCCAATGACTTTTACCCATTTGTCAACTGAGTTCAGGAAAGGGCACATTTTACTTTGTTATCTGCAAGGGATACACTATCTTTTAACCTCTGAACACTAAAATCTCTTTATCTCAATGTGTGTTCACTGGACTCATTCCAGAAGGCACCTTCCAGTAAAGAAGATGGGTAACTTCACGTATTATGTTCAGATACACAACTTTGAAGCTACCTTTAGTATAGGCTTCAGTGAAGACTCAAGGGTACCCCCAATTCAATTCATTCCACTTCTTTTTCTTTTTTAATGTTGGTCATATATGGCTGTGCTCAGGCTGTGCTCCTGGCTCTGTGCTCAAGGATTATTCCTGGAGGACCTGGGGTACCAGGGATTGAGCCCAAGTCAGTAAGTATAATGAAGGGGGCCCTTGCCTTACATGTAATGAGTGCTCCAGCCACCTGTTTTTCCTTTTCAATACACTGAAGTAATTTTTTGTAAATCACAGTAATATATTTTGTATGATCTTCCTCCCCATTTCCTATCAAGATCTATTCTGTAACTACTGTTATATTAGATGCCATAAAATGACTATCAGTTTGATTTGTTTCTGTTTACTTTCAACCCTAGACTGACCAGGGCTGTACCCCCATGCAGTATGCCAGTCCCAGGGACCGGACTTTGAGGTCTGTGAATCTGTCCAGAATTTTACATCTTACCATTCTGGAAAGAAAACAGGCAACTTATAACAATGAGTTTCAAATTACCTGTTTTCCTTCAATATCTAAGATTACTGGGGTGGGGGCAATTCAGCTCTGCTCAAGCAGGGCTTACTCCTGACTTGGCATGCAGGAATCACTGCTGGTGGTACCCAAGGGACCATATGGGATGCCAGGATCAAACCTAGGACTAGGTGGTTGTCTACTTGGTTTGGGAACTAGGTGCCTGTCTTTGGACAGGTAGGTGGCTAAGCAGATGTGTGCAAGCAGATGCTCCCTTCACTGTGCCCCAACCAAGCCACTAATTCTGAATTAGTACCTCCTAGTGTGCTGATAATGAACCTGCAGTCTTTGGGTCCCTGCCTGCTTGTGGCTACCTGTCACCCACCTGAGAAACAGTGACTCTGGGCGATTGGGGGCCACTCTATCTTCAGCTCTCGCAACCTGGGGTGAATCCTGTTGAGCTGCCAGTCTTTTGTTTAGGAACACAAAGCACTTAAATCTATCAGGTGAGTTCCCAAGAAAAATGTCCTAATAGGCTCTCTGTCCGGTCTCTAAGTTCACTTCCTCTACAACTTCCTGGAGTTAAGTTTATTTTCTACCTTTCCAGCAGTGGTTCTGCACTTGGGGATATATGGGGTGCCAGGACTGGGTCATCCACGTGTAAGGCAAGCTTACTACCTGCTGTATTATCTCTCCTGGCCCCTGGCTGCCTGTATTTTTAATCTCAAAATATCACTCCAATTATCACTGGGTTGTGTAGCCTTGGCTCCTGACTCAGTTGAATGTTGGCCATGCGGCTCTGAGCTACGTGAAGTGTTTCATTATGCATGTTTCACTGCATATATATTAATGTACTCTTGCCTAATAGCCTTTCTCACACTCTCATGACAAATGTTTCTGCTGAGCTCAATAAGATGTTTTGCTTGTACCATCAAACAGTCTTACCTAATCAGAGCTGGCATTTTAGTTTGTTGTAGGGCAGCAGTGGATCATTTAGCTTTGAAAAATCAAAGAAATTTTCTACCTATTTTTCTTTTTGCTCCATCTGTTCATTTTTTTTTTTTAAAAAAATCTGGAATAATTTCATGATTTTTGGTTTCCACTTGGAATTTGTCATCTTTGGGGAAAAAAAAACTGCTACCAAGCAAGCTTGGCTAATTTGGTTCATCAAAATAGATTTGATAATGGAAAGAATGACCATGATAAATATCAATTTCTATTAGAAAAATCTATTTTGTTTTGCAGAAATTGAAACCATTATAGAGCTCATTAACACATCAACAAATTATGTATCTAAGATTCGATCTAAGCTAGTATTTCTCCACCGTTTTTTCTAAGGCCCCCTTCCAATACTGTTTCCTTCTTACCCCTGTCTTACAGGTCCAGAATGCCCCATGGCCTCTGGATGAGAAATGTTGATTCAAGCACAGCCACTCGGGTAAAGCAACATTTCCTTCTCTGCTCTACAAAGAGCCAGGCTACTCTGTCCCGGGATAAACACTGTATAACTAAACCAGTGCCAAAAATAGTTTTAAAGAACTGTTGCTAAGAAATTCCAATATACACAGATCAGAACGCAAAAAGCAAGTAGCCTCTGTATTAATCAAGATTTGCTGGAAACATTCCTCCAAACACAGTCCTCTATTCCTATCCCATCCAGTTCCACAGTTTCCTGGTTCATCACCCATTTTCATTTCTACTATTCAAATCATTCTATTTGCATTTCTCTTGGCCTTCCTCAAAGATCAGGATAAAAAAGACTTCTTCCTGAGCACAGTTGGATCTGGGCAACCACCCACAAAGTGTTGAGGAAGATCAAAAAGGGGTGGGGCACTGGCCTTGCATGGGGCTGATCCCACCTCACCTCCACCCTATTTTCATATATGGCCACACCCCCAGGAGTTATTCCTGAGCACAGAACTAGAAGCAAGCCCTGAAGTCCTCATGACAGTTAGGTGTGGCTTCCCCAAACAAAAGCCAACAAAATAAAACCAATTTCAACATCTTTGAGATGGATAAAATTTCCTGGGCTGGGCAATTTTGACTTTCATGGTAATTGAACAGGTTTTTATTTGGGGGGGGGGGCAGAGGGAAAAAGTGATTCCTACTTTTGTTAAACTGGCCAATGAGGTCACTTGTTCTGTGCAAGCCTGAGAATTCAGTGCTGTCTAAGCCCTGCAGTGCCAAGGATTCTCTGGGTCACCCTGGCATACTCTGGAGAGATCACAGGGGGTACCAAGTGATGCTGGAATTGAACTCAGGTTGAGTGTACTGAACTGGCCCATAAACAGCATTTGTAGCTGTTCCAGGGGGTTCTCATAGCTCCAGCTCTGAGGCCTCCTCTTTCCCAAAGTGATCTTTCTCGGGACCTGCTTCCCAGCTTAATTCTTGGTCCCACTGGTGGTTTTCCCAGCTAGACAATGACAGAATCCCCCACACCCTATTTCCAAACCCTCTTAAGTCGGCAACATCTGATTACTCTCCTAATAGGCACTCAGTAATTAAAAGCCGATTAATTATGGAGACTTTAAACACAGGAGTAGTAGCAAGCAGCCTCGCAAGAGTTTCTTAATTTCCATTCTGCTGCGTTAGTTGATGTTTCTGACCAAATAGCCAGATGAGAATCTTATCAGGTTCATCTGAAATTAGAAATACAGCGACAGTTCACTGGCAGATGAAGTGATAATTGTATGGTTTCTACATCATTTAGAGACTCCTGCAGAGAGAAAAGTGGTGTATGGAAGGGGAAAATGACATTTCAGAGAAATTTTGGCAGAACGACCTGGTTCACAGGCGAGAGCTCATTCTTTGAACTTTCTTGCAATTCTTTTCCCCTTCTTAGCCTCAACTGTGCAAAGCCAGTTGAGCAACCCTAAAATAAGTAGCCCACATTTCCTGTTCCCAGTAATGCAGGCAACTGGGCATTTCAGGAAAGACACAAACATGGAAAATATGACAGCCAGGAGTTGCAAGAAAAATAAATCAATTGTTTGAATTCCTTTAGAACAATTTCAATAGCATGGACAGAATTTGGATTTCCTTATTTTAGGTATTGCTTTATTTTTTAATTAAAAAAAAATGTGCCTGGAAATAGGTCTGTGCTTAAAGATGAGTGATGCTTCCTCCTTCTTAGATCAGGTTCCTTTCTGGTCTAAGAAACAGCATTAGAAGACAGTAACCCTGAGTCAACCAGCAGCTCTTCGAACTGATTTTCCTTAGCTGCCAGAGCTACATGAAACAGCCCAAACCAAAATGAGTCGGGCTGTTCTTTAGGAGCTGGACTACAGACATTCATTGGAGTGGGTAAATTCAACCTCACTTCCCCCATGTCAGTTAGAAATTCGTTAAGTGCAGGAAAAGTGGTTATTTGAGGGCTGGGATTATCCAGAGAAGTCAATGAGATAGAATTCAACATCAAAGGGGCTGGAGCGGTGGTGCGAGCTGTAAGGCGTCTGCCTTGTCTGTGCTAGCCAAGGGACGGACCATGGTTCGATCTCCTGGTGTCCCATATGGTCCCCCAAGTCAGGAGCGATTTCTGAGTGTATAGCCAGGAGTAACCCCTGAGTGTCACTGGATGTGGCCCAAAAAACAACAACAAAAACAAAACAAAACAAAAAAAACCCTCAACATGAAAGAAGAGTATAGAAGGAGGAAGCTGAACTTCCATATGAAATTTGTGTGTGTGTGTGTGTGTGTGTGTGTGTGTGTGTGTGTGTGTGTGTATTGAGGGGGGATGGACCTAGACTAAGAACATGTAACTTCCACAAAAGCCAAGAGGTAAACAGCCCAGTGTCCCCTCTAGAGATGAATAGATAAAGCAATGATTTCCAGGGGTCTCAAACTCAATTTACCTGGGGGCCGCAGGAAGCAAAGTTGGGGTGATCCTTGAGTGCAAAGTCAGTAGTAAGCCTTGAACATTGGGGGGTGTGACCCAAATAACTAAAACAAAACAAAACAAAAAATGATTCCTCTAGGGCAGGACCACAAAATGTATGGAGGGCTGCAAACAGCCCTCGGGCCGCGATTTTGAGACCCCTGAATTTAGACCATAGACTATTGCTATTTTTTTTTTTTTGTTTTTTTGGGCCACACCCGGCAGTGCTGCTCAGAGGTTTCTCCTGGCTGTCTGCTCAGAATAGCTCCTGGCAGGCACGGGGGACCAAATGGGACACCGGGACTCGAACCAACCACCTTTGGTCCTGGATCGGCTGCTTGCAAGGCAAATGCCGCTGTGCTATCTCTCCGGGCCCGACTATTGCTATTTTTATGGCTTAATAAAGTCCTGGGACAAGGCTACATGTTGGATGGCCCTTGAAGGTATTATTGAAAGTGAGAGCAGCCAGATACAAAAGATCTCTTAGGATGTGATTTCACTGATGGGAACTCTCAGGACTAGAAAAATCCACAGAGAGAAAAATTACAAAAATAACAAAAACAAAACAAAACAAAAAATGCCAATTGGTGGTTGCCAGGGGCTGGGAGATGAGAATGAAGAGAAACTGCTTAATTGTGAATAGTTTTACTCTGGGTAGATGGAAATGTTCTGGAATGAGCTAGGACAGTAGTGGGAAAACACTCAAGGTATCAAATGCCACTTTTGCATAAAAGTGAACTGCTCACTTGAAAATGGCTTCAGATGATAAAATCCACACATTCAAGTCTTAAAACGATTTCTTCTAGAATCTTCTCCACTACTCTGGATACTTACCTTGCATACCATGGATGTCTTTGCTCCTAGCCTGGCGGCTTGAACACATTGGTTGGCACCTTTTCCTCCAAAGCCAATGAAAAACTTATGTCCGTGGATGGTTTCTCCAGTTCTTGGCAAGCGAGAAGTAAGGCTAGTAGAATGTAAAAAGAGAACAAACAAAAAGAGTACGTTGGTAGCTGCAATAAATTCCAGTTTAAATTCTGGCAAGGATGGGCTGGAGCGATAGCACAGTGGTAGGATGTTTGCCTTGCATGTGGCTGACCCAGGATAGGCCTGGGCTTGATCCCTGGCATCCCATATGGTCTTCTGAGACAGGAGGAATTTCTGAGCACAGAGACAGGAGTAAATCCTGAGAACCACTTGGTGTAACCCAAAAACAAAACAAACAACAAAAAATTCTGGAAAGGAAAGGTGACCCAATGAAGTTCTAGTCTCAGAAATCAGAGTTGAATGGTGAAGGGACATGGCTTCTTTGGAGATATAAGTAACTTTGTATATGAACATTATGAACTTAAACACTACTGCAATCTTATCTAAAGAATAATAAGAAAAATTATAGTACAGTGGTAGGACGTTTTCTTTGCACGCAGCTGACCCAGGAAGACGGTGGTTCGAATCCAGCATCCCATACAGTCCCCTCTGCCTGCCAGGTGCGATTTCTGAGTGCAGAGCCAGGAGGAACCCTTGAACACTGCTGGGAGTGACCCAAAAACAAAAAAAACAAAACAAAACAAAAACAAAGACAAGAGAAAAAGATATGCAGACAGAGGCTGGGAAGACTCCCTTTTTCCTGTCAGGAAACACACATTCATGATAATGATGCCAATTCTTGCTCTAACACAATTCTCAAACTTACTTTTAAGTGTTAGTTCCCATGTGTCTGTGCAACATCTGGGTGCTCTGTGTCCCACTGGGAGATCTGGGAGAAAAGAAACTTTTTCCCCTTGCTCAGTGCCCAGCACAGAGCTCGTCTTTACAGCGAGGGCCTCGTACATGGCATGGTTAGTGTTCCTGTGGCTTTCTGTATGGGCACTTGAACAGGAGCCTGTATTTGTACCAGGATCCTGGCAAACATGTTCCAGATTCTGAGGGGAAGAGGGCATTGTGCTTTCTGCACTGAAGAATCTTATTTGTCTCCTTGGGGGCCAGGGCAGGGAAGGTTGGGGTCAGATTCAGGTTTTAATCTGATTCCATTCCACTCACTGCCAATTCTTTTTTTTTTTTGGTTTTTGGGTCACACCCAGCAGCGCTCAGGGGACCATATGGGATGCTGGGATTCAAACCATCATCCTTCTGCATGCAAGGCAAACGCCTTACCTCCAGGCTATCTCTCTGGCCCCCCACTGATAATTCTTAAAGGGAAGATGTTTTAAAAAATGAATCCCAGAGGCAGGAGAGGCATGGAGGTAAGGCATTTGCCTTGCATGCAGAAGGACGGTGGTTTGAATCCTGGTATCCTATATGGTCCCCTGAGCCTGCCAGGAGCGATTTCTGAGTGTAGAGCCAGGTGGAACCCCTGAGTACTGCCGGGTGTGACCCAAAAACCAACCAAACAAACAAACAAACAAAAAAAAACAAAACGGATCCCAGGGCCTGAGAGATAGCTAAGTAGGTATGGCATCTGCCTTACACTTGGCTGACCTGAGTTTGATCCCGGCATCTCATCTGGTCTCCAGAGAGTGATTTCTGAGCATGAACCAGGAGTAAATCCTGAGCACTGCTAGGTGTGGCCAACAACCACCACCACCAAAGAATCCCTAAGAGTTTCATTTATAATTAAATTATATTTAATATACATTATAATATATAATACATGTAATTATATTTAATATAGAAGTTAAATCTATGGGGGCCAGGAGGGCACTTGCCTTGCATATGGCTGGCCTGAATTTGATCCTCAGAGCATCCTATGTGGCCTCCTGTCAGGAGAGATTCCTGAGTGCAGAGCCAGGAATAACCCCTAATTACTGCAGGGTGGAGCACCAAACAAACACAAGAGCCCCAAAATTTGTACTATGGAAAATCCAAACCCCTAAAAATTGAGGAAATAGTATGTTGGGTCATACTCCCCAAGAGCTAACGATTCGGGCCCGGAGAGATAGCACAGTGGCATTTGCCTTGCAAGCAGCTAATCCAGGACCAAAGGTGGTTGGTTCGAATCCCGGTGTCCCATATGGTCCCCCGTGCCTGCCAGGAGCTATTTCTGAGCAGACAGCCAGGAGTAACCCCTGAGCACCGCCGGGTGTGGCCCAAAAACCAAAAACCAAAAAAAAAAAAAAAAATGAGCTAACGATTCTTTACTGGGCCACATCTGACAGTTGATGAGGGACATGCATGGTACTGAGGATCCAGTTGAACTAAGCTGCATGGGTGGCAGGGACCTTCCTGTACATTCCAGATCAAGAACGAACAGATTCATAATGCTTCAAGAGGGATCATGGTATTAAATGTGGCAAAAAAGAAGTAAGAGAATCTTTGTACCAGATGAAGGATCTTTCACTTCTTTTAGCCTTCACCCTTTAGCTTTTATAAGAGCAATCAGAGGAATAATCCTTGACTTCCTGCAAACTCTTATTTTACATTCTTCTTGGAGCAAAGTGGGCTCTTCTTGCTTGCCAGATTTCTGAGT
The DNA here is from genome assembly GCF_024139225.1 of Suncus etruscus. Lineage (NCBI taxonomy): Eukaryota > Metazoa > Chordata > Mammalia > Eulipotyphla > Soricidae > Suncus > Suncus etruscus. The sequence goes on from NC_064859.1 coordinate 92,581,856, forward strand.
TTCCTACACCATTCACCACTTGTTTTTCTCTTCTATCCCCCCGTTCAATCTGGCGCAATCAGAAGTTACAAATACATTTTTTCCCCCTGTAACTATAGACCCACTCTCTTTATCCCCATCTGGTTGCAATGGGGTGACCCAGCATGACTGTGTCCAGGAAGATGGGGTAGGGTTGGGGTCAACTTTGGTGGTCCTCGTTCTCAGTTGATGGAGACTCTCAGAACTCCACAATAAACCACCTTGCCCCCTAACATGCAGTCAAATATGGTTGATTTGTGATTTAAAGACACTCATCAATACTTTGAAAACACCCCACTCTTTTCCTCCCCCTTTTCGATTCTATTTTTATCTCGAATTCGAGATGCATTTATAGCGCTGATGGGAGAAAAAAAAATATACATCTCCAAGGTTCACTTCTGAAAAAGGTACTCAATCAAGAGAAAAATGGTTTTTAATGTAATGTTATTATCCTGTCATTTAATTTAGCGATGACAAGTGGTGAGGAGATGTTTGATTTGCATCAGAAACCTTCAACATTTTAGGATTCTGTTCGGAGCAGGCAATGATGAGTAATCTGTGATTGAGTAAGTGTGTGAATTCTTGGCTTACTGCTGCTGCTACAAACAACATTCATGACAACCTTAAGGAGAAGAAAAAAAAAAAAAAAGAGACCCAGTTGTGGCTAAAAATGGACCAAATAACTTAATTAGAAGACTGTCACTAAAGAAACTTACGACTTCCACTGTATTTATATTTAGATCTGGGTCACCATTCACTGGTTTGAAACAAGTTCTTTAAATTATCAACTGTGGGAAAACATTAAAACAAAATCACTGGATTATTGGGATGTATGTGCAGGGGAGGCGTGAAATCGGGGTACAGCATGCTTGTGTTTGTGGGGCCAGATGGCTGGGATTTAGACTAATTTCTACACAACTTAGATGAACACAGGCCCAGAGTTTGGTCACTGATCACTCCTTTGGAATATTGCAATTTCCTTCTCATTTCCTCCTGCTTTTCTGCTGTTTCTCTCTCCCTTCTCTCCTCTGTGCAGACATACAGAGAACTCTTGGATGATCCTCATTTTATCCACGATGCCTGTCACTGAGGCTGACATGACTTTGGGGGGAAGACGCATCTTTGTAAGAGTTTCTCCTTATTTCCGAAGGGAAGCAGAATATGTCACCCCCAAATATGGCTGGAGGAAGTTAGGGCCAACCAGCCCAAAGAGGCAGCTGGGATGTCCTATTTTTGCACAAAAGGCACTGGAAAAGGGAGAGAGGATTTTTTTGAGTCCCTTTCCCCTGCTTCAGCCTCCAAAAGCAATTCCATTAGTCTAAGTCCCATTTGCCTGAAATTTTCATTTCTTTCTTTCTCTTTTACATTTTAATTTAAACACTGTGGTTCATAATTTTTTCACAGTTAAAGTTGCTCATGACTGAGTTAGTCATACAATGTACAACCAGTGTGCATTTCCCGTCACCAATGTCAATAGTTTCCTTTTCACCCTCCCTCTGGGGCATATAATTTTTCCTCTCTTTTTTCTGTCCCTCCCCCCATATTTTTCCTTTTACACACTTTTGATTCTCAGTACAGTGCACATTTCCTGCCACCCATGTTCCCATTTTCCCTCCCACCCACTCCCACCTGCCTCTGGGGTACTGCCTGGAGTTTTCTTAACCAGAAGACAAATTCATGTCAACTAGAAATTGACCAAGTTGACAGTCCTGTACAGATCCAGCACACATACACACTTTGCCTTCTGCTGGGCTTCCTGCAGAACTCAAACTAAAACTAAAACGTTACCCTTTTCTTAAAATTTGAAACATGTTGGAGAATGGGGTGGAGAGAAAAACTGTTCATGAAACTGTTCATGAAAAGCTGTTCATGGGCAGAAGACTTTCTGAATTATAAATCTGAAATCATTCTTCCTATTTTTTTTTTTTTTCACTTACTGAAGCAATGAATAAAAGAACCTGCACCAAGCTCCATCTCTGGGTGAAAATATTTGTGTCACTTCAAACACACCCTTAACCAAGGTTTCTAAGATGGTCAAATTAAATTCTTCCCTCAAAGGGAGGGGAAAATGACAATCACAGAAATACCCCATTCTGGGGCTGGAGAGATAGCACAATAGTAGCACTTCTGCCTTGTACGTGGCTGACCAGAGATTGACCTGGGTTTGATTCCCAACTTCCCATATGTCCCCAAGCCTGCCAGGAGTGATTTCTGAGCACAGAGCCAGGGTAACTCTCAAGTGCCACTGAGCATGGCCCAAATACCAAAAAAGAAAAAAAAAAAAGAGAAAAGAAATACCCCATCTGTCTTCTAAGAAATTAAAACAAAACAAGCAAAAGGAATCCCCAATAATCTGTAAACTTTTGAATGAGAAAGTCAGTTACAACTGAAAGCAAATCTTTTTTTTTTCTTTTTTTGGGCTATACCCGGTGAGGCTCAGTGGCTACTCCTGGCTATGTGCTCAGAAATTGCTCCTGGCTTGGGGGATCATATGGAACTCTGGGGATAGAAACTCAGTCTGTTCCAGGTTAGTGTGTGGAAGGCAAACACCCTACTGCTTGCACCACTGCTCTGGCCTTGAAATCAAATCTTTAAAACAGCCTGATGGGGCTCTGAGTGATAGTACAGTGAGTAGGGGGCAATTGTGTTGCATATGGCTGACTAGGGTTCAATCCCATTCGATCCCTCAAGCACCACCAGGAGTAATTCCTGAGTACTGCCAGGCATAGCTCCCAAACCAAACTAAAACCATGTATACTAGTAGTGGGTGAAAAACAACACCAAGCCGCTGAATCTCCCAGGTAGACCAATCCAGGAAATGACTTTAAAAATAGAACTGGGGCTAGAGAGCGAAGGCATTTGCCTTGCATGCAGAAGGATGGTGGTTCAAATCCCAGCATCCATATGGTCCCCCGAGCCTGCCAGGAGTAACCCCTGTGAGCTGCCGGGTGTGACCCAAAAACCAAAAAAAAAAAAGAAATAGAACAATGGCCACAAGTTGACTTCTATTAATGTTTTAGGGTGATTCTTACAACAAACTACTCACTCATTTTATGCCCACTAAGGTGGCAGGCTTTTTGTGGGTAGGAAATGCCAGCAAGTGCAACCAAAATCATAAGCAGGGCAGCCAAGTGTGCTAGCACCACAGCTAAAGTGTACAACCTCAGAGCTGGCACGTGTGTGCCACCCCACCCATCCCAGCAAGAACACCCACCAGGAAGAGAATTATTAATGCAAGAGTAATTTTATGTTTTGGTGTACATGCACTAGAAACTAGTGTGTCTGCTATGGGGGCAGAATTGGGGGTATGTGAATGGGAAACTAAGGACGTTGGAGGACAGGCGGTCACACTGGTGCTGGATCGGTGTTGGAACACTGAATGCCGCCGGAAACTATGAGTTATGTAAATCCTGGTGTTTGAATCGAGTTAAAAAAAGCGTCCTGGTAAGGACCAGAGAGATAGTATGTAGGATGTTTGCCTTGTCCACCCTGGGTTTGATCCCTGGTACCACATATGTTCGCCAGGAGTGATGTAAACACAAAATCAGAAGTGAGTCTTATACTGTTGGGTGTGCAAAGACCAACCTACACATTGGCAGTGCTCAGGACTTACTCTAAACTCTGTGTCAAGGAGATCTATGTATAAATCCCCTGGTGTGTGTGTGTGTATAGAAACAATAAAAGGGGTAAAGGTGCTCCCTTGCACTCCACTGACCCATGGAGTCTCTCCCCTAATGTCCTGACATTTAAAGTTGGATAAACAGAAACACTGATCGGTGTAAAAATCAAAGTGGCCCTTCTCCAAAGGTGAAAGGCACCACAGGGCACAAGACAGGAGGCCCGAGTTACAGTATCACCAGTGACAGCTTTTTCCTCTCTGAACCAGCTGCTGCTCTTGGAAAACAGGTTTAATAATACTTGTCAACTCCTTCAATGTCTGGGTTTTGTGCTCTGAGCTCTTTCCCTGTCAGGCGTTATCAGAACAACTTATCAATTGCTTTGAGCTTCTTGACAATGAGGTGCTTGTTAAATTCCCAGAGACTAATGGGAGCAGAGGAAGGTCCCTGGGGACCAGGAGCAACACTAACCTGGCTCCAGCCCCCAGGGGCAGTGTTGTTCTCTAGGCCTCTGGCTGAAGCTCCTTATGGGCCTTTCCAACAGGGGGTAGGGCCACTGGTTATCAACCAATTAAAATGCATTACTCTCACTCATCACTCCAGCTAGCTGTGTTCACCTGCCTCTACTGTTCCGACGTGTGAGTCACATTTATAAGGAGTTACTTCTAAGCCAGTTAGTCACATCTGTTCCCACCTCTGTTTAAAGAATTTTGAACATTTAGAACTAGGAAGCACTGAATAGTTTAGTTGCAAACATATATATATTATATACACACACACACATATGGACAAACATATTCAGGACATACTATGCGAACATCTAAGTTTATAGATAAGCTCATGTATTTATAAATATAAACAAATACATAAAATATAATTTACTGTGTGTCACATATAATTATATAATATGAATATGTATAAACTCACATACATGTACATATGCACACATTACATATGAATTATTTAGGGCAATCATATGAGGCATTAAACAATAAACTGGAACGATTTTACTATCTGTGTGTGGTATGAAGGACAGAACTCAAGTGTCTCACACTTGACACTGATGATTATATTTTTTTTCCCACACCCAGTGGTGCTCAGGGTACTCCTGGCTCTGAGCTCAGGAATAAGTTCATGGCAGTGTTCAGGGGTCCTAGTACAGGATGTTGGAATTGAGCCTGGAGCGCCCATGGTGCGATCACTCTGGCCCCAGCGACACTGATTTCTAATCCAATCTCTGATGAACCTGACTATAGAGCTGTTTTACTTGAGATGTGTGGGGCAAGGAGACCATTCTTGGGCAGCAGTTCTTGGCCTAATGTCAGGAGACAGTCTCACACCCAGTGTAGCTTCCAGCAATTGCTTCCCTTGATATCAGACCTGATATCATAAGGTATATAGAACAACATGTAGGTAAAATACTCCAAGACATTAAGACTAAAGGCATCTTCAAGGAGGAAACTGTACTCTCCAAACAAGTGAAAGCAGAAATTAACAGATGGTAATATATTAAGCTGAGAAGCTTCTGCATCTCAAAGGAAATATTGCCCAGGATACAAGAGCCACCCACTGAGTGGGAGAAACTATTCACCCAGTATCCATCAGATAAGGGGCTAATATCCAAAATATGCAAGGCACTGACAGAACTTTACAAGAAAAAAACATCTAACCTCATCAAAAAATGGGGAGAAGAAATGGACAATTTGACAAAAAAGAAATACAAATGGCCAAAAGGCACATGAAAAAATGTTTTGCATTACTAATCATCAGGGAGATGCAATTCCCAACATATTTTTTAAAGTAGTTCCTTGTTTATTTCCCTCTTACAAAGACACACAAAACACATATAAGAGGGCATCTATTTTATGTAGCAATGGTTAAATATAGCTTCTCTTGGCTTCTTCTTTTCCAACCCTTTCTTCCTAGGAATGTCTCTCCCCGACTGATAACTCATTTCTTCTTTTTCCTCTTTTCTGTATTATGTTCTAGTTCCTTTTGCCACTGGTACACTGCTAACTCTACTTTTTCTCTATTTTAAAAGTGACTGATGACAGCTTTGCAGGTAATTTATACCTATAACTGTTTTCTTTTCAAACCCAACTATTCCCCTATACTCTTATATACTATATTCCATTTGATCCTTTCATTTCCATCTTCTTGCTTTTGTGCTGTTAATCAGCATATTGGCCAGTTCTAGTTGATAGAAATCTAACAACTTAGCATTACCACTTCTTAAAAAACAAACAAACTGGGGCAGGGGGAGATAGTCTGAAGGGAATGAAGACTAACGTGTGCACTGCACTATCTCTCTGCCCCTCCAGTTTTTATTTTCTCAAAAAATTTTTTAGAAGGGAGTAGTATCCCTGAGCTCCAAGATTTCTGAAGATTTAGGGTCCAGTTAAGTCTCTGGTGGGATGCTCTGCTTCCTACTCCACAGACATGTTTAACCTCAAGCTTTTCTGTAGCTAAACCCCACAAGCTGGGTGTGGGCTCACTTAGTATCATTTATCATCAAAGCCAGGGGGATCCCTACATAGATTTCTGACTTTAGCCTCGTTAGCTCTTATCTCAGTTCAAGTCCCACAATTCTACTTCTCTGCCTCCCTGAGCCCTGAACTCTTTTCTCAGTATTCTCAGTTTGCGGCTTTTCCTGACTTTCTTTTTCCTGTGCCATGGCAGTGAAGTGTTCTAGGGTTCATCATTGTGTTTGCTGGTTTGCTCTTCCGAAAGGTACCGTGTTTCCAACACCTAAAATTGCAGCTTAACATGTTGCTGCATTGTGAAGTGGCTTATTCTCTTCTGACTATGCTGAGACAGTCACACTGTCCCTTCATTTCTCTCTCTCTCTCTCTCTCTCTCTCTCTCTCTCTCTCTCTCTCTCTCTCTCTCTCTCTCTCTCTCTCTCAATGAACGATCTTTCCTTTCAACAGCACTTACATAGCTGGGATGAGCGACGCCAGGTCAAGAATCGGTGATACCAAAGGAAAGTCAGCATAAGAAGGCTCAATTTCTCTGTGTATGACTATCTCTGTATGGGGAAAAGTCAGCCAGGAGCAGGAATACAGCGAGAATAATGAAGTCATGAAGCTGCTATCTCTTGTCATTCTCCCAGTGTAGGAACCAGATCCAAGCACAGGATTTGAGAGAAGCAGGTAGATCAAAATGTTAAAACAAAACAAAATGAAACAAGAAACTAGAGGAATGCCATTTCTTTCTTCTTTTTCTTGAGGGGGAAGGAGGGTTGTGACACACGCACACACAACTTTATTCCTGGCTGAGAAACAGTTGCATAGGGAGATGTGGAAATGACTGTATTTTGGAAATAGGCGAGGAAAGAAAAGCGTGTACGTGTGGGATGAGTGACGGGGAGCAGACGACTGGCTGAGAAAATGTGGAAACAGCGCGGAGAGAACTGGTAAGACTAAATTCTCAAAAATAAGGTGATAGTTAAAGCTCCAGAAAAAAAAAAAAAGCTTTTTCCTGGGGTGGAACAACTTACACACAACAAGTAGGGTGTTTGCCTTGCACTTGGTTGACCTGGGATTGATCGCCACATCCCATATGGATCCCATATGCACCCACATCCCATATGCAACACTAGGTACAGCCAAAAAATATAAAGTATTTTATTATTTGGGGTAGGGGACTGTTGGGACACATCTAGCAATATTTGGGGAGTTACCCCATTTTTGTGCTTGGAGATTGCACTCCTGGCAGACTTTGAGGGTCCATGTACTGCTAAGGATTGAACTAGGATTGGCCATGTGCAAGGCAAACACCACCATACAGACCCTCTGGGCTCCATACATGACATTTTTGGGGTCCCCTGTGGGATGGAACTCATGCAAAGAACATGCTTCAGCTCTCTGAACCCCATCTCTTGCTCTTTAATTCATCAAGGAGGCGAAGCAAAGTATGAATAGTAACAAGTAGCTACATAACTAACATTTTATTTTCTATTTTGATAATTAATTATGGTAAAATTTAAATCCGAGTGATTTCTGTCACCACATTGCAATTATCTCGGCAACTTCTTTCTCCCATCTGCCGGTGCATGTTAAAGAAATACAAATCAAATTAATTTTATCCTAAGCAAAATATAATTAGAAGGATAAATCAGCACAAAATAATCTATTCTGGAATCAATTATTAAAATTTTAATTTATCTTCTATCTTTGGTGCCATTTTATCCCCATTATCATGAATAATCAAGAATTGACTATATTATAATTGGATCTCAAATGCACTTGTAAGATGGCTTAGGGTAGGTAGTGTCAGCATATGTTTTGTTTAGTTTTTGGACTATACCCGACAGTGCTCAGGGATTACTCCTGGCTCTGCACTCAGGGATCAGATGGGGTACCAGAGATCAAATCTAGGCCAGCCACATACAAGGCAAGCATACACCTTATTTACTTCCATCCAAAAAAACTGCAAAAACTAATATTACCCTGATTCCACATAAGGTGTAAGATGACACCCAGCTATTAACCCAAAACAAAGGTCTTTTCCCAACTTCCCTTTTCCTTTAAATCTCTCCCTTTGATATGTAAAAGCCCAACAGGATCTCTTGATGGTCCCCCCTCCTGATGAATGGGTATTGGTTCAATAAAGAAAGAGCAGTTTGGCCAGCTCAACAGAGAGACCACAGGCACAGACTGACTCCATGACTCTTGCCTGACTTGCTTGGTTTATTAATCCTTTGCAGCTACCCTACTTATATGCTTCAGACCTGTTCGTTTGGGGTTGGAAACACAGAGTGTGGGGTATCTCACAACACATGTGATTTATTTTGCACTAAGGCACCACCAGCAATGACCCCTGAGCACAGCAGAGCCTGAAGTAGCTCTTGAATACTGTGGGATGTGGCCTAATGTATCCCCTTCCCCCTTCTCTACTCCAAATATCCCCTTTTCCTTTCTTTTTTTTTTTTTTAACTTTTTTTTTTTTTGTGGGTCACACCCGGCAGTGCTCAGGGGTTTTTCCTGGCTCCAGGCTCAGAAATTGCTCCTGGCAGGCACGGGGGACCATATGGGACGCCGGGATTCGAACCGATGACCTTCTGCATGAAAGGTAAATGCCTTACCTCCATGCTATCTCTCCGGCCCCCCCTTTTCCTTTCTCTGAACAAGTTTGTAGGAGATTTTTTTTTTTTTTTTGGAACACTTGATAGACCTACCAGCAAAAATGACTAGGAATCATTTTCTTGGCAAAGGTTGTGTATGTGTTTGGATGTTCAGCATGTTGAACTTTCCCTCTGGTCTACAGGAAGCTTTAAAATACCAGTTGTTTTTTTTTCAGTTACCATAATTATAGTTAATTAGTTTTTGGAGGAGGGCAGAGGCTGCACCTGGCAGTGCTCAGGGGCTGCTTGCTTTGACTTGCAGTGCTTGGGTGCTGGGGCATGAACTGGGACCGGCTGCATGCAAGACAAATGACTTATGTGGTGCTGGGGCATGAACTGGGACCGGCTGTACGCAAGACAAATGACTTAATTTCCGACTGGTTACAGAAATCACACCAAGCAATAGACAGTACAAGGACTATTTTTCCAACTCGATGCTTATGCAACCCCATCTCCCAGGCTGCTTCAAGCTCTACCAAATTTGTACACATGACAATATGCCCTTTCCAGGCAGAGGTAGTAAGAGGGCAATGCCTGGATTTTGAGTCCACTGTCCTCTGAAACAGAAAGTGTGGATTCAAGATCCTTTGTTTTCTAATTAATTTTTCACATTGGTGTGAAGTAGAATAAACTTAAAAGAACTGTCTTTGTACTTTGTCACTGATACATCAAAACAAATGTGGAGCTGGCAATGGAGTTAAGTGACAGAGGGCATGTCTTGTATGTGCGAAGCCCTGAGTCTGATCGCTGACATCTCATAGTTCCTCAAGCCCTTCTAGCTATGATTTAGTGTGTGAAACATCAGCAAAGTGCCCAATGCTGTCCATTGCTGCTATCTGTGGACCCTACCGAAAAGGCAGTGCTGGTCCTTATTGTTTCTTTTTCTTGCCTTATGTACTGACTCAACTTACAATCCAAAGGTAAGTAGAAATCCCGATAAACACCCCCCCCCCATTTTGATGTTTATGGGGAGGTTTCTAATGTTTAATCACTATATTACAATGATTAGTCTCTCCTCCCCACAGAGGCATATGTATTGGATATGTCCCCTCTAACTCAAAAGTTGGAAGCCAAATTCATGATGTGATGGCTGTAGGCGGTAAAGCTTTAGGGGGTACCTGGGTTAGGCTAGGTTCTGAGAAGCACTAATCTCCATTCTGAGATTAACACAAAGAGAGTCAAGAAAAGACACAACCAGGATGAGTAACCGTACACACACTCAGTGGTGGTGCCCTGGATCTGACTTCCAACCCCTTGAATTGGGAGAAACACACATTTGCTGTTTCAGCCACTTTGTTTATGGTATTTGGTGTTACAACAGTCTAATTAAACTAAAATAACACTCATGATTAGAAAAGTTCCCTTTGGTTCCCAATTTGATCAACTGTTTTCTTTTTTTCAGGTAGGCAGTGTTCAGGGGCCTTGTGGGATAGAACTCCATATACAAGGCAAGTGCTTTACCACTGAGGCTCAGCGTACTTATTGTCACTCCATTTCCTTTTAATTCCCAATTCTTGTCCAAAGTGATCACTTCCAACTATTATTGTCATAGTTGTCCTTTGTCTTAACTGTGCTTCCCACCCAGCATTTCTATTGTCTTTGGGTATTTAATAAAAGGGAGAATTATTTTGTCTAAAAAACTCAACTATGGATAACATTATATATTGCTTTAAATAAAAAAATAATAAAAAGTTTAAAACAAAGTCATCCTCTCTCCCGCCAGTTGTCACTGGGCCAGAGAGACAGTTCAAGTGCTGAGGCCTTGCCTTGTCCACAGCAGACCCTGGTTCAATCCTTGGCACTGATATGGTCCCCTGACTACTACTAGAAGTGCTCCTTTATTAAAGGAGTAATTCCTGAGCACAGCTGGTGTATTGTGTCCATCCCCAAAAGCTCTTATTGTTACTGGACTTTGGGTTCCATGAAGTCAAGAGATTTTGATCTACTTTAACCCTAGTGTGCAGAATAGTACCTGTTATGTAATTATTAATTCTTATTTAACGTTGAACATTTAAATTCTTATATTTTCTCCTGTTGAGGTGTCAAACTTCTGTTTTGGGGCCACAGTTGATAATACTTAGGGCTTACTCTTAGTACAGTGCTCAGAGATCATGCCTGATGGGCTTAAGGGACTATATGTTGTGCTAGTATCAAACCCAGGTCAACAACTTGCAAGGGAAAGGACTTATCAGTTGTACTTCTCTCCAGTCCTAATGCTTTTAAATATTAAACCATCCTTGCATTTTGGGAGTTAAACCTGACTTCTCAGGATGTAACATCTTTTAAATTCATCATGTGTGATTAGCTAATATTTTCTTCATTTCTACATCAAGATTTAAAAGTGAGGGGCCAGAGAGATAGCCTGCCTCTATGCTGAAGGACGATGGTTCAAATCCCGGCATCCCACATGGTCCCCTGAGCCTGCCAGGAGCAATTTCTGAGCGTAGAGCCAGGAGGAACCCCTGAGCGATGCCGGGTGTGACCCAAAAACCAAAAACCAAAAAAAAAAAAAAAATGTAAAAGTGAGATTAACTTGTAAATCACTAGTCCTAGTGTCATCAAATGTCAGTAATACATTCTCATATAATAATTGATATTAATATATTAACAACAATAATGATATTAACTAAAATGATTAAATGACATATTCTTAGATTTTGTTCATCTTAATTTTATCTTTTTCTTTTATTTCTTTCTGGCTTTTGGGCTACACCTGAAGGTGTTTGGGAATTATTCTTTTTTTTGTTTTTTGGGCCACACCTGGCGGTGCTCAGGGGTTCCTCCTGGCTGCCTGCTCAGAAATAGCTCCTGGCAGGCACGGGGGACCATATGGGACACCGGCATTCGAACCAACCACCTTTGGTCCAGGATTGGCTGCTTGCAAGGCAAACACCGCTGTGCTATCTCTCCGGGCCTGGGAATTATTCTTGGGGGTGCCTGGGAACCATGTGGGTCACTGAACCCAACAAAGTTGCATGCAAAGTACATGCTCAAGCCCTTTCAGCCATCTCCTCAGACCTGTTTTTTTTTTCCCTATTCTTTAATTTCTGTTATTAACGTTATTATTTGATTCTTTTACTTTTTTGGAGGGGGAAGAAAGGGAAGGCCACACCCATGAGTGTGTGGGAAGACAAGAGGTGCTGTGGATCTAATCTCTTTGGACTCTCATACACAGAGCATGAGTTCCAGTCCTCCTTGAAGCAATCTCATGGGTTCTCCCTCTGTATTTATTCTATGATTAACTAGTTACTTTTCATTCTTTTTGTTTTTTTGGGTCACGCCTGACAGCACTCAGGGGTTACTCCTGGCTCTACACTCAGAAATTGCTCTTGGCAGGCTCAGGGGACCATATGGGATGCCGGGATTTGAAACACTGTCCTTCTGTACTCAAGGTTAACGCCCTACCTCCATTTTATCTCTCAGGTCCCACTTTTCATTCTTTATTATGTTTTACTATAAATATTTGGATTTGAAAAAAAAATCCCTGTACCTATCTCCATAACTACAATTTTTAATACATAGGGTGGTTTTTGGATTGCTTTTTGTTTTCAGTAACAGTAAATACCAGGGACTTTTCACTTAGGACTCTGATAAATAATAGAAAAATAAACATCCTTAACACTGCATCAATGCTGCCCTTTGTAATTGGCAGTGGCCTCTTCATATGTGTGTGTATATATATATATATATATGTTTTGAGGCTGTTCCTAGTGATGCTCAGGGTGATTTCTCATGGCTCTGTAGTCAGAAATTACAACTGGTGGCGCTTGGGGGACCATATAGGATGCTGGGGTTCAATACCGAGACTGACATGAAAGGGAAGCACCCTGCTTGTTACATTATCTCTCCAATCCTTGATAAATAACTGTGGGGACTAAAATTTAAGGACAAACAGCTAGAGGCAGGCAGATCTGCAGACAAGCAGGCAGCTCACTTGGTTTGCATGAAGTTGACCTGAGTTCAATCCCTGGTATGTCTCCCCAAATCCCACCAGAAGTGACTTGTGAGTAGAGCCAAGAGTAAGTACTGATCATTGTTTTTTTTTTTTTTTTTGCCTATTTTTTTGGCCACTCCCGGTGATGCTCAGGGGTTACTCCTAGCTATGCGCTCAGAAATCACTCCTGGCTTGGGGGACCATATGGGACGCCAGGGATCGAACCAAGGTCTGTCCTAGGTCGGCCACATGCAAGGCAAATGCCCCACCACTGTACTATCACTCTGACCCCCATTGTTTTATTTTTTAAATTTGGATCACACCTGGCAAAGAGTACTGATGATTTTATATTTCTCTTACATTGGAAAAGATGCTTTTTTTTTGGGTGTTTCTCAAGTAGTACTTGGGGACTTGGAGGACACTCCTGGTTACTCAGCCAGGCCTGGCAATGTGGTGCTGGCCCATTGGTGGTAGGGGTCTCTAGGGAGGTTCAGCAGTGCTTAGGAGTCATGTGTTATCACAGATCAAACGTGGGGACTTGCACAACTGTAGCACCCCAGCTCCTGAGACTTTCATCCTGGGCCCCAAAGCAGTAAAAGTCATATGGGACCATATGACTCCCAGAGGTTTGGTTTACGTATTCTAAATATAACAAGAGGCTTCAGGAAGAAGAGCAGAGGATGCCATAATATATCCATCATGTATAACATTTTTTGGGGGGGCCATATCTAGTGATGCTCAGGGCTCTCCTGGCTCTGTGCTCACTGATCACTCCTGGCAAGCTCAGGCGCCATATGTGATGCCAGGGATAAAAATGAGACGGTCACGTGCAAAGCTACTACCTTGCCAGTAGTACTATCAATCTGACCTACTTTTTAAAGGGAAGTAGATGGTTCAATATTAAAAAGGAATCTGGGGACACTGGATCAAAAGTATAGCAGGAGGCACTTGTCTTGCATAGGGCTGACCTGGGGTTTGATCCCCAGCATCCCATATGGTCCCCCAAGCACAGCCAGGAGCAATCCCTTATCACCACCGGGTGTGGCCCAAACTCACGCAATCTAGGTCCAATGTTCCAGTCAGTTTGTATCTCTAAGATTCTTAATTCACTAGTTCCAGAATCTGGCTCCAGTCTTCAGCAATCCTTTCCTGAGTTGCCAAGGATAAATTTAGATGCTTGGTTGAATATGAACCCTCTCTCTCGAGCTATCACTTTTAATTGGAGCATGTTAAAGCTGGAACATAGGGTTCCAGCTGACACCAGTCTATTGCCATCGAAATGTAACCACGGGTTGGTATTCAACTTGTCTCAGAAGTCTTCGGGCTCTTGGAAGACTGGGAGACAGGAGTTAAGTAATGTACAAGATGTACCCTGGAAAGCTGGTATACCCTCAGGGCCCTCGGTGATTTCAACTTGACTCTTGGCTTTAAAAATGATCAAGGGGCTGGATAAGATGGTAGAGTGGGTAGGATGCTTCCTCTGCAAAAGGCCAGCCTGGCTTTGATCCCCAGCAACCCATATGATCCCAAGCCCCACCAGGAGTGATCCTTGAATATAGTGCCAGTAGTAAGCCCTGTGAGTGGCAGGCCTGACCCCTAGACCCCAAGCAAAAAGTTATTTATATGCTAAAGACTTTGCAATTTCTATCTTCAGTCTGTTTTCTTCTGAATTTAGGTCTTCATTATGTCTTGACTACTCCAGTTTGGTACCAAAGAAATTACTCATATGTTATATGTCCCCTGAGGTACTGATACTGCTCTCTACCCCCAGCATAGCTCTGCCCTGTGAGTGGTTGGAGGGGGGAGTTGGACTTTGCTGAGATGCAGGCTGCAAGCAGAGGAAATCGCGTAATCTCTAACCTCTTCCTTGCATATCCTGTCAGCTCTACCACTGCTGTATAAGCAGAGATGCCCACTACTTCTGTGTTGCTTTGTAGGCACCATCGTTTCCTGCCTCAGTTGCTGACTTGGGTTTTCCTGTGTCCATCTGGTTTCTTCTCCCACCGTCTCCAAAGTAATACATATAGGTCCGACTACCTCTGTCTACCCAGATCCTGCCCTGGATTTCATCTCCTTAGGGATATGACCTAATGTCCTTAACACATGGTGGGACAGAGGGCAGCTGGTATTTAAAGTGACATCTTTATGAGCTCAGCTTCCATGTCAGGCTTCACTTTTTGTCTATTAGATTTTTTTCTTTTTGGTTTTTCAGCCAAACCCAAAACGCTGAGGGGTTACTCCTGGCTCTGCATTCAGAAATTGCTCCAGGCTTGGGGGTCCGTATGGGATGCCGGGGATCAAACCCAGGTCTGTCCTGGGTCAGCTACGTACAAAACAGATGCCCTACCACTGTGCTATCACTCTGGCTCCAGTCTATTAGATTTTTTTTTTTTTTTGTTTGTTTTTTTTTGGGTCACACCTGACAGCACTCGAGGTTACTCATGACTCCACACTCAGAAATCACTCCTGGCAAGGTAGTGGGACCATATGGAATGCCAGGATTTGAACCACCAACCTTCTGCATGCAAGGCAAATACTCTACCCCCATGCTACCTCTCTGACCCCCATGTCTATTAGATTTTTTACTTGAAATCCTCCATTTGGTCTTTTTGTAAATAATGATCTAAAATAACTTCCTGTGCCCCATTCATGCTTTACTCTTCTCCAGAGCATTTATCTGACAGTCTAAGAACTTTTTCCTTCTCTCCACTGTCTCTTCCACTTCATACCAACAGTTTTTCACTTCTCTGTCTCTCTCTCACCTATGTAAGTGAACGATATACCGGGCAAAATCAGTGTCTTGTAAAACAAATAACTGACATACAGGTGGCACATGTTAAAGTTTACCAGTGAAAGTATGATTCCCTGAAGGCCTCTGTGTCCAAGATCTAAACCACCTTACTGACTGCTGGCCTTTCCTGGAAGTAAATGTCTTTGGAGAAAGTCAGACTTTCAGCAAGTTGACTCGTGAGGGAAATTTACCTTTGCAATATGGAACTTCAGAGATGGGTTGAGCTCAAATCTATGATCAATACAGGTGGGTATTGCTTACTATTTGTGTAGTTGGATAAGCTAATGGTCTGAAAAAAATTAGGGCAATGGGCTTACTATTTATAGCGGATTAACATTAAAGCAGGCAAAGAAGTTGCTCATGGATGGAATTACCAGTATTTGGCATGCAGACACATTGAAAATGACTTGGGCCTGGATGCTGCCCAAGAGCGCCTAGTTACTACAGTAATTTTGTTTCTACAGTGACTGTTACAGTCTAGGCCTGGGTGTCCAGGCTAATTACAGCTAAGCATAGGTACTTCAGGACTCTGCCCTTTCTTTCTTTTGAATTTTGGGTCACACCTGGCAATGCTTGTGGCTGTTTCTGGCTTTGTATACCAAATGATGCCAAGGATCAAACCCAGGCGTCTCATGAGCTCAGAGGCTCTCAACCTTATTTCTTTAAATCTGGAAAGGATCAGATCTTTAACTGGGCCACCCAGGGTTTTCTTTTGGGAGGGATGAGGGTGTGGCACATCTGGCAAGGTTTAAGGATCACTCTTGGTGGGCTTGGGGGGGCATATGGGATGTTGGAGATCGAATCCAGGTTGGCCGCATGCAAGGCAAGTGCCCTATCTGCTTGATTATATTGCTCCAGTCTTTAAAGTGATTTTTCTTACTGGTTTACAAAGTGGATATTTCACATATGGACAGACTTTAAGTTCTTAAAATGCAGACTTAAGTACAATAAATATAGAGTAGGAGAAGAATGATAAAAAAGGCAAAGGTTGAGAAACCTGGCTCCAGCCCTGGGCCACTACATTTTGACTGCGTGATTTTGGGTGATTCCCTGAACTTGTTATTTCATCTGTAAAACATTGAAGATGGACTGACAGCTACCAAGGTTTCTTCGAGCTTGGGGAGTACAGTCTACATGGTTTTGGGGCCACAGCTGGCTATGCTCCGGGATCACTTTTGTTGAGGTACCCATATGTGATGCTGAAGATCAGAGGTGGCTTGACTGACTGCAAGAAAGATAAATGCCTTACTTGCTATTATTTACACTTCATTTAACCTTAATCATCTCCTTCCAACATTTATTTTGGGGCCATATTTGGCATACTTAGGTCTTATTCCTGGCTTTGTGCTTAGGAATCTCTCCTGGTGGTGCTTGGGGGAACCATACGGGATGCCAGAGATTGAACTCGGGTCGGCTGCGTGCAAGGCAAATGCCTTACCTGCTGTGTTATAGAGTTCTTCTCCTTCAAAATATTCATATCCTAGTTCTTATAATTATATTATGTATATATGTGTGGGAGTAAAGTTGAGCTACATTGAACTAAGGGGATTATCCTGAACTATGAGGTCAATATAATCAGAAGGCTTCTTAAAATGTGGAAAAAGGGAGAAGAGTAGCATCAGTGTGGATGCCAGGTGAGAGACTGGAGAGACCACTGATGACTTTGAAGATGGAAAGGACTGGGGCCAAAGTGGTGGTGCAAGCGGTAGGGCGTCTGCCTTGCATGTGCTAATCTAGGACAGACCATAGTTTAATCCCCCAGCATCCCATAAAGTCCCCCTAGCCAGGAGCAATATCTGAGCTCAGAGCCAGGAGTAACCCCTGAGTGTCACTGGGTATGTCCCCATCCCCCCCAAAAAAGAAAGATGGAAAGGACTTATCAACTAAAGGAATCATCAAGAAGCTTAATTCTCTCCTACAGCCCTCAGAAAGAAATACTGCCTCATTGATATCTTGATTTTAGCTTAACATGACTTTTAATCTCCAGAATTCTGAGTTTTATTACATTTGTACGATTAAGTCATTAGTTTCCTATTGGAACTGTCAGATTACAAATCTTGTACTAAAAGGAAATTAATCAGGCTTATCAGAGATGCAGGGTTTAAAGTACAAACTATCTAAGTACAGTACAGGACTTGATAGAATGCATCAGAAGTAATCAAGAGATTATGAAATGATTATAGTAAATTTATAGCAATTACTGGCAGCTACAGGGAATAAAATTTTTACCAATGACACATGTTAATAGGATGCCAGGGATATAACCCGAGTCAGCTGCATGCAAGGCAAGTGCCTTAGCCATACTACTGCCCTGGCCCCAATACTAGATATTTTATGGAGGAGAAAAAGTGGCAAGAGTAATTAGAAAGAGGACCTAAAACCAAAGTGTTTATTCTGGATCTGTTATTTTATTTGTTTAAACGAATAAAAGGCAAGGATAAGTCACTGAACTTCTCTGTCACTAACATACACTTTTAAAATCTGGACAGATGCTAATATGGGCCTCTAAATATCTTCTCACAATTTAAAGAGTATTCATGTTAGAATGTACCAGCATTAACTCTAAAGGCTGCCATCAAGTTCCAATGCAAGCCCTGAATTCCTTAACAATAAGATGACTGAATTGTAACTCTAATAGTTGAACATAAGAAAACTCACCCTCATTTCCTGGTAAACGTATGAATGTAGACATGGCAAAGTACATTTCTTTTTTTCTTTTCATCTGGAGGCTTACCAGGTGTATGGGCTACACCTGATAGTACCCTGCAGCCCAAGTGATGCTGGGAATCAAAAGCAGGGTTGACCACATGCAAGGCTAAGGGCCTTACAACCTGCACTCTCTCTCCAAAGGCTTATGACTCAATTTTCAATGGAAAAATTCCTAAAATGTAACATCCTATATTTATATAAAACGTGACAAGAGTAATCACCAGTAATATGAATTGCTCCAGTGGCCTAAGAGAAAGTGCTTTAGATAGTAGTAAGCAGACTATGACCTGCAGGCTTTTACTGCAAGTCTTTGTACTTAGGCTCCAGCCCAAAAGACTTTGTATCTCCAGTGAGTAGGGCACCTGCCTCATACATGAACTCTCAGGCTCAATCCTTCACACCCTACAAAGACCCCTGAGCACTCCTGGGTATGGACCCCAAACCAAAAACCAAAGTAAAATATTAAAAGTTATGTTTTAAGGGATCTTAACAACAACAACAACAACAACAACAAAACACAAAGTGCCATCCTAGATTATATGCCTGCAATGGCAGGTAAGGTTACTATGCGGGCTCTCTATAAAGGTTTGCTGATTCTTTTTCTAGTAAAATTTGTTGTGTTTTGGACCACACCTGGCAATGCTCAACGGTTACTCCTGCCTCCACACTCAGGAATCACTCTGCAATCACTACTAGTGGTACTTAAGGAACCATATAGGACATTGGGAATCAAACCTGGGTTGCCTGTGTGCAAAGCAAATGTCCTACTCGCTGTACTATGACGACTAAACAGTTTGAAGGTCAATATATAATCATATTTTCCCTGGTCTCTGCCATTCTTTGAAAGCAGGCTGTGGGGCAGGCCAGGAATGACTATAGTAGGCCAGTTCCACTTCATTTATTGAGACAGAATAACAGCATATCTGCAAAAGCTAGTCAACACCCTTAGAAGTAATCTGAAGAGTGGGATGATCTTGGATTTAAAAACCAAAAAGAATAAATTATATATATATATATATATATATATATATATATATATATATTTAACACATACAGCTATTAGAAACAGAAAACTGCATTTCCAAAGGCCCGTTTGTCCCTCTCCCAGTCCTTACTCGTGGTTTCCCAGTTTGCATGGATTCCTTCCCTCCATAAGTTTTTGCATCCTTGGGAGGAAAGAAGGGTGGGAAGGGAGTGGAGCTCATCGTCGGGGCTCCCTGCACCCTGAGTCCCTTGCAACCCGCTCAGATTCGAGCCCCCAACTGACCTGACCAGGTCGGTCATGCAGGAACCCACCACCACTACCGCCGCCTCTGCCTCTTCCTGCCCCTGCAGGCCTGGCTCCCCTGCAGCCGCCATGTTTCAGCCCCAGAGCTCTGTCACTAGCAGGCACCCTTTGACCCTTGCCCTTTGCCCTTTGTCCCTTGCCCGACCCTGGCCGCTCCAGAATGACGCGGGCCTTGCAGTCGCCGAGGCCGGGTCGTCCACTAAGATGCCTGATAGAAACCCTCCCGCCCACTCCCCTCACTTTCCTCCACGAATTAATCCCCCGCGTTTTCCCCCGTCTCAGAACCCCCGAACTGCTGGGCATAACCAGGGCCTCGCATGGCCGTCACGAGTCAGGCGCGCGGGGAGGGTCTTTCAGGCACCCACTCGGACACCTCTTTTTTCGGCGCGGCGCGGCCTCTCGGGAGCGCGCACGCTGGCCTGCGTCCGGGCCCTCCTGGCCTCTTGGGCTTCCGGGAGCGCGCACGTCGCCCGGCTTCCCGGGCTCGCCTAGGGTAGGGTGGGACCCGCGGGGCGCGCACGCACGGGGCCGCGATGCGCGCGCAGGTCGGTGCGTCGGTCGGGGGCGCGCTTCGGGAAAACCTTGTCTTCCCCCCACGTAGTGGCTGGTTCCCGATCGGGCCTAGTTCCAGGTACCTGGACCGGGGCTTGGTGCGGGGGAGGTTGGAGCCCGAGGATCTTGGTTGCAGTGCTCCAGGGGGAATCTCCTTTCTGCAGAGAGAACCTCGCTTGTGCACATCATGCTGGTGACCCTCCAGAGCCACCCCCTTCCAGTGCTCACTCTCTTTTCTTCCTAAGTCTCTCTAGGAAAAGGAACCCCACATTTGGCAGAAAGTGGGGGGACCTGCTCCCCCTTTTATTGGGGGGTTTCTCTAGAATGAGATGAGGTGTGCATTCCTTTGGATCTAAACTTTACATTTTTATATTTTTTCAATTTTTTTTTATTTAGACAATTTGATTACAAACATGATTGGAGTTGGGGTTCAGTCCTATAGAGAACACCGCCCCTTCATTAAATTAAAAACATTTTTTGGGGGGGATGAACTTGGCCTCTTTGGAACATAGTGCTTCTCCCTCACCCCCAGTGTAACTTCCCTCCTGAGCTGCATGACGTGGGGGTGACGCAGCAGGATGCCACACCCCCTTTCCTTTCCATGACGTCAGCAGGGGCACATGGTTTCCGTGTGTGTCACCGCATCTTAATATTAGGACAGAATCAGGAGCATCCTGTAGACGTCTTTGTAACACCCCCTCACCCTTTCCAGGCCACACAAATCAGAGCATCTTATTTATGTCACCCTGGTTGAGGGGGAAGGAGTTCCCCTAGAAATAGAGCATTTCTAAGTTTTCCTTCTGAAATGTCAAAAGTAGGAAATGTCAGTTTGCACAACTTGGCTTTTCAGAGTGCTTGGCCACTGGGAACTCTTACTCTATCGATAGGAGGTGCAAAAGGTAAACCACTGTCTGTGTCTGGGTGCAGGAGAATGTGAGTGGGTGATTCACCTTTTTATTTTTTGTGGCCCCAGTTCACAAGGACTGCACCAAAGGCCTTGAGTGAATTTTGGTTTTGAAGTCGGCTTTCCCTCTCCCCACTTCTTTAGAGCACTCAGAACTGCTCACAGTTGAAACAGATTTTTTTTTTTAACACTGCTTAAGATCATGAACTGTCAGAAAAAAAAAAATCCTCCCCAAAACACAATATTAGTTAGGGTTGTTCTGGAAACAAAGAGAGAAATTCATTTCTTTGGGTGTCATTCTAAGGTCATGCCAATTGCTGCATCGGAATGGGTGACTGTCACCTTTTGTTAGTTTGGTTTCTGCATCCCTTTTGTTCCTTGATGGTTTGAGGAGGGGATTCCCCTCTTACCCTGGCCAGCTTGAGCGGTGGTGGATTTGGTTTCCATTTGTACAGAGGCCATTGGTTTCGAAGCAGGGCTTTTTGTTTGAATTTTCTAAGTTCTAGGGTTCTAAAAAAATGTAACTTCACTTTGATGTTTTTCTCTAATGATTGAAACCATAAAATGTGTGAGAAGAAAGGTGATTCTAGTGAACCATCAGGAGGAAGATCTCTGGATTTGAATTTAGTCTTTTGTTGGCTAGTTTTGGGACTTTGGTCAAGTTACCTGATCTTGTTGGACTTCTGTCATAGCTGTGATGTGGGAACAGTGCTGCTGTTCACCAGAGAACAGGGTTGTGGAGCAGGGACGTAAAAGAAAATGATAGAGGCGGGTAATGTAGGGCTCAAAATTCTGGGTGTCTAGGATGCGTTTATTTTGTTAGCCTTTGCTGTAGAAATGAGGCCAAATAATAGAGATGGTAAAAAGCATGAAAGAATTATTTTGTCCCATCCCAGGGAAGTATTTTTTTTGCATATTATCAGGTTAAAAACATACTTTCAGGGGCCAGAGCAATTGCATAGTGGTAGGGCGTTTGCCTTGCATGTGGCTCACCTGGGACGGACCCGGGTTCGATTCCTGGCATCCCATATGGTCCCCTGAGCCTGCCAGGGATGATTTCTGAGCCCAGAGCCAGGAGTAACCTCTGAGCACTGCCGGGTGTGTCCCAACTTCTTTCCCCCAAATAAATAAAAACATTCTTTTAGTAGCTTGACATCTGTGGGTA
Source organism: Suncus etruscus (assembly GCF_024139225.1). Lineage (NCBI taxonomy): Eukaryota > Metazoa > Chordata > Mammalia > Eulipotyphla > Soricidae > Suncus > Suncus etruscus. Next base: position 92,603,959 of record NC_064859.1, read on the forward strand.
AAGTGCAGGAGATGGTGCAGATGTCTGAGTGACTACTTTGCAAACAAGTGTCTGGGTCTTCCCCAGTGCTGTGTTTTTCCAGCGTGGATTTCCCAAACCCAAGCACCTGAGCATCAACCCTCCACCCCACCAAATAAACTTTGGGGAGCAAGAGAAATAGCACAGAGGTAGGGCATTTGCGTTGCACACAGCCAATCTGGAATGGACAGTGGTTTGAATCCTGGCATCCTATATGGTCCCCTGAGCCTGCCAGGGGTGATTTCTGAGCACAGAGCCAGGAGGAACCCCTGAGCATCGCTGGGTGTGACCCCCAAAACAAACAAACAAACAAAACACACACACACAAACTTTAGAACAATAGTGTATTAGAAAAAAACAAGTTTCAAAATGATAATGTTTCAGAATACTGTGTAAGGACAAATTATGAAAGATCCATTATACCTGTTAATTGTGAATTTTCCTACCTGAACTTCTCTGAGTTAAGAATATCAACCTCAGTTATGTATATGGAGTTTAGGTGTAGAGTGATAGTGTTCTAGGAATGTATGTGATTTTGCTGATGGCTAAAACATTGCATTTCATGTTTATACCTTTGGATCACGTTGCAGTGGTGGAGGGTGAGGTCATCTGGTGAGAGGTGAGAAGAAAAGCTTGTTATCCACTTGCAGAAAGGACAGGTGATTTGTGTCAGAGTTTGTTCTGCCATAAGGTATACCTGGGGGTCATCACTATTGGATTACAGGGTTATTACTGTTTTTAAAGGTCAAGGCAGTCCTGTTTTTCACTCTCTAGAGCAATAGAAACAGACCCAATTTCATTTTTTTTTTTTTTTGTATTGGAAGGGACCTATATCTCACATGCCATCATACATAAAAACTAGACCCAGAGCTCCATTTGCTTGTGATTTGAACTTGCAGAAAGTCAGTTTGCCTTTTGAGGTGGGATTATCCTTTCAGCTGAGGAAGAAAATGATCATTTAAATTGACTTCTTCACCTTTGGAAGTAGAAGCTTTCACTTAGAAATTTGTGATGAGGAATTAGGTACTCTCTCCCTCCACCCCATGGGTTTCCAAGTCATTTAGATGTGATTTATTGGTTGTGCCTTTGTATTTGCAATTGTCAGAACTTCCTAGTGCTTTAAAGTAAAAGACTTTTCGATCCGTCTTGGTTAATAACTGGCTTAATAACTGACTGCATAAGTGTATGCTTTCATGATTTCATTACTTCGAATTTTGTTCTGTTCCTTAGATTGTCTAATGCCAAAATTTTTGGGGGCGTGCTATCTTCTCTTTATGCACACTAAATATTCCTCAAGCTTGCATCTTCCTATGAAGCACTATTTTAGTGGGTGTTTAGTGTTTGCTGGTATTTTTGTCAAATGCTTTAAAGGGGTCAACCCATAAAGGAGTTCCATACAGTTCCTGTAGGAGAGAGATTATGAAGCATGAAGTTTCTCTAACACTGTGAAGGGGGCAGTTATTTAGAAAGATATCTGATGGGGCCAGAGTGGTGGCATAGTAGTAGGGCATTTGCCTTGTATGCGGTTGACCCAGGACAGACCGTGGTTCGATCGATCCTCCAGCATCCCATATGGTCCCCTAAGCCAGGATTGATTTCTGAATGTAGAGCCAGGAGTACCAGAGCGTCACTGGGTGTGGCCCAAAAGCCAAAAAAAAAAAAAAAAAAAAAAAAAGAAGAATTCAGTCCTTACGGTTCCCTAACTGTGTGTCACCCTTAAGTGTGACCCAAAAATCAAAAACTAAAAAAAAAAAAAAAAAAAAAAAAAAAGATATTGGAAGTTACTATTCAAGCAGATTATGTTTGTGCTAGAATAGTAAGTATATTTTATGGGGCTAATTTGGGCCACATCTGGTGGCAGTGCTCATATGTTATTCCTGGCTCGTTCTGGTCCCTAGAATTAGTTTATATTTTATTTTATTTTTGTTTGTTTTTTTTTAATTTTTTTATTTTGGGGCCACATCTGGCAGCATCCAGAGGTTGCTCTTGACTCTGTGCTCAGAAATCACTCCTGGCGGGCTTTGGGGACATATAGGATGCCGGTGCTTGAACCCCAGTACTTCCCAGGTCGGCCATGTGCAAGGCAAATGCCCTATCACTGTGCTATCGCTTTAGCTTTTAAAATAGTTTACATTTTAAGTGAAGTTCCTCCTCTTTGTGGAAACACAGAGGGAGGGATTTCTGTCCTAGTGGTTAATAAATTTTGCGTATTATGTAGAGATAATGGTCAGTGAAGGCAGCCTGGGTCCTCAATTAATCAAGTGTATTGTTGGGGCCAGAGAAATAGTACAGGAGGTAGGACCTATGGGTCTTGCATGTGGCTGTAAATCTGGTTGGAATCCTTAGAATGAAAGCTCAAGAAGTCTTATGTGACCACAGGGATTCAAACCAGAATATGTGGATTCAGACCAGTCACATATGACTTCTTGAGCTCTGATGCATGTGACTGTCCCTCCTCCCCCCATAAAAAAAGAAGAGTAAAAAGTGAAAAGAAGCCTTTTCCCAGACAGTAAGGGACAGTTCAATAGTGTAACAGTGCAGAAAGCAATCTTTGGAAAGGAGGAGGGGACTGGATTTTAAGAATTGTCATTATAATTGATTTGGGTATAAGCTCAGGAGAGCTGGAAGATTTCTCCCAGCCCCAAACCCCCATCACTGGGGAAAGTTGTGGAAAAAGGTCTGAAACAAGATTCTTATTTCCACAGGAGAAACTTCTGTGGGTGTCCCGGCAGCTCTCAGGAAGCTTGTTGGACTGTCTGTCATTGCTTGGAAGACTGCTCAGCATTGAATCCCTTCCGTTTCCAGTGGCGATTTACAGGTCAAGTTAAAAATGTCCCCGGAAGTGGCCTTGAACCGAATTTCTCCAATGCTCTCCCCATTCATATCCAGTGTCGTCCGCAATGGAAAAGTGGGGCTGGATGCTACGAACTGCCTAAGGATAACTGACTTGAAATCTGGGTGAGTATCAGAACTATTCCACGAATACATCTCAGCCAGTTGGAGCCTTCCTTCCCTTTCTCCCAACTTCCTAAAACAGTCCAGCACTAGAATTCATCCTGATGATACTACATGTTGACCTTGTTGGTTTTGTTCACTTGTTGTTATTTTGCCACACATCATTGTATTGGGCACCATTCTTTGCCTGAAGACCGAAATGTTCATGACTTTGGGGGTTATCTCTTAATAGGGTACCTGGTGGTTTTCAGCAAGTGTGTTTTGCATTCATTGATTTGTGTCCTGCCCTTTGATATTCGGCAAGTTCTAGGAGAATTGGAAGATCAAAAAATTGTGGTGACATCACTTGATGCTAAATTCTCCAAAGAGGAAAATTATATACTAACTAGCCAGAATGAGTCATTTGGCACAAAGGGGTTGAAATGGTTAGATCTCACACCTTGAAATGTTCTTTTAAAATAACCCAGCTTTTTACTTTGAAATAATTTTAGAATGACAGAAGTGACAGAATTACAGAGTTTACCAAAATACTCCAGAAAATTAAAATTGTTACAGTACTGTCATTTGTCATAGAAGCCTTATTTTTGAGTTATGCTAGATTTTTCCATGAATGTCCTTTTTCTGGCCCAGGATCCAATCTTAAATGTAAATTGAATTTAGTTCTCGTGACAATTTATTTATTTTTGTCTTTGCCAATTTTGATTTGAATCACTGTTAGATATTCACTTGTTCATGATTGAGTTTCAATTATATGATGTTCCAACACCTATTCCTTCATCATTTACTTTTCCCACCACCAAGGTCCCCAGTTTTTCCATGTATAAGCCAATTTCATGACTTCATTATTTTTCTTATGGCTGTATAGTATTCCATTGCATTGCTGAACCATAGTTTCTTTCTCTACTCACCTGTTCTTGTGCTCTTGGGTTGCTTCCAGATTCTGGCTATTGAGAATAGTGCTGCATTGAAACATAGGAGTGTACTTTTGTGACTTAACTATCCCTAATTGGTGAGAGTCCTTGTCTGTATTTGTCTTTCATACACTTGACACTTGGCTGGCTTGTTATTTTGGAAATTTTCTCTTGAAGTCAATTATGGGCCCTTTTAACTCCCTCCTTTTTTTTTTTTTTTTTTTTTTTTATTATCCTTTTAGAGGGATTGAGAGAATGAATGAGTTCGATGTTTTTTCAGAGAAGTTGCTTAGGTTTGGTGTGCAGTGGTTTGGACTTGAAGAATGCTGATTGATCAGCTAGTTTATTGATTAAATTCTGTTTCTAATCCTGTTAGTGATTCTGTTAGACTTGTTTATACAATTGAGAATAGGCTCCTTGACAAATGAATTAAAATAAAAAAAATAACAAAACAATCAATAAAATAAATTGGATCACTGCGTTTACTCTGGAAGATGAAATGTAAATTGGAATCCGTAGGGATCTGTAGGGACCCACAGGTCACATTTTGAGATCTATTCCGTGAGCCTGTTGTATATTTATCAGCTTTCTACCCTGTGTTAAGTTGATCCCAGCTGTTTGTAAGAGGCCATATTTTTGTCATTTTGAGTGACCATCTTGACCTTGAAGTGGTTTGAGTGTTCCCCTCTCTGGAACATTGCCTTGCCCTGACAGTAGAACAGAACTAGCGGACCACAACCTGTAGCCACCAAAGTCTTAATCATTTTTCAGCCTAGCCCAGTGACTCAACCCTACTGGCACACGCCTCTGTGTGGGGCATCTGCTCTGACATCTCCACCCACAACTACCTGTTGCAATTTTGGTCCATGTTTCAGAATTTCATTACCAAGTTAAAAATAGACCACTGTGTTCTCTTGAATACCAAGTAGAAGAGTTCTGAAAGACAAACTCTGTGAGGCAGAAGGTGTGTTAGTCTTGGCTGGACATTTTATTACTTGTTTTGTGGCTATACCCATTGGTGCTTAGGGGTTAATCTTGGTTCTGAACTCAGGGATCACTCCTGGTGGTGCTCAGGGGGTCATATGAAATGCTGGGGACTGAATCCAGCTCTGCTGTCTGCAAGGCAAATGCCCTCCCTGCTGTGCTCTGGCTTTGGCCCATCTGCTGGCCCATTCTTGGTTGACTTGCTTTGTCCCTGGAGAGATGCGCTGTCTTGGACAGCAGTTTGATTTTCAAGATGGCAAGTTTATTTAGTATTTAATAATTAGCTTCACTTCTCCATTTCATTTTTTTTTTTCTTTGGCTTCATTTATATAAAAAAAATTTCTTTTTGTCCTCCCAAGCAGTGCTTGGGGAGTTCCAGGGCCACTTCTGGTGATTCTTTGCCAGTGGAACTGGATGGGTGAAGTCCAGGCTTGTGGCTTGGTGCTACTCAGGCCCTGATATGCCGGGGACCAGCCACACCCCAGCTGGAACTGCTGGGGTGTGGGGAAATTGTCATGCTGGGCATTGAACCAGGTCAGGGAACATGTCCTGTTTATGGACCTCACTTGGTTTGCTGGATTTTAATTTGATCTTTCTCCCTTTGCCTGGTGCATATCTCTACGCTCTGTTACGTATGACTTTCTCTTTGGGCAATATGTGGATTTATTTTTGAGAAGCTTACGAAGATGATATATGCTGTATATGACCTTCTGCCGTGTGTGTTTTGCTTTGTTTTTAGTCCATGGGATGCATCTGTCTGACTTCTTAGGGCCTAGTTCTGTCATAGCTCTGCTATATCTTACTCTGTTGTATGTCTTGGCCCTTAATTTTTTTTTGGGGGGGAGGAGGGCCACATCTGGTGATGCTGCTCAGGAGTTACTCCTTGGCTCTCACTCAGAAATTACTCCTGGGGGGACCATATGGAATGTGGGGGACTGTACCTGGGTCAGCTGCATGCAGAGCAAATGCCCTGCCCACTGTGCTATCACTCTGACCGACCTCCAACACCCTTAATTTTTATGTCTTCTTTCTCTTTTTTTGGGTGGTCACACTCGGAGGAGCTCAGGAGTTACTCCTGGCTCTGCTCTCAGAAATCACTCCTGGCAGGCTTGGGGTTCGATAGGGATGCTGGAAAATGAACCACCCACCCTCTGTCCTGGGTCTGCCCTGTACAAGGCAAACACCCTACTGCTGTGCTATCTCTCCGACTCCTATCTTCTTCTTTTGATTGATTTTAATGTTGTACATTTCCTTTCACCGAAGTGCCACATGGTCATTTTCTACCTTTGCACAGGAAAGGCAGTGTCTTAGAAATTTTTTCTGTCTGGCTCCTTCTTTAAGCTGGATTTTTTTTTTTTAAACTAGTGATTGTAAAAGCAATTGAGTTCCCCCCTACATTTGAAAGTGAATGAAAGTAGAATGGAAGCAGTCAGAATGTATCCCACCTGCTAGGAATAGGCTCTTGTTTTATGAATTTCTTTTTCTTTTTCTTTCTTTCTTTCTTTTTTTTTTTTTTTGTTTTTTTTGTTTTTTTGGGTCACACCACTCAGGGGTTACTCCTGGCTCTATGCTCAGAAATCACTCCTGGCTGGTTCAGGGGGGATCATATGGAATGCCGGGATTTGAACCACTTTCCATTCTGGGTTGGCTGTGTGCAAGGAAAACACCCTACTGCTGGGCTATCTCTCTGGACTCTATGAATTTTTTGTTTCAGTTAAATGGGTATTTATACTAGGCCACAGTATAAAGTATGAATGAAATCCTCACAAATATTTGAAGCTATTCTTCTAGAGAATTCTTTCAGGAACAGAGTTGCTAGCTTATGAGGTATATGTGTTTCTTATTTTATTAGGCATTGCCTAATACGAAATGAGTAAGAGTTCCCTTTAATTCTGTAGAATCAATTATACTTTATATTATCAAACTTAATTTTTTTATCAACTTAATGGGAGTGACAGTGGTATGCAATTCTGATTTTAATTTTTATTTTTCTGATGACTGATATGATTAAGAATCTTTTATAACTTGATTGATTGATTAGTTTCTGGGCCACACCCAGCGGTGCTCAGGGGTTACTCCTAGCTCTGCACTCAGAAATTGCCCCTGGTAGGTTGGGGGCCCACATGGGATGCTGGGAATCGAACTGGGTCCCTCCCAAGTTGGCCACATGCAAGACAAACGCCCCACTGCTCTGCTATCTCTCTAGCCCCACGATTATGAATCTTTTTGTATGCTTGTTGGTACTTTAGATTTCTTGGGGGGGAGGGGTGTATTTCTTTGCTCATATTTTAAGTGGATTGTCTTTCTTTTGGTAGGGTTTTAAGTATTCTGTATGGATTGCGGATGCAAACTTTTAGATGGCTGTATGTATTGCAAATATTTGGATTCAGTTGGTGGCTTATATTCTTCCCTTGGCATCTTTGCTGATCATTTTAATGATGTCACCTTCGTCAGTCTTTACTTTTTTAACTTGTGTGTATCAGAGAGAGGGAACACACACACACACACACACACACACACACACACACACACACACACACATTTTTTTTTGTGGGGGGTCATACCCAGCAGTGCTCAGGGGTTACTCCTGGCTCTATGCTCAGAAATCGCTCCTGGCAAGCTCAGGGGACCATGTGGAGTGCCGGGATTCGAACCATCGACCTTCTGCATGCAAGGCAAACACCTTACCTCCATGCTATCTCTCTGGCCCCAAGAGGGAATTTTTTTGGGGGGGGTTCTGGGGTCACACCCGGCAGCGCTCAGGGGTTACTCCTGGCTCTACGCTCAGAAATTGTTCCTGGCTGGCTTAGGGGACCATATGAGATGCTGGGATGCACGCTTTACCTCCATGCTATCTCTCCGGCCCCAGAGAGAGAATATTTTAAGAAATTTTTGTACATTCTCCGGTGATGAATGTGGTGCTGTGGCATTTTATTTCAAGATCATTCAATACTACTGTAAATCATGGTGTCTTCAAAAAAAGGTAAAACTATGTTCTGTCCTAGACAAAGGTTAGGTAGCTTTCTAATTTCCTTTTTTCTTTCAGTAGAAATTAATATTTTTCTCTCAGCACATAGATAGAGATAAAATTTGTTTCCCAATGTGGATAATCAACTATTCCAACATCAGTTATTGAGAAGGCCACGTTTGGTCCAGATACAGTCATGCTATTCTGTCATGACGTTAAAATGATGTCACAGGTACAGTTTCTCCACTTGTTGCTTTTGTCCATCAACCCTGGTGTCCTTGTATCAATTCTACTGTGCTGTTGAAATTCTAGAATGCTACAGTAATGGGTAGGAAAAATGGTCCTCATACATCTGGGTCTAATTCTTAAAAGTTGTCTTGCTTAAGGGGGAAAAATGGAGTTGGAGAGATTGGGCTCTTGCCTTGCATTTGGCTAACCTGGGTTCAATCCTCAGCGTCTATATGATCCCTTGAGCCCCCACCAGGAATCCTGAATGAAGAGCCAGGAGTCAGCCAGAGTGTTCTGAGCATTGCCTGGTTATGGCTTAAAAATAGTAGAAAAAATCCCAACAATCCCCAAAACAAAAAACCCAAAAAAACTAAAACTAAAGGAGGCTGCAGAGATAACCCAGTAGTTCAGTGCATGGGTGTTATATGTGTTGAAAGCCTGGAACTGATTCTCAGTACCACATGTGATTCTCAGAGTACCTCCAGGAGTGGCCCATGAGCCTGTCTGGGGGTGGCTTAGCCCTTCCTGCCTTGCCTCTTATGAACAGTTGCTTAGGACTAGGGAGAATGCATGACCCTGAATTTGATCATCAGCATATGTTCCCCCCCCCCACACACAAAGACATCCATACACCCCTCTCACATATACACAGACATGCGTTCTCCCTCCAACACACACATACAACTGAGTGAAGCCCCCAGCACTTTCAGGAATGTCTCTTTTCCAAAAGGTATTGCTTGATCCTATTTATTATCCCAAGTACCTTTTGGTAACCTCATGCAAACGCCACAAATTGTGGTTTTTGGATCCGTCACTTTAGTTAACCTCGTCGGGCCTTTTGAACTCTTTGAGCAACCCTGGATGGAGGCTTCCTGGCCAGGGTTAGTTGATGATTGGTGGGGGGGGAGCGGGCCGAAAGTGGGGCTGCAATCCATGAGAGATGAGAATAATTCAGTGGGTGGAGTTGGGGAATTGGATGCGGAGAGGGAACAGCGTGTGCAGGAAAGGAAGAAGCTCTTTTGCTTCCAGGATGGATGTGGCCAACCGGGCTTGATGGAACAGGGAAGTGAGAGCGGAAATGAGAGTCAAAAGACAGTTAAGGGCCAGAGTAGCTGGCAGCTTTTTTTTCTTTTTTTTTTTTTTTAATCAAATTTTGTATTCTTGGCTGTCTACATCAGTTAAAGCAGGAGGCTCTCATATGTGAATTTGGGGACCTGGAGAGAGAGAGAGAGGGGACAGAGGGTAGGGCAGATGCCTTGCACGGGTGCAAGAAGGTTTGATTCCCACTTCCACATAGGGTCCTCAAGCATTGTCTGAGTGCAGAGTCAGGATTAAACCCTGAGCACTGCTGGGTGTGGCCCCCAAACAAGAATAAAAACAAAACAAAACAAAACAAAAGGGAGTTTGGGATGGGCAAGGTGATTGCATGTTAGAACTCTGTGAGTCTTAGATTCAATTCCTGGCTCCAAAAGAGGAAAGAATAGAAATTTATTTGGGCAGAGGCAGGTTTGTCATATGGTCTGATCAGGCCACAGTCAGACTTTTCATAATTATCAGATTCACGATCTGGGGGTACCAGATATAAAACCAGGGCAGAGACAACTGGCACACCCAAGGCAAGGATCTTACTTCTTGTACTATCTCCCTGGTCTCATCTTCTCCCTCAGACTCTGATCGCCCATTTTGAATATTTGAATTTTTGCTTTGGAGAGGCCATATCCACAGTGGTGCTCAGGGCTTACTCCTGGCTCATTCCTTTTCTCGGGGGACCATAGGTGATGTTCTGGATTGAACTGGGGATGGCTGTGTGCAGGGCAAAAGCCTGTTTTATGCCTTCTGTCCTGAACTCTTTATTTTCAAGTTAGCATTTCACCGGATTATGATGTTAGGCAGCTTAGTTGGATCAGATGGGCATTTGAGAACCAGGTCCTTGGGAGATGCATGTGATACAGAGGAACTGGCTGATAGGACCCAGGTGAGCTAAGCAAACTAGACACTAGGTAACATGTTGCACAAGTCAGAAGTCAGAATTGACAAGGACAGAGAGAACCAGAAATTCCTGGTTTGCTTTTTTTGGGGTAATTTCCTGTCATTGCTCACTGTCTTGATATCACTGGGTATAGAGACCCACTGAGCAGACCTGATGATACTGGGAGTCCTCAGGAATTATAATAGTGTCATGGAAATAACGTTCAACAGTTTAACTCTTTTTGGTGCTTTTGAAATGCTGCCTCCCCCTTTTCTATTTTGTACCTAGGATTTGGGGACACAGTTAAAGGTGGTGTGAATTGGTCTTGAGCCAGAGGATTTTTTTTTTTGTTTGTTTTGTTTTTGTTTTTGCAGGTTTTTTTTTGTTTTTGTTTTTGGGTCACACCTGGCAGTGTTCAGGGGTAACTCCTGGCTCTGTGCTCAGAAATTGCTCCTGGCAGGCATTGGGGACCATATGGGATGCTGGGATTCGAATCACCATCCATCCTGGATCAGCTGCGTGCATGGCAAACGTCCTACTACTGTGTTATTGCTCCAGCCCTAGCCAGGGGATTTTGAACTCACTCACATGGAGACTCATTGGGAGCCCAGTTTCTTCTACCTCCAACTCCCAGATATTCTGGGGTGGTAGAAGCACTCAGCTGCCAGTTAGTTTTGCCTCAGAATCCGGTGGTCTTGGGCTCTGTCTGACTTGATTTCAGGGAGACTTAGTTTGGTGTAGGAGAATTGTTGAGGGAGGCAGGGAGTCAAGACTGGTTGAGGAAAAAGACTCGAAAACTCATTGAATCTATTCCTAGCTCTGCTTTTTATTGTTCAAGGAAACAAACAAACAAAAAATCACCCTCCTTGTTAATCTGTGGAGTCTGCAGAGTTCTTTAAGACAGGAGGATCAGCGTAGTCTCCTTATTGCATTTTAATAGGCACATGCATTTGTACTAGGCTCCTAATTCACTTCTCTTCCTCAGCTGCAGTCTGGGTAGGAGTGAGTGCTAAAGGACACTGGTGTCTGCTGGAATTGGCCTCATTGTGGCTTCCATGTGGCTCGAATAATCCTAGTCTTTGGTGTCAAGGTCTTAAGAAATAATTTCATAACCATCTTTCCCAGGGACAGATTTCCTTGAGTTTTTTAGTTATCATCCTTTCTAATGGCATGCTATGAAAGCTGTTTTTTTTCCCCATTGATCTTGCTTCTCTTTGAAAAATAAGACTTTTTAGTTTTTGCTTTTCTTATAAAAGGTTTATTTATTTATTTTTTTTATCTTGGCCAACTTATTGATGAGAGAGCTAGTGAAAGTTTGGAATACACTTTGATGTTCCACAGGTAAGGGAGATTTCATGCTGTCAGAAAATTGCATTTGAATTTGTAAGATGACTTTAATTTAAAAAAGATTTCAAAATCTATTGTGTGATAGCACAATAGTAGGGCATTTGCTTTGTATGCAGCTGACCCAGGACAGACTTGGGTTTGATTCCCGGCATCCTATATGGTACCCCAAACCTGCCAGGAGCAATTTCTGTACACAGAACCAGGAGTAACCTGGTTACTGAATGCCACCGCCGAGTGTGGGCCAAAATCCCAAAAAACCAACAAAACAAAACAAAACAAAAAATAAAAATAAAAATAAGACTTCGAGGGAATGGAGGGACTATATAGCTGGTTAGGATGCCCACATTGCATGCAGTTGATTGAGGTTCAATCCCTGGCACTACCTCTAATCCCTTGAGCATGACCTGGAGTGATCCCTAAGCACAACCAGTATGGCTCCCAAACCTAAATACAGTAAATGAATGAATATCAATGGGAAATCTCCACCGGGAGATGATTTGTAGCATGCACCTAGCCCACGGCTCACACTTGAAAAGTGGTTTCATGAAAAGGATTTGCGATGTGGGGCTCAGTAGAGGAGAAACGCCAAACCTCTGGAGTGGTAATTCCCCATTCCTCCCTTCCCTCCCTTTTCCTCCTGGCTACCAACATTTTGTTTGCTTCCTGTGCATTTGGCTTCAAGTACCTCATGTAAGTAGAATTAGGTTGTACTTTTTCCATAGTGATTAGCTTGGTAGACTTAGTGTCATTCTCCAGGGTTTTTGTGTTTGTGGGTGCTGGGGATTGAACCCAGGTCCTCACATTGACAGAGCACACATGCTTCCTCTTAATTGCGTCCTGGCTCCTGTCATCAAGGTTTATCCTTGCCATAGGACGGATTGGAATTTGCTTTTTACTAATTCCTTTGATCACTGTCCTACTAGATCTGAAATATATATATATATATATATATATATATATATATAGAGAGAGAGAGAGAGAGAGAGAGAGAGAGAGAGAGAGAGAGAGAGAGGAGAGAGTGTGTGGTGTGTGTGCATGCGTGCATGTGTGCGCAGTGAGTGTTGGGGGTGGGGAGGGGCCTCTTGACCATATCTCAGCCCCAAAACTGACTGTGCCCCCTTTTCTAAAAAGATTGGAGAAGCGAAACTAGCATAGTGGGTAAGGTGCTTGCCTTGCAAGTGGCCGACTCCGGTTTGACCCCTTGGGTCACCACAGATGGTCCCCTGAACCCACTAGGAATGATCCTTAAGCATAGAGCCAGGAGTCAATTCTGAGCACCACTGGTGTGCCCCCCCTAACCCCCCCCCAAAAAAACAACAACAACAACCCAGAACCAAAAGGCTGGAAAAACTCTGCACTGAAATCCAGGCTGAGTTTTATATATTTAGCTCCCTTCAGTGCAGAAGGCAACAGAGTGTTGGATCTGCCGCCCAGAGTGGAAGGAAGCCTTTTAATTGAGGATTCATGACCCAGATTGATTTGGGCCCCTGATTATTCATTGTTGTTATTGCCCTGTTAATGATGTAGCCGGGCGACCTCCAGCCGCTCTCTCCAAAAGCTGAGACTGTCCCAGAATAACTCTTCTCCTTTCGAATTGCCATCAGCGTGCCAGGACTTTGCAAGATACCATCACTTTTAATCCATCTAATCAGCCGATGAGGTCACTGTGGGTCTAGAAAACTGAAGGGACTTGTTCCAGGCCGTTCCCTGGAAAGTGGGTGCTTCTTTGTGTGTTCCTGATGGGATTGATGTTATTGTCTCGCCCCCCCCACCCCCAAGCTTTCATGTGTAGGTGTTTGCCTTCCGCTTCTTCCATGTCATGGTTCGTTTCCCCCTAGTCTGGCCTCAAACTCAGCACCCAGTTTAGCTCAGTAGCAACCGAGGTGGGAATCTGTGAAGATTCTTGGAAACTGAGCTCCTGGCTTGACTTCTGGGGCCAAGAGGCTGTAGAACGAAGCCGGGAAGCCAGGTTCTGAGCCCTTCTCTTGCCTCTGTTAGGGTGAAACCTGTGGATTTCTCAGAAAAGTCTACTCTTTTTTTTTTTTTGGTTTTTGGTTTTTGGGCCACACCTGGTGATGCTCAGAGGTTACTCCTAGCTCTGTGCTCAGAAATCATTCCTGGCTCAGGGGATCATATGGGATGCTGGGGGATCGAACCCAGGTCCTTTCTGGGTCAGCCATGTGCAAAGCAAACGTCCTATCGCTGTTCTATTGCTCTTGCCCCAGAAAAGTCTATTCTTCAGCCTGTAGATGGATAGTCTGTTGCAGCAGTGAGGCTGTCTGGGGGACTAGTGAGACTGGTAAGTTCTGAGGTACTTGGCCAATCAAAGTGGAGGACAGACTAGATCAGCTTATTTGTATGTATAGTATTTTCCCATTTTAATGTGCCTACAAACAAGGAACAATGCCACGTGGCATTATCAGAGCATATGGGCGGCCCCTCTTTATTGACTTAAGTTATTTTGTCTTGTGACTCCCTCCCCTAACATTCCCCTTATTTAAGAGTCAGCAACTCGACATTGCAAATCTTGGCTGAAAGTATCTCATTTTTGGGATTGTAGAATGACTTCCAATATAGCACTGCATGCTTAATTTTTACTAAGTATTAGTATTTGTCATATTTTGGTGTGATTGAAATTTTTCAGGTTTGCCATAGACCTTTTATATAAGCATATTTATTATATCTATTTTGGTACTTATTTATATAAGAGATCAAAAAATGTGTAAGCCAGAAGAGGATTCTAGGTATTGAAATAGTTCAGATGAAGAACAACTGGGGTCGTTTAGCAAATGGTGGAGGGAACAAGTCTTTTTAATTTAAGCTCTAGCCCCATAGCCAGGGACCTCTGAGATGGAAAACTGAGTTGTACTATTTTTTCAGATTCTAGAGATAAAAGTTGAAGTGTGTTTCAAGATTGGGTGACCCCCTCTGAAACTGGGCGGGTAGATGAGTTTTCTATAGCTTCTTAGAAGGAAGGAATGAATCCAAGCATTATGGTGGAGTTACCTCTGGATGTCAGTGAAGTGACATTATAGGTGTTGGGCTGAAAGCCATCTTGGATGATGGAGCTGAGCCATACAGGGACCAGTTATAGATGCTACTATCAATTTAGCAGTCATCCGGAAAGGCCTAAATTATCAGTTCTTATTTCTGTAACAGGGAACCCAAGGCGAATGGAGAGATTTGGGAATATCAAATAGTATTTTATCTTTCCTTCCAAGGACTTTTTAGATGTATCTGCAGAGAAATGTTTCTCAACTGCCTTTGGTGAAATAATCAGAGTTGAAAGAGATTTCTGGGAGTGGACAAGAGTGCACACTTTGCATTCAGGAAAACTGCTTTGATTTGACCTGGTCTCCTAAGCACCTCCAGGAATGTCTCCCAACAGTAATGACAATAACAAAGCAAAACTAAAGCCAAAGCAGAGATTGGGAGCTAAGTGGTCAGGAGCATAGGCAGGACCTATGACATGGGTTTGAACCCTGGTACCAGAAGTACCCAGAGCACTGCTGGGTGTAGCCCTGGATGTTGATTAGTTTTTCTGGACTGATTAACCTCACAGTGAACTGTCTGGCCCCCTGGGCTGAATGTTGCTGGGGGGGTCCCCCCTCTCACTCCATGCTTCCCCAAACCAAATGAAAGAGATTTTCAATCTATCTGCAACTAAGAATTTGGTAACATGTAGTCACAATAAATTACTAGTAAAATGAAATACAAGACCTGGCCTTTTAATTTAATATTGACTAATTTATTATTAATATTAACTAGTTAATATCAATATTTAATATTCAACTTAATAGTCTTATTTCAAATTGTCATAAAAGTTTCTGAATTCTGGGGCTGGAGAGGTGGCGCTAGAGGTAAGGCGTCTGCCTTGCAGGCGCTAGCCTAGGACAGACCGCAGTTCGATCCCCTGGTGTCCCATATGGTCCCTAGCACCAGGGGCCATTTCTGAGTGCATAGCCAGGAGTAATCCCTGAGCTTGTCAAATGGGTGTGGCCCCCCCCAAAAAAAAGTTTCTGAATTCTGCCCACTGTCAACAACTACATTAATCACGGTGTCTAAAAAGAAGAGGGAAAAAGGTTCTGGATTCTTATTCCTCATTTCTATGCTATTTTCATCAACGATCAGTAACCTCACAGATTCTACTGCCGGTGGACCTGCTTTAAGCTTGTATAGCAGGAGCTGCCTTCTTAGAATTCTCTCTGGAGAAGGAACATCAGGCTAAGTCACTCCTACTAACTGAGTGGATGCAATCTACAACTAGTGGCTATGATATACTAATTTTCTTTTCTTTTTTGACATGTAGGAGGTATTTGTTCTCTCAAAATTACTAAAATTTTCCATGAGTTAGGTCAGGAACAACCCAATAAACATAATTATTTGACTTGTTCCGCCTACATATTAGAGAAACTTGATTTTTGAGAAAGGACAGAATGCTTTGTAAGACATTGTGTGTGTGTGTGTGTGTGTGTGAGAGAGTGCGCGTGCGTGCGTGCGTGCGTGCGTGTGTGTGTGTGTGTGTGTGTGTGTGTGTGTGTGTGTGTGTTGGCTCTGATCCCAGCAATACATCAGGGACTACTCTCAGCTTCGCTCTCGGTGGTTTTTTTCCTGGTGATACCCAAGGAATCGTGTGGTACCAGGGATTCAACCTGGGCCTTCTCGCATTTTCAGCATTGCTCAGTACACTGAGTTCTCTCTTCAACCCTGTAACACAGTTCTAAAAACACTTCTTTATTACTGCATGTTTCCCGCTCTAATTCTTGTTATAACACTGTGATTTACCAAGTGTTTCTAGTAACAGTCAATTCAGGCATAAAATGTCCCAACACCAATTCCATCACCAGTGTAACCTTCCCTTCACCAGTGGTCCCCAGACTCCCCACCCACCATCCTAGCCTGCAGGCACAAACAAATTAACTTGATAGTTTTATAACACAAAGGCAAATAGAATGATCAAAACTTATATCAACAAGGGTCAACTTGAAATGATCATTCTGTCTTTCCAGGGTATTACTAAAGTAATTGTCTAAGGATTTGCTGGCCTGTGGTTGGTGCTACTTGAGTTTCTATATTACTGTTTAGTTTCACTGAGCTTGAGAAATTCCTATGGAATTTCCCCATCAGGTTGGCTGTGATGCTACTGACACTGCTGTACAATATTGAGGTGTCTGTTACATGGCTACATACAGCTGTGTGCTACAGGATTTACAGATTGGAAACCAATTTGGTATCTTGAGGTTTGATAAGTTTTTTTTTTTTAATTTTGATTATTTTTGGGTCACACAGCAGTGCTCTGGGGTTATTCCTGGCTGTGCGCTCAGAAACTGCTCCTGGCTGGTTTGGGGGACCAAATGGTATGCAGAGGATCGAACTTGAGTTGGCTGCATGCAAGGCAAATGCGTTACCCACTGTGCTGTCACTCTGGCCCTGAAGTTTGATAAGGATAAATCAAAGAGCTGGGCTGTTTCTGTTGGAGGAGGCAGCTTGTGGCGTGGGGCTGCTGTAGTTCATGCAGAAAAGAGTGTCTGCCCCACATACTCCCTTTTCTGAGAAAACCACAAAGGGACCAGCCAGGACTATGCCATCTAGGAAGAGTCCTTGGCCATTCTTCTTCTTCCTGGTTTGGGCTATATCCAGTGGCGCTCAGGATTTTTTCCTGGCTCTGTACTCAGGAATCACTCCTGGTGGTACTCAGGGGGGCATATGGGATACTGGGTATCAAACCCAGGTCAGCTGTGTGCAAAGTAAAAGCCCTACTACCGATGGTGAAATCCCTGGGGCCACATCTTTTATGGAGCTGATGGAGGAGCTGAGCTATTTTTTCTGCGCATTTTAAAAAAGATCAAACGTTTATGTTTGCATGTTAAAGCTATATATGGGACTTATATTTTCAAAGTTGTTGAACGTCTTAACACCATGTCAGTGACTTGGGTGGCATTTCCATTTTTCTCTAATTGTAATTGGTGAAGATTTTTCATGTCTGTCTGCACATTCAGTCAACTCTTATTGAAATATTGTCATTTGCTGGTTCAAGATTTCTGTAGTTCATAGCAAGATCTATTTCTAAAAAAAAAGGAGATGATGTTAGGAGCTGCAGCGGAGTCGCGTTTCACTTTTAGGCTGAAAGGGCAGAGTTCTAGGACTTTCTGGCAGTCCTAATGATTCCATGTTCTCGAAAGTTCTTTCTACTCCTCAATGATGTGCCTGTCCAGGCTGACCGAGACTTCCAGGCTCTCAGGACTCCTTGCTGGGCAGTGGACACTGTGTACTTTCCTTCCTAGATTTAAAGTGTGTGTGTGTGTGTGTGTGTGTGTGTGTGTGTGTGTGTGTGTGTGTTTCCCTGCCTGTTGGCACAATTTAGAGCGAGCTCAAACTATCTTCCATGTGGCAACACTTAAACTGAGTCTGACAGCCACCGTGTCCTGTGCTTTCCTCTTCTGCGGGTTTGCAGAGACACTGCAACTACATAGAGATCCCGACAGGGGTTGGCCTTTGCCTGGGCTTGGTGTCTGCACTGTTCTTTTTGCCTCTGCTGAAGGTGGTCACTTAATCTCTATAGTTAAAGCCTAATATCTTATGGGCTGAAGCACAGTTGGGAGGGCGCTTGCCTGGCATGTGGCTGACCTGGGTTTAATCCTTGGCCTCCCATCTGATCCCCTGAACCTTTCCAGAAGTGATTCCTGAGCGCAGATCCTGGAGTAAGCCCTAAGCGCTGCTGAGTGTGACCCAATACCTCTCTCCCCCAAAAAGTAACATCTCAAACTGAATAATATTTTCCAGGAATGTTTTGATGTTTTGATATTTCAATCACTGTGGTAAAGTACATTATCTTCATATTCTTGGAAAATATATAATCCTCAGGGTAGTATTAGTGTTATGAAAAGTCAATCCTAGTTTCTGACTGTCTGGTATCTATGAAGTATTTTATTTAAATATTTAAATATTTTTAAATTTTAACATTGTTTAATTTTAATTTAAAACATTTAAACATTTGAAATATTTGGCCAGAGAGGTAGTATGGAGGTAAGGTATTTGCCTTGCATGCAGAAGGACGGTGGTTCAGATCCCAGCATCCCATATGGTCTGCCGTGCCTGCCAGGGGCGATGTCTGAGCGTACAGCCAGGAGGAAACCCCTGAGCATTGCCGGGTGTGACCCAAAAACCAAAAAAAATTTATGTAGTAAAGTTAAATAGCGTTACTCAAAACTTTGAATTTTATACAGATACGTACATATGTGTAAATCATGTGTGAATTTAGATACTCAGCACACCAGTGGATGTCGGGATGCTATGAGATGGTGAAATGTAAGTTTTTACTTGTATATCACCAAAAAATGTGGGAACCTCTACTTTGAACTCTTTCTTTTCTCCTCCTCCTCCTCCTCCTCCTCCTTCGTTTTTGGGCCTCACTTGTTGATGCTCAAGGGTTACTCCTGACTATGTGCTCAGAAATCTCTCCTGGCTTGGGTGGGGGGACCATATGGGACGCTGGGGGAATTAAACCACGGTCCATACTAGGCTAGCACTTGCAAGGCAGACGCCTTACCTCTAGCGCCACCGCTTCAGCCCCTCTGCAACTCCTTCTGTTTTAATCATTTTAGTTTATAACTTTTTTGTTTGTTTTGGGGCCACACTTGGTAGTTCTCAGGGATTACTCTCGGTTTTGTGCTCAGAAATGACTCCTGGCAGGCTTGGGGAATCATATGGATCAGATCCAGCCCAGGTTTTCTACCTGCAAGGCAAATGTGTTAACACCCACTGTACTATCACTTTGGCCCTATTCCTTTTTTTAAATTTCCTTTAATTTAATTTATTATATTTTTAGGCTTTCGGGTCACGGCCAGCAATGCTCAGGAGTTACTCCTGGCAAAGCTGGAAGACATATTGATGATGGAGAATTGAACCTGGGTTACCTGTGTGCAAGGCAAACGCCCTACCCGATGTCCTTTCTCTCTAGACACCTGTTTTTCTTTAGTTTTTACATCTTTATTGTATTTATTGGAACCATTTTTATTTCATTATCAGGACTTAGAATACCACTAATCACACTTTTCACACATCATTCCAACAACAGACTCCTCATCAGAGAGCCCAGAGAGCTTGTTTCCTCCCCCCAAAGTCCCCCAAATATTGTTTGTTTTGGCTACCCTGAGTGGTCCTCAGTGATTGACCACTCCTGGTAGGGCTTGAGGGACCATATGCAGTGCTGGGAATCGAACTGGATTTGGCCTTGGGCAAGTCAAGCCTCGAAACCACTGCCTTCTGCCTAGGTCCAGATTCAGCTCATCGGTAGGTGCCAGTCCTCTTCCCTACAGCTGTGTGGAGTTATAGTGGCTGCAAGAGGGATTTTCTTTGTTCTCAATTTCTATTGTGTTTATTTTCTTTAATCACTAATTTGGCAATTAATCATGTTAATTGCTTTATGACTTGTATCTATTGTTGTCTTGAATTGCTTTTTAAATTGTATCTTTCTTTTTTTTTTTTTTTGGCGGTCTTCTCATTCCAGTTTAAAGTTCTTGAGAATAGAGACTCATTTCTGTAACTGTTAGAGCAGTGACTTTGGTTTGGTTATGTGACAGTGTTTGGTTATGCAGTAAAACTGATTTGATTTTTGAACCTCAGTGCCTGGAAATTAATTTCCATATAAAATATTTTGACATTACATAAAATACATGTGACAAATGACAATATAAAATGAAATAAGAATATAAAACAAGGGGCTGGAGAGATAGCACAGTGGTAGGGCATTTGCCTTGCATGCAGCCGACCCAGGACAGATGGTGTTTCGAATCCCGGCATCCCATATGGTCCCCTGGGCCTGCCAGGAGTGATTTCTGAGCGCAGAGCCAGGAGGAACTTCTGAGCATAGCCGGGTATGACCCAAAAACCAAAAATAATTTTTTATTATATTTTTACCTGAATGTCCTGTAAAAGAAATCTAAGAAATATAGATTAAGAACATAAATACATTATTGGCTACATACACTGGCTTTCAATTCCATCCACAACTTATGTGAAAAATCTTGCTGAAAATTTGCTTGAACTTGCTTTTGATGATATAGGCTCCCCTCTCCCCCGTAAAATGTATATACGATTTGACAGGTACTTTTGCAGGGTTGGGGACACTAAAATTAAATTCTTTTCTTGTATGTTCCTCTATCCCACACATGAGAGATCATTCTGCCTCAGCCCCTCCTTTGGACAGTCTCACTTCTCTCAGGCTGATCACTTAAAAACAAATTGCATAATTTTTTTTGTTTTTGTTTTTGGGCCACATGTGGCAGCACTCAGGTTCTGCATTCAGAAATTGCTTCTGGCAGGCTCGGGGACCTTATGAAATGCCAGGGTTTGAACCCTGGTCCATCCTGGGTCAGTCGTGTGCAAGGCAAACACCCTACTGCTATGCTATCACTCCAGCCCCCAAATTGCAAGATTTTATCTTTACTTGAAGCCTAGTAATATTCTATTGTGTATATATATTTATGCATCATAATTTGAAAAAGAATGTTTTTATGAAATCAGTAAAGCTCATGAAAACAGGTTCTTTGCAGGAGAAGGAAACGTGAGTGGCCAGCAACAGGAAGCCAGAGATGACTGAACATTGACGAGGACAATCCCCATTGAAAATAGTTGTCCTCCAACCTGACTGTGTATCAAAAATCTTCTGATGCTTCTGTTATAATACAGAGAGCAGAGAGTGGGAGCCAGAGGATGACAGCACAGCAAGGAGAGCCTTTGCCTTGTACACAGCTGACCCAGGTTTGATCCCTGGCATCCCATCTGGTTTCCTGGGCTTGCCAGGAGTGATTTCTGAGAGCAGAGTGATGAGTAACCTCTGAGTGTTACCAGGTGTGGGTCGTTTCCCCCCCCCCCCCCCAATACAGATAGCACTTATGGCCTTAGAGCTTAATAAGTGATAAAACTGCAACATATTTTGGTGGGGGGGGGGTCACACCTGGCAGCACTCAGAAATTGCTCTACTCTGGCAGGCCCGGATTTGAACCTCTGCCCGTCCTGGATCAGCTGCATGCAAGGCAAATGCCCTACTGCTGAGCTATCTCTCCAGCTCCACCGGAACATATTTTGACCTCATCTCCACCCAGATCAAGAAACAAATGATGGCAGTGCCATGAGCCTGCACATCACCGCTCTACTCAGACGCTTTTTCCTTCTCTCCTTTTCTGACATTTCTCTTTTTCCTTCTTTCCTTTTCTGTCATTTGTGGTCTGCACTTTGGTGCTCCTCTATAATATATTTACCGGTATACCAATGCCTTATCTTTCCCTAGGTTGGAACTTTCAGTAATTGAAATCAGCATGTGGGATTCAATTCAGTTTGCATGTAATATTCAATATTTGCTCTGTAATATTCAATATTCCATTTTTGCTTCTATCCCCTTTTATTCCCCTGTCCTTTGACGGATGGGTACATAAGTGTTCAGCGTGAAATTACACTCTTTGTTTGTTTGTTTGTTTTTTGGTTTTTGGGCCACACCCGGCGGTGCTCAGGGGTTACTCCTGGCTGTCTGCTCAGAAATAGCTCCTGGCAGGCACGGGGGACCATATGGGACACCGGAATTCGAACCAACCACCTTAAGTCCTGGATCGGCTGCTTGCAAGGCAAACGCCGCTGTACTATCTCTCGGGGCCTGAAATTACACTCTTAACTGTTCAGGTTGGGGCTATTTCAATGAACATGCAGTTAGCTGCTAACGTTTTTGTATGTTTCTCTTTGAGAGTATGTGCGAGGTGGTGTTTTCAGGAATAAAATTGCTAGATCGTTGGGTGCTCAGATATTCTGCTTTAAGATGTATCAGTGATCCATTGACTTTCCCAATATTTAAACCATTTGATACGTCTACCATCAGAATCAGAGTCCCATTTCTCTATATTTTTGTCAGTATTTGGGATTATTGGTGGACTGAATTTGGGGGGATGCTGGGAACCACATTTCCTGACCTGATTTTGTCAGTTTCCTTTTATCTGCCTCCCTCCCAGGACCAGGTTGTAGTTATTTACTTGTTACAGGTTTCAGTTGCTCCTGGCAGGCTTGGGGGGCCATATGGGATGCCAGAATTTGAACCATCTTCTGTCTGTTCTGGGTCGTCTGCGTGCAAGGCAAACATCCTACTGCTGTGCTATCTCTCCGGCTTCCCTTTATATCTTTTTAATACATGAATGTGATCTCTGTGTGTTTTACTTTTTCCTTCACTATAGTTTTGTGCATAGAGATTTTGACTATCTTTTGTGATATTTTTTAAAACTATATTTAATCATTTGGTGATAATAAGGTAAAAGCTTATTATTTCATTGTATTTATATTGGTTTTGGGCTACACCTGGCAGTAGTCAGGGGTTATTGGCTCTGCACTCAAGAATCACTCCTGGCAGGCTCGGAGGACCAATGGGATGCTGGGGATTGAACCCAGGTCCACTACATGCAAGGCAAATGCCTTACCTGCTGTACTATTGCTCTGGCCCCAGCTAATAGTTTTTTAGACGTCGGTTTTAAATTTCTATAAACAATTTAGTTTGCCCATGGATTGTTAGTATGCAACCCAGTAAATTAACAGTTTGTTTTCTGTGTATATATATTGTCTTGCTACTATGTTTTTGTTTGATGTTTATTTGGGGGACCATACTCAGTTGTGTTCAGAACTTTTTCCTGGCTCTAACTCCGGGATCACTCCTGAGGTGCTATACGTGGTGCTGGGGATCAAACCCAGGTTGGCTCCGTGCAAGAGAAACACCCTGTCCGCTGTTCTCTATCCAGGTCCCATCGCTGTAGCTCCCAATTTTCAACTTCGTTAAATTCACTTGCTTCCTATAGGAAGGTTTATAGCATTTTCTTTTCTTTTCTTTTCCTTTTTTTTTTTTTGATTTTGGGTCCCACTCAGTGGCACTCCTGGCTCTGCGCTTAGAAATCACTCCTGGCAGGCTCGGGGAACCATATGGGATGCCAGGATTTGAACCATCTTTCATCCAGAATTGTCTGCATGCAAGGCAAAAGCCCTCCAACTGTGCTGTCTCTCCCGCCCCTTTATAACATTTTCTAAGCTGAAAGTAAGACTTTGTTCCTTCCTTTCTAATATTTTCTGCTGGTTGCTGTGTTGACTTCTGATACTGCGCTGAATACAAGTGGTCAGAGAGGCCTCATTCTCATTCCCAGGGGAAAAAGTGGATCATTTAGCTAATAAGTATGATACTGCTGTAAGGGGGCTCAGGTGGCCTCAGGGCTTTGAGCTGTTAGTGTTGAACCCCTGCAGAAGTATTTCTAGATGACCTTTATCTTAATATAGGTTCCTTTTTGTAAACAGTGTGTTTGTTTTGGGGCCACATCTGGTGATGCTTCAGGGTTATTCATGGCTCTGCACTCTAGAATCACCATGCTCGGGAGAACCATATGGGATGCCGAGGATCAAACTGCTGTTAGCTACATGCAAGGCAGATGCCCTCCACACTGTCCTTTCACTTCAGTTTGTATAAAGAGTTTTGAAATCATGAGTTGATGTTTAATTTGATCAAACGTTTACCCTGCAGTGATGGGGTAATCCTATTAACTTCTTATTCTGTTAACAGAGTGATTTCACTGCACATAGTGGAATAGAAAAAAGAAAGGCTGGACATCAACGTGTTAAGGATCTAACTCAATGCTTCTCAATTATTTTCTGTCATGTCCCCCTAGGAAGAAGAAAACATTTTTCGTGCCACCTCCCCGTGTGACTATAAATAGTATCTTTATTAAAAAAACTTTAACCTGCAAAACAAAAATATATAAAATAATTTGAGCTGATTTTGTAATCCGAGGTGATGTCTGGATTAATGGCTTCAATGAGCACGTTTTGCAATGCATAGCTTTTCGAAGCGGGGTTTGAAGCAGGACACAGCAGCTCTCAGCTCCAGAGACACACAGAGGCATAACACAGGGCTTAGCTTGTAATGACAGTGTTTGCCAAGATCAAACGTGCCCCCTTTTACAGAGCCTCACCCCCCCCCCGGGGGCGCGCCCCACTATTTCAGAAACACTGATCTAACTCAAAAAAACAAATAGGTTCCCTCCTCTCCTAATTAACTGTCAAGAATAGTATCTGAGCTCATCATTCCTATTGAAATCAGACTGTAATTTAAACCATTTTTGTTGTTGTTGCAGGAATATCTACCAGCAATTAAAACTATTCCCCGTACCAAAGAAGAGTTGCAATTTATCTTTTATAAATTAGAGACAGAATATAGAAACTGGGATTAACAGTTTGCTACCACATCGATTGGCAAACACAGTTTGGTGAAATTTGTACTTTTGTAATTAAAAAAAATTTTTTTTTTGTGAACATTCTGGCCTGAGTCACTGATTTTGGTAATCTTTTTGGAATCCTGTGCTAAGAATGCATCACTTTCTAGTAGGATCTGGAAATAGATTTTGGGCTTGAGAGGTGGAGAGGATATTCTTGGTGTATCGGGAACATTTTGTGTCACCAGGAGAGCTGCCTTCTCCCGGAGGATCTGAAATAACCACCTCCACGTAATTTCGCTTCCTTCCTTTCCCAATTTTAATTCCCCGAGTCTCCTTGTAGAAGAAGGTCTGAGGCTTGACCTCATGACGGATTTTGGTGGAGTCAGACTGACTCCATAATGTCCTTCCAGGACTGTGAGAGTGTTTGAAGTTTTGTGAATCAGAAATGCCTTTTGCAGTGGAACACCCACGTGATTGATGAATTAAATAGCAGTTAATATATACACACACATATATATGTATGTGTGTAATATATATATGTGTGTGTGTGTGTGTGTGTGTGTGTGTGTGTGTGTGTGTGTGTGTGTGTGTGTGTATCCTAAGTCATGCTGCTAGCTTCCTGACGGCTGCCTTTCAGTCTTGAAACAATGATGCTCCAACAGCTGATCTAGCTGGAGTGGAATTATTGATGAGAAAACCACACAGAGTTAGTTCTGCAGCCTGAAAACGTGGAGATCAACTGCCGGCAACGATTCTCTCTCATCTCTGACTTAATAGTTCTTTAAAAAGGCCGTCAGGAGCCTTTGGCCGATTTTTGTCTTAGTCACCTGTTATTTTCGGTTGCCGTTGCCAAATGTGAAGACTTCCTTCTCCACTGATGTTGAATGATGTTGCTCTACGCGTCATTATCAAGAAAACAGGAAGCTAAGTAGGAGAACATGCCAAGTCGCAAATTAATAGTCAGTGGAAAGGAAGCTGACGTCGGTGGGGGGTGGGGTGGGTCTGGACTCTCAGACTTTGTTCTTTCTAGGTGGCTCGGAGGCGAGCAGAGAAACCTTGAAAAAATGGTTTTCTACCAAGGAGACAGAGGCAGCATTACATTAGAACACGTGCATGCATTTGTGTCTGGTCGTCAGAATGCTAGGATGTTTGTGTTACTATTCATTCAGATCAACGCCTGTCTGTCGCTAAAAATCAAAGAAAGTGTAGTGAAACTGCCAGCTTTTCCTCGGAACAGTCAGACATCAATACTTTGAGTCAGACCTTGGTCATGGGGAACCAGTCATAACTTAAAGGGACCGCAAACCCCACTGACCTTGCATGCTTTCCTCAAAGGGTTTGCTAAGTCAATCAATAGTGGCATCAGTCAGTGTCCATTTATCAAGTTTTTGAAGGCCGTGCTCTGTTGTAGTATTGATCTTATACATCATTTCTCATCCTAATATTGCTGATAAATCTTTTTCTCATTAAACCATATGTGGTAGAACACTGTTGACAAGTGGTTTTTTTTTAATCATTATAGGTAATGGAATAGCACTTATTTTGTCATTTGCATCTTTTACTAATTATTATGGGTTTCCTTTTATTTTTGAGAAATGTAGTGGTTCTAGAAATGGGTCCAGGGCTTGGACCCTGTTTCTGCCATTTATTGGTTTTGTATTTTCCCTGTACCTCAGTTTCATCATCTGTAAAATGGAGAGAATAGGGCACTAGCACTTATCTCAGAAGGCTACTGTGATGGGCATGATGGTTAAACCAAAGTACAGAATTTGGAAGAGTGCCTGCCACAGAATATGTTAGCTTCGGACTAGAGATCTGACCCACTAGGAGACAGGTCATTAATGCAAACTCGGGAGTTCATTGCCAGCGTGCTTGGGCCGCACCTCTTCCAGGTGGTGAGGTGGCGACAACCCAGATGGGACTTGCAAGTCATTTGATAGGACTTCTGTCTATAGATTAAACTATAGATTCTTAGCGCATGTTATGTCAGCCTGGTTTAAACTGATTGGCTGAAATAGTAGAGGACGGGCTTGGACACTCACTGGTCACCCTCTACCTTGGCGTGCCGTTACGTAAGGTTTATCGCCCACAGGCTCCCTGGTGTTGCTAGTTTATCTCATTGTCATACCTGTCCTTGAGGTTCCTGGAACTGGTTGTTCTGGGCTCTACCACATATCTGAGGCTTGTGATGGCTACTATTATGTTTATAGCAAAGCTAGGCTACAGAAGCGGAACAAGCAGTTATTTCTAAACCAAAGTAAGTTCTAAACTTATATACTAAAAAGTAAACCCTGTCAGATGTGGCTTTGATTCTGGTTTTCTACTGTGAAGTTCGAGTCATGGTAGGGAGAGAATTTGAGACTAAGTTCAGGGCCACCTGCATGTACAGCTTTGAAGGAGACCTCTCCTCCACATCCTTGGTTTTTGCCACAAAGAGACCCCAGGACTGGACTTGAGGGTTTCGGCTTTAATTCAGGGAAGCTTTTTCCCACTTGACAGTTCCACATAGTCCTTGGGCTACTTACTTTTAAGAGACTAGGCCTGGAGATATAGACAGGACTTGATGACCCAAGGCCAGGAAATGGCTTGTCCACCCTGGTGCTCCCACTGAAAGTCCTGTGGACGCTCTGGCCATCCTGATGCCACCTGTCCAGTGACAGTTTCAGGTCTTAAGCACCTGGTCAGCCTTTATTCACCTGGGGTATCACCTATCCACTGAGTTCCAAGTGGAGCCAAATGCTTGAATATTCAAAGGGTCAGAATGGTTCTTGGCACCAAGAAGGCAAAGCACAGTTAATAAAACAGGGCATCAGTTTTGGGAGTCCTGGTTAAATGGCAGGGTGAAGGGACAACCTGTGAAAGTCGTGGTGTTTTGTTTTTGGTGGCAGTGAAGGACCAACTGTGAGTTCTGTTACTGTGTCCTACATGACCTCATTTGATGCCTTCCACAATTCCTGCTCACACGATCTGCACAATGTGGTAGTTTAATGCCCTTTGTCATCCCATGGGCTAAACTGAAATAGAACATTCCCAGTACATTGAGGGAATTAGGGCTTAGTAAAATATATATTTGTGGAAAGGAGTTCTTTAGCCCAAAATTCTTTTTTATGTTTTTATGCCAAAATAAGCTATTTGTTTCTGGTTCCCAATGTATTCCCAGCTATTCCCAGCACCAAGCATGGTGACATCTCCTAAGCACTCAGCGTTGACAGACTAGGAGTCTTTCTCATTGTCAGCAATGCAGGATTCCTTGTTTTTGTTTTGGATCATGCCTGGCATTGTGTGAAGGTCACTCACATCAGTGTTGGGGGGATCACTCTCCCAGCTCAGGGCTTGGAGGACCAGGCAGTGGCAGGAGCTGAACCCAGGGCCTATGCATGAAAAACATGTGCTCTAGCTCTTGGAACCATCTCTTTATCCCTTAAAATTTTCAGTATAAAGATTATTCAGAAAGAGAGAGGGAGAGAAAGAAGGGGAGGGAGGGAGGGAGAAAGAAAGGGTAGGAGGGAGAGAAAGGGAGAGAGGAGAGAGGAGAGGGAGGGAGAAGGGACAAGAGAGGAGAGAGGGGCCCGGATGGATAGCACAGCGGCGTTTGCCTTGCAAGCAGCCGATCCAGGACCAAAGGTGGTTGGTTCGAATCCCGGTGTCCCATATGGTCCCTCGTGCCTGCCAGAAGCTATTTCTGAGCAGACAGCCAGGAGTAACCCCTGAGCAATGCCGGGTGTGGCCCAAAAACCAAAAAAAAAAAAAAAAAAGAGAGGAGAGGAGAGGAGAGAGGAGAAGAGAAGAGAGGAGAGGGAAGGAGAGGAGGGGAGGAGAGAGATAGTCCTTCTCCCCAGTAAAAAGTATATTTAAGGGGCCGGAGAGATAGCATGGAGTTACCTGCCTTTCATGCAGAAGGACAGTGGTTCGAATCCCGGCATCCCATATGGTCCCCTGTGCCTGCCAGAGGTGATTTCTGAGCATAGAGCTAGGAGTAACCTCTGAGCGCTGCCGGAT